>NC_067435.1:8866964-9178560 GCF_009764475.1 Pristis pectinata | reverse complement strand
CTATGCCTCCAGGACTCAAAAAACTACGAATACTGGAAATGTGAGGTACTAGACTAAAATGGCTGATGTTGAATTCAACATTGAGTCTGGAAGGCTATAATGAGCCCAGTCAGAAAATGAGGTGCTGTTCCTTAAGTTTACATTGAGCTTTGTTGGAACAGTATAAATAAAGATCAGAGTGGGAATGAGATGCAGAATTCCCGCTGGAGCTTGGGATGATGCTTGCAGACTGAACAAAGATGCAGGGAAGATGCCAGAAAATCGCAGGAGGTCAGGCTGTGGTGGTACATGCAATACTGGTTGAGAACAATGATTGTTATATTAAGATTGTCAACCCTTTAAGGATTGTGTAATAAGACTAATTGCTCCCTGGGCTGCAACAGTGTTTACAGGAAGCTTGAGGGACAGTCGATGATAAACCCTGGAATAAACTAGTCCCCTTGTTTAAGCTCCTTGTGCGTTAGTCTGAACATTGGCAACAAAATCTGAACCCACCAAAAGGGGGAGCTCAAAACAGAGTGTTGGAACTGAGGAAGAAAAGAATGGAGTGGCTGATTATCTGAAAATTGTTTATCAGGAGCCTAGCTTGAGTTAGATCTTGTGTTCAATCAGAGTAAGACAACTGACTTTAGACAAGAGTGGTATAAGAATGGTAGTAGGCACACATACCAAAACCTGGGAAGAATAAGAGAAAAGATAATGATCAGCAATTCTGGACCTCTTCTGAAGAAAGAGCTGGAAGGGTATATTGAACAAGTCGCCAGAGGAACTTGTAGAGGCAGGTATAATTACAACATTCAACAGGCACTTGGACGGGTACCTGGATAGGAAGGGTTTAGAGGGATGTGGGCCAAACGCAGGCAAATGGGACTAGCTCAGGAAGGCACGTTGGATGAGTTGGGCCGAAAGGCCTGCTTCTGTGCTGCATAACTCTTTGAGTGGGAAGAGAGAGTGATGTTGCCAAATTGAAGGAGTGGCACAGAAAGTGACAGGAGGGCAACCAAAGGATCACAGATACAGACAGCAAACTTCTCATACTCACAGGTTCGAAAATCGCAGGCTCTCCCTTCTCCCCCTTCGCGCCTCGCTCCTAGAAATGGCACAGAAATCAGAGTGAGGGCAGTGCAGCAGAAACCAGCAGGAACCACTCTCCGTAATCAATCCCCAACCTTCGGCCTTGACAAGTCTCATAGAGTCTGCGGTGTATGTTGACAGAGCACGAGTCCATCTACTTTCCAATTGGCTGTTGGAAGGCAGGACACCACATGGGTGGGGTTAACGGCCACTCAATGGCCTGAGCATCTGGGCTAAGGTAGATCATATGATGGTATCTCCTTGGGAAAAGGATCCAGTTGTTGTTGGGTACTGTAGTTTGCTTACATTATTATGCTTTGTTATTGCATCACCTTAAAGACACTATGTACATGATTCTAAGAATACTGAGGACAGTAAACCCGCAACTGTTCGGAAATACTCACACATTAGTACCCCAAGTCCTCGTTATCCACAGAACACATTACCGCTCACTAAGGTATTGGCACGCGGATCCATATATACTTGACACCTACCATGTTTACTACAAGTGCAAGCTGGATGTGTGGTTTCAGGATGGGGGTGAAAGACATAGGTGGGTTTGTGCTGGAGCCGGGGTTGGGGGGTCCCAAGTTTTGCCAAGCTGAAACGTGCAAACTGAAACGGGGCTTCTTTCAAGTTTGCCGGGGCTCACAGTCCCTCTCCTCTTAAACTCACCAGGTTCACTGCAACATTTATTATACTACTCTGTAACATAGAACATAGAACAGTACAGCACAGAACAGGCCCTTTGGCCCACAATGTTGTGCCGACATAGTTATTCCCTCCTGTAACGTGTAACAAAAAGTGAAATGAAATTGCTGTGGTAATACAAGTAACATCTAATCCTGTGGAAAATTTGTTCGTCCAGCAACCAAATTCCTGAAGGTGCCAGATTATTGGAGTTTTACTGTACAGCCGTTCATTGATTTACGAACGGGATGTGTCCCTGGGAAAGGTTTTGTTCAGTGAAATTAGCAGATTGAGAAAGCTGGGTGAAATGCCTTAGGCCATTTGGTACAATATCTTCTTGTGCAGGGAGAGTGGTGAAAAATAGTTTTGTAAAACTGAGACATGTACCCCAAAGGTTTAATGACGTAATGGCAAAATGCAGGCACGTAGCTGGTGTAAGGTGATGAAGGAGCAACAGGGACCGAGCAGCACTCACTGGGGTCCAGTTCCACTGCTCCCTTCCCACTCACTGAGGTCCAGTTCCACTGCTCCCTTCCCACTCATTGGGGTCCAGTTCCGTTGTTCCCTTCCCACTCATTGGGGCTCCAGTTCCAGTGTTCCCTTCCCACACACACCCCTCATCAGGACCCCCAGTCCCCTTACTTCATTTTCACCTACCTGAGCCCTGGTTTCTGTGCACCCTTTAAACACTGGAAACCTTACTCCAATAGAGTAACATCGAAAGAAAGTCAATTTAAAATGCGTTGGGTTATCAATAGAAATAAGATCCAATGGTCCAGAAAATCTGCTATCCTGGCAACACCACAGTCCCACGTGTGCCAATTATTGGGGTTCTCCTGTAGTCAGGTTGGAATGGACGAGGGCTCAAACTTACCCTTGTATGTTGTGTTTCGGAATCTCCTCGGTCCCAGTGGTCCTCGTACTCCTTGTCGAAGTAATCGTAATGGCGCCCGTCATACTCGTGGGTGCCAAAATCCTGGCTTTCGTCAGTGAAGGGATCTTCTGACTCTTCAATGAACTCCTCCCTCATGGTCTGCAGCAGAATGGGAAGAGGTGAGGGTTTGGGGAATGGTCTGTGCAATAACTAAACCTCCAGCCTTTAATTCATTTTACAAGACAGGAACCGTCCTGTTCATTCCACTCAATGCAGATCATAGAGTCATCTTGTTATAAAGCAAGGAAACAGGCCCTTTGGCCCAACTCGTCCATGCCAACCTGAGCTAGTCCCAATTGCCTGCATTTGGCCCATATCCCTCTAAACCTTTCCTATCCATGTCCCTGTCCAAGTGTCTTTTACACTTCGTTATTGTACCCGCCTCTACCACCTCCTCTCGGAGCTCATTCCACATACCCACCACTCTCTGGGTAAAAAACTTGCCCCTCGGTTCCCCTTTAAATCTTTCCCCTCTCATCTTTAATCTTTCCTTCTAACTGTAGACTCCCCCTACTCCTGGGAAAAAGTGTGATCATTCACCTTATCTACAGCCCTCATAATTTTATATAAACCTGTCTAAGGTCACCCTCTAGCTTCTTACGCTCCAGGGAGAAAAGCCCCAGCCTATCCAGTCTCTCCTTATAACCTCCAGTCCCAGTAACGTCCTTGTGAATATTCTGTGCATCCTTTCCAACTTAATGACATCCTTCTTATCGCCAGGTGACCAGAACTGCACACAATACTCCAAGTGCAGTCTCACTGACAACTTGTACAGTTGTAACATGACATCCCAACTCTTCTACTCAGTATCCTGACCGATGAAGGCAAGTGTGTCAAACATCTTCTCTGCCACCCTGTCTAGCTGTGCCGTGAGTTTCAGGGAACTACGTATTGGACCTCAGGAGTAATTAGGAGTAGAAGGCAGCCATTCAGCCCCTCTAATCTGATTGTAACCTCAACTCTGGATATTCAAACTGCTTCCACAGCCCTTGAAGTTCCAAAGACTCGGAACTCTTTGAAAGAGAAAAACAAATCACCTGTCTGAAATGGGTGACCATTTATTTATAAACTGTGACCCCCAGCTCTAGATTCTCCCTCGAAAGAAAACATCCTCTCCATCTCACCCTGTCAAAGTCCCTCAAGATATTGTATGTTTCTTGAATATTCAGCTGTTCGTTCCTCACTGGATTCAAGGAGATATTGCTCGTTTATTACTTAGTTGGCTTGGCTTTAACCTTACTTGGCTAATGATATAATGATGCCAAATAGTGGCACACCCTCCCCAAGCTCTCCCCAGCAAAATACAAAAGCGATAGATATATCACTCTTCCTCTTGAATGACTCTCCTTTAATTTAGTCAGTACATTCAGCACAAATTCCTATCCTGCTGATTATTTATCAATGTATGAACACAACGGAACTCAGGACAGAGGGCCCAGATGGTACAAAGAGTTGTACTCAGAGTACAATAAACTCGAGTTTATCTGGTATTTACAAATTGAAGCACACCAGCTGCACTACTTCGTGAGAAGTTTGAGGAGATTCGGTATGTCACCAAAGACCCTTACAAATTCCTATAGATGTACGGTGGAGAGCATTCTGACTGGTTGCACGGAGGCTCCAATGCGCAGGATCACAAGAGGCTGCAGAGGGTTATAGACACAGCCAGCTCCATCACGGGCACAACCCTCCCCGCTATCGCAGACATCTTCAAGAGGTGGTGCCTCAAGAAGGTGACATCCGTCACTAAGGGTCCTCACCATCCAGGACATGCCTTCTTCTTGTTACTACCATCACGGAGGAGGTACAGGAGCCTGAAGACCCACACTCAATGATTCAGGAACAGCTTCTTCCCCTCCGCCATCAGATTTCTGAACGGTCCATGAACCCAGAACACTGTTTTGTTATTCCTTTTTTTGCACTATTTATTTATTTTGTAATTTATAGTAATTTTATGTCTTGCACTGTACTGCTGCCGCAAAACAACAAATTTCACATCATAGAAGTCAGTGATAATAAACCTGATTCTGATTTATGCATCTGGAATTCTCATGCAACTGATAAAAATTTTAAGAATATTGTGCAATTTCTGAATTTTTTTCTCTAATGCAAAGTGTGAAAAGACATTTTTAGTTTATTTACATTTATACACAAGGGCAGTGCAGTTGTAAGCTGATTAGCAGCAATATCCTCTCTGGAGACATGAGACTACAGATGATGGGATCTGGAACAACAAACAATCTGCTGGAGGAACTCAGCAGGTCGAGCAGCATCTGTGGCAGGAAAGGAATTGTGGACATTTTGGATCAAACCCCTGCATCAGGACTAAGAGTGTAGAGGGGAGATGGTCAGTATAAGGAGGAGAGGGGGAGGGCCGACACAGAGGCCAGAGGTGATTGGTGGACTGAGGGGGGAGGGGCTGAAGGATGATGGGCAGATAGGGGAGGGAGAGGGGTGGAGTTGGGAGATAGAGGCAGGATGATAGATTCGACACTTCATGTGATGGTGAGCATTTGACTTATTGCATGCGGTGCGGCCTCCTGTACATCGGTGAGACCCGACGCAGATTGGGCGACCGCTTCATCGAGCGCCTTCGCTCCATCCGCCGCAACAGCCAGGACCTCCCGGTGGCCACCCACTTCAATTCCACATCCCATTCCCATACTGACATGTCTATCCATGGCCTCCGCTACTGCCATGTTGAGGCCAGGTGCAGGTTGGAGGAACAACACCACATATTCCGCCTTGGGAGTCTCCAACTTGATGGCCTTAACATTGATTTCTCTAACTTCCAGTAACCCCACTCCTTCTTTTTCTTCCCTCCCCTCCCCCCACTCCTTTGTCTTCCCTTATTCCTGTGGCTCCCTTCCCCTGCCTTGATGACCTGCCCATCTCCTGTCCTCCACTCCCCCATCCTTTATTCCATGGTCCACTGCCCTCTCCTACCGGATTCCTTCTTCTTCAGCCCTTTGCCTCTTCTACCCATCACCTCTCAGCTTATTACATCTTCGCACCTCCCCCTCCCCCCACCCCACCACACACTACCTTCCTCCTCTCACCTGGACTTGCCTATCACCTGAACTCACTTATCTCCTGCCTGGTGTGCTCCTCCCCCTCCCCCCACCTTCTTATTCTGGCTGCTGCCCTCTTCCTTTCCAGTCCTGATGAAGGGTCTCGGCCCGAAACGTCGACTGTTCATTTCCCTCCACGGACGCTGCCTGACCTGCTGAGTTCCTCCAGCACTTTTTGTGTATTGCTCCAGATTCCACCATCTACAGAATCTCTTGTGTCTCTGATTTATTTTTGCTGTATTTACATTAATACTGTTTAGCCTTAAGATATAGAATTGCAATGTAAAACATTGATATTTAAAAGGGTAAGGAGATGACATATAGATTCCAGCATCTGCAGTCTCTTGTGTGTCTTCAGAGAGGATGTTGCTGCTCATCACCTTATAGAGGTGCATAAAATCATGAGGGCCATAGATAAGGTGAACACACACAGTCTTTTTCTTAGGGAAGGGGAATTAAAAACTAGAAGGCGTAGGTTTAAGGTGAGAGGTGATGTGTACATGGAACGAACTGCCATAAGTAGTTGAGGGAGGTAGAATAACAACACTTAAAAGACAAGTATATGGATAAGGAGGGTTCAGAGGGATATGGGCCAAACGCAGGCAAATGGCACCAGCTTGGCGAGCACCATAGTCAGCATGGACGAGTTAGGCCGAAGGGCCTGTTTCCATGCTGTGTTACTCGCTGACTCTCCGACATATAGTTCGGCGATTTATTTAAAGGTTTATGCACAGAATACCAGTGTGTGATGTATAATAATTTTTTTGAGTAACTATAGAACAATACGGCACAATACAGGCCCTTCGGCCCACCATGCTGTACCGCCAACTCTCATGCAACCAGGACCCCCTATTCCCCAGAGAGGTTGGATGGCTGAGAGTGTACTGTATTTAGTGTTTTCTCTCACATTTATAAATATTAAATTTACGGCTCGCCTGAGGCTGGATTCTTCTGGAAGAATATCCAGCATGTGGTGGCAAATTTCCTGGCACAATTTCCAATGGTGCTAGCAAGGGGGAAAAAACCCACACAACGAGCAGACCTCAATGCCCACTGTAGATTCTTGAGCAGAGGATGTTCCCAACTTGGGAGTAATCTGCAGCACAGCACATGTGATTCGTGCAACGGGAATTGGTAGTGATACTGGTTTATTGTCGCTTTTACTGAGATGCAGTGAAAAATTTTGTTTGCATAGCATCCAGACAGATCATTTCATACATAAGTACAAAGTACAAAGTGTAGTAAAAAGAAGACAAAGTGCAGAATACAGTGTTTCAGCTGCAGAGAAAGTGCAGAGCAGGTAACCGAATAAAATGTAAGGGCCATGATGAGGTAGATTGGAAGATCAAGAATTCTTCTTTAGTTTCTTTAGTGTGTGAGAGGTCACTTCAAGAGTCTGATAATAGTGGGATAGAAGCTGTCCTTGAGTTTGATGCTTTGGATGGGTGCAATGGAGTACACTGGGAATCTGGAGCCAGCCTTGAACTATTAGTTGATGTTCCATTGCACAGCCTTAAGCTTCATTCAACTAATTGCCAGAACCTCAACCTTTATGTTATACTAGCTTGACTGAAATACCAATGAAAGCCTTCCAATAAGTAGAATCACAGCACTGTTCATGGCACACAGGCCATTCAGCCCTTCGTCAACGCCAGCTCCGATTTGAACAATCACATCAGTCCCATTCCCCCACTTCCATTTTGAAGACCCTGATTGGTTCTACTTCCACCACCCCGAGAGTCAGTTCCAGATTATTGCTATCCAAGCAAAATTTATCTTCACACCTGTATCTTTTAAATTTATGTCCTCTGATCCTTGGATAGGAAAAGCTTCCCAGTGTGAAACTTATCCAAACTCATCCTCAGCAGTAGGAGCCTGTATTTAATTAAATAGTTCCAGCAAAGGGTTGACACAAGGACAATGGACCAAATGGTCCTTTATGATGCATCGTTCTACAATTCCATGTATCACTTCCCACATCCCAGGAAATCCTACAGAGTTTCGCAGCCAATGAACTGCTTTTGTGAAGATTAGTCACTAAGATTCAGGCACTGGATTCGCACACAGGGAGATTTCATGTGTTGCAAACAAGGAATAACCAGCTTGTTTTGCTGACACAGTTATGAATTTTGGTCAGGTCACCAGGATTCCCAGGTAATCTGAGTAAATGCAGAAAACTGCATGTATAAGTTTCTCCCAATTTCAGTCTGAAATGTCCTACCCTTTATTGTGAGTTCTAGACTCTCCACATGTCAATCTGTATCTGAACATTTTGTATGTTTCAATGATGTCTCCTCTCATTCTTCTAAGCTCCAGGGAATGAAGACTGGGCTACTTAATGTCTCCTCACATGGCAGACCTGCCATGGAACCGTTGCTGCACTCCCTCCTTTAGTCACGGTAGCGTAGCGGTTAGCATAATGCTTTACAGCGCGAGCGACCTGGGTTCAATTCCGGCCACTGTCTGTGAGGAGTTTGTACGTTCTCCCCACGTCTGTGTGGGTTTCCTCCTGGTGCTCCGATTTCCTCCCACATTCCAAAGACATACAGGTTAGGAAGTTGTGGGCATGCTATGTTAGCGCCGGAAGCATGGCGACACTTGCGGGCTGTCCCCAGAACACTCTACACAGAAGATGCATTTCACTGTGTGTTTCGATGTACATGTGACTAATAAAGAAATCTTATCTTATAAAGACAGAAAATGTAAAAGCTCAGCAGGTCAGGCAGCTTCTGTGGAGGGAGAAACAGAGTTAATGTTTCAGGTCACTGACTCTTCATCAGAACTGAGGAAAAGAGAAAATGTGTTGGAAATTGCAGAGACCATGGAGCAGGGATGGAGAGAACAGATGGACCATCTCAGAGAGACATTCCAGGGATATTTTCCCTTTGCCCTGTACATCCCTTTACCACTCTCACAGCAATTTAAAACTAACTTCTTTTCTCCCTTTCCCGGTTCTGACGTTCTACAACCAGAAACATTAACTCTGTTTTCTCTCTCCACAGATGCTGCCTGGCCTGTTGAGTGTTTCCAACATTTTCTGTTTTTGTCTCAGAACAGAGGGACCTTGGAGTTCAAGTACTTGGTTCCCTGAAAGTGGAGTCGCAGGTAGACAGGGTGGTTAAGAAGGCTGGCCTTCATCAGTCAGGGCATTGAGTATAATGAGTATAAAAGCTGGGAGATCATGGTGCATTTGTACAGGACTCCGGTGAGGCCGCACTTGGAGTATTGTGTTCAGTTTTGGTCAGCCTGCTATAGGAAAGACGTTATTAAACAAGAAAGAGCGCAGAAAAGATTTACAAGGATGTTACCAAGACTTGAGAGATTGAGTTATAGGGAGAGGTTGGACAGGCTAGGACTTTATTCCTTGGAGTGCAGGAGACAGAGAGCTGATCTTATGGAAGTATATCAAATCATGAGGGGCATAGATAGAATGAATGCATTCAGTCTTTTTCCCACGGTTGTGGAATCAAGAGCTAAAAGGGCATAGGTTTAAGGAGGGAGGGAAAAGATTAATAGGAACTTGAGGGGCAAATTTTTTCCAGCATTTTCTCTGTGATTTCAGATTCCCAGCGTCTGCAGCTTTTTTGATTTTCCCTTGCCAATAATTGCTGGATAAGGTAAGAGGAACTAACAAATTACCAGGAAGCAAAATATTCTTTCGATAAATGACTTGAAAATAAGTCAGTTCTTGTGGTACAATGTAATTTGTTTAACCAACAGAGAAAATAAATTAGTTCAACATTTGCCAGAACTAATTGGCGGTTAGATGTCCAGGGCTGTCCAACACAGTGAGGGTACAGTAGCCTAGAGGTTAAGTTACTAAACTAAAAGCCAAGAGTTCTAGACTACTGATGTCAAGACATGAGTTCAAATCCCACCATGGCAGCTGTGGAAGTCAAATTCAAGAAATTAAACAAATACGGAATTTTAAACAAAAAATAACAGGCTAGTCTCAACAAAAGTAAGAATGAAATGAAATGTCATCTGGTTCTCTTCAGGGAGGTAAAATGTTCCCCAGTCTGACCCACAGATGACTCCAGAATCATCAATCTGCCTCTTCAATTCAGGGGCAATTGGGGATGGACAATAAATGCTGGCATTGCCAGTGATACCTATATCTTGAGTGAACAAATAAAGTATTACAAAACTCCCCAATCAATTGCCAGCACAGTCGGCCAATTGTATTTTTTTCCAAGATTGCAACAGTAACTGCACTTCCCAAAGCAATTCATTCACTGTTAAATGTTTGGGATATCTCTAAGGGGTTTCAGAAATACAAGTTTCTTATTTTCAGTCTAGCGATTTTGGAGATACATCTATGACCAGCTGAACAAAGTTGGATCTTCCCAGTAAACCAACTGTCAATTTCAGCGTTGTCTATACCAGCACCAGCCAGCCCATTATCCAAGAAAAACAAAGGACTGCAGATGCTGGAATCTAGATGAAAAACACAATGATGCTGGAGGAACTCAGCAGGCCAGGCAGCATCCGTGGAGAAAAGCAGGCGGTCAACGTTTCAGGTCAGGACCCTTCTTGACTGCCTGCTTTTCTCCACGGATGCTACCTGGCCTGCTGATTTCCTCCAGCATCATCGTGTTTTTCATCCCTTTATCCAAGGCATTGCAATCCAAGAGGCTGTTGTTGCTAATTCTCCACTGGGACTTCAACACTGTCACTCAACAGCCAGTGAGTTGGACAGGTAACCCATGGTTTGCACAGAGTTCCCTTTGTGTTCTTCATTGCTGCTGGAAAAACACAAAGCCGAAGAGGTTCCGATTATGGGAGCATAACATTTCAGGCTGGGGTCTTTCTCATCTCCTGCTGGTGATTCCACAGAGAAATGCCAGCAATCTTATCCTCGCTGTCCAGCTCACTTCCGAATTACACACCTGCCTATTGAAATGTGGATGTCCGAGATGAGCTGGACGTTACCTCTGACGTACAATGTATTCAGATTAATGCTCATGTATGTATTAATTTTAATGGGATCAACAACCCCAAGCAAGAAGGCAAGATTGTTACTTCTCGTTTTTATTATTTCATCATTAGTTTCTAAGATGTTTTATAAATATGATTAAGAACACCTTTTTTTGGAATTACACAAGCTTATTTGAACTGAGACAACGACAGAAAGCCAACGTATCAATCCAGGGGCAGTCAGAATCCCAGCTGAGGGCTGGTCACTCCTTGTGGCCCAGTTCACCTCTCAAGTGGATTCTCAAGTAGGCAGGGTCAGCACAGCCGACCCACCCTATCCAGGGTCTGATGGCGTGGGGGAGGGGGTGGGGACAGGTGGCGGGTGGCGGGTGTGTGTGGAAAGTATGAATCCTTGGACTGGATCCAGGACAATCCACCCCTTCGCAATTACAGAAACATCTTCAGTACGGCAGGGGAGAGGGAACGGAAAGAAAATTGGATCCTCCCAACGACTGTGTAACACTCCAAGCCTTGCTAACAGACAGGGTAACGAATGGGTTCCTTTTTCACAGACATCCATAAGTCAATTTTGTCAGAAAATCCATTTAAAAGTCACCCAACGTGGTAACCATACCTCCACGGTATTGTAATGAATGGAATCAAAAGAACACAAGACTGATAAGAAAGAACAATTGCTAAAAGTGGAGAGAGAGAGGAAACTAGTTCTCCCATTCATAGGAATGAACATATATATGTACGTCTGACATTTGAATGCAAAAAGACTCATTTCACTATGTGTTTCGATATACGTCTGAGGACCTCGTTTGAATTGTCTTAGGCAGGTCTGGTCAGGTTGTCATCTCATGACACTGCATTGTTCACGAGTGATACCTAGAGGTTAAAGAAAACCTGCTCCTTAATTCTAAAGACAGTGTTACAGCAGAGCTTACCTCAACATTTGTGACATTTTCCTCTACGACACTAGCAGCAGCAGAGGCGTTGTAGATGGCCGCTTCAAAATCCGTGTAGTATTCCGGACCGAGAAAATAATCGTAGACGTTCTCCACTTCTTCCACTGGATCAGGCTCAGTATCCTGAGAAAGGTGTGGAAAAGCAAAGGAGTTAGGCAGCAGAAAATACTCCTCCATGCGGCCTAGCCTGGCTGTAACTTCAGGAGCAGAAAGGTAACCTCCGCCAAGGCACGTCTGGACATCTGATCAATGCTAGTCAATTAGTCTCAATGCAGCAGCAGAGTTATTTAGGATCCACCAGTCTTGGCAAGGCCTCAGGCAGGAAACTCAGGGTGAGGAAGTTGGAGGTTGGATCAAATTTCTTTTAGTTACCTTCTGAGTAATGCCAAAAGCCTTTACAAGCTTCCCGCTTACCATGACATGTGGTAATGACCCAAATCCTTTAAGATTGGAAACCTCAATCATTCTTCATTTACTTTGCTTTTCTGATACAGGGATTTTCAAATCCTTTGGCGTCCTGACCTTTTTGCTTTCACCTCAACTGATGGAAGTCATCCCCCACCCCCCGAAACTCTCACTCTAAGTCAGGCCAAACAACTTGCCCCCCTTCCTCGTCAACATTACTTCTTGAATCAGTTTGTAAGGAATGATGAGATTGGATCAATGAGCCTTCCAGTTCACCCAATGGGTTGCGGGCTTAAGCCCCATGTGAAGGAAGTCTCTATCACCTCCATTTTACCACATGCCACACTATCGTGGGAGGAAGGGAGTGAGGTAGGTGGGGGTGGGGGGTAGATGAGGAGGGGAGATGAGCGGGGTGGGCTGTGTTCTCAACTAGTCAACAACCCAATGACAGTCTACCACAAGCTTCAAAGTCAGGGAGATGTCTTCCACTTTTGTTTCTACTTGTAAGTTCCTCCAAATGAAATAAATAATTCACCAATGAGACAGCATTTAAACAAATCTAAGCTGGTGATGAAGCTCGAAAGAGACTTAAAGTAATGCGTGAGGTTAAAGTCTAGCAATTGAAATGTAAAAAGCTGAATTATCGCTTTCAGTTACAGCTGTGAAGCGTGCATTCCAATGATCAGCAACGTCTCAGTAATGCGTTAATCCATTTGCAACAAATAAGCTCTTCAAACCCCATTCAAATTGCATTAAAACTGTCGCATGGGGTGGGGGCGAGGGGCAGGAGCAGTGAAGGAAGGAGAATGGTGGGGAGGAGGGGATTTGATGCAATCTTACCAAGGCCAAAAACTGCCTGGAGAGGGAAGCACTCTTCCCAAATTTCGACAATTAATCCACTTCTGAGGAGAATTTACTTACAGGTTCCCAGGGAGTCACTCAGTGAGGGAGGGCAGGGTCACCACCTGAGCTCTAAGCTCACTTTCAGACACCGTTGTACACCTGCCCTCCCATCCTCCACCCCCTTAGAGCAGCCAATACTTGTATCCAGTAATCTTAAAAGAAATCAGTTGGACAGGAAAGGTTTAGAGGGATATAGGCCAAACGCAGGCAAATGTGACTACCTTAGGTGGACACCTTGGTTAGAATGGATGACTTGGGCTGAAGGGCCTATTACTGTACCAAGTTTACTCAATGACTCTCAACATCTTCTCCCAAGACAGATTTCCCTCAGCAGTCTGGAATTCTCTTCCCTAAAGAGATGGTGGGTTTAAACACATCAAGACTGAGAGCTTTAAATTTTTTGTGGATTAAAGATATTAAAGGCATTTAAAATTAAGATCATTGATGGTCTAATAGATTGCAGAAAGGCTTTGAGGAGGGCGTGAAGGCTTCCTCTCCTTCTCAGCTTCCTTTAGTTGCCCCCTCCCCACATTCTTTGACAGAGTTGTGACAAGGGAATGAATATTTACAGCGAAAGAGATGGGGATGTTGCCGCAGTCAAGCCTTGAGTGATGGGTTTATACCTGGCAATTTAGGCTGTTATAATGACACAAAAGGAGGCCATTAAGCCCATCAGGTCCATACCATCTCCCTAGAGAACAATCCCACCAATCCCATTACCTGCCTCATTCTCCTGTACCCCTGCAACTGATTCTCTCTCATGATACCCATCAACTCCTCTTTGATACTTTGTGCCATTAACCTACATTGAGGGACAATTTGCAGTGGCCCATTAACTTACCAGCATGTCTTTGGAATGAGGGAGGAAACCAGAACACCAGGTGGAAACTCATGCAGTCACAGAGAGAATAGGCAAACTCCGTGCCTGAGGTCAGGATTGAACCCCAGTCCCTGGAGCTGTGAGCCAGCAGCACTACCTGCTGTGCCATCCTGCCACACAATGGGGCAATCTGTGCCTGAAATAGCCCAATGCCAAACCAAAATTGTGGAGGCTCATAGGGAGTTAAAAAATTTAGCATGAGCATTTCAGGGATGTGGACACATTAGCAATCTCAACACAGGATTCCAACAAGCAATTGGGCTCCAGAAACGAACTCCCAATTCAGAAGATTGCCAGCCAATAACTTGATTTCAAATCAGTCTTACTCTTCACAGGGAACTGTTGACAATGCCAGCATTTGTTGTTCAACCTTAATTGCCCCCTTCAACTGAGTGATTGGCTGGTCCTTTTCATAGGGCAATAATGACTCAACCGCACTGACATGGTTCTTGAGTCATGGGTTGGCCAGACTAGGCAAAGAGAGGAAGTTTCCTTTCCTAAAGGACTTTGGTGAACCCAACAGAATTTTATTTGCCCTAGTCCAGTGATGTGATCAGTTATTTCTCACTAATTTAATGAGATTTACACTCCCAATTTCATGTGGTGGGATTTGAACTCACATCTCCAGATCCTTAACCCACCTTTGGGATCAATATAAGCATTCCCCCTCTAATAAATGAAGCACTGCACTAACAATTGATTTCTCCTCACCTTCCCTTCCATTTTGACCAATTGGCATCCCGTGCAGAGACTTGGAAATGGTGGTCAGGACATGGTGTCGGGAATGTAATGTGAACAGGGCTTTGTAGAGCTCAGCAAGCCTGGGTTAAGTTAGCAGAATCACACGTGTCAGTCATCGAAGCTCCTCCTACATTGCCCTAAGGAGGAGCTCGGTGGGTTTGCTTCATCTACCTGTTCCCTAACCCCAAAAGTTTCTATCTTTTGCCGAGCGGCCCGATCTTTCTTCTTCCTTTTGCGATTTTTTTTCGATCTCTTTCTGCCCTTGCCCTTCTTTTTAGAGCGCTTGCGGTCCCTCTTCCTTTTTTTGTGGCGGGGTCGAGAGGTCGTTGTCTGTAAAAAGCAGCGAGAAAGAGAATCTGAAGCCAAGGAGGTGCCACAGAGATTGTGAGAGAGGGGTGGGTGTTGATAGGGAGAGGATCATGGAGGTAAGGGGAGAGAAAAGGGGGGAAGGACAGTGGTGACACAAGAGACAACAGATGCTGGAATCTGGAGCCACACACGATCTGCCGGAGGAACTTGCTGAGTTCCTCCTGCGGATTATTTGTTAGGGTCAAGGATGCGTCCTTCATCAGTAAGGAGATCAACCTCCACTGGATCTCCACTGGTTTGAGACCATCACAGGAGTTGAGGTATTGGGAAATACCAGAGAGAACTATCCTCTTCCAGGAAGAGTTATCCTGAGAAAAAAAAATGGGAAGAAAACTCTTAAAAACAGATTCAAAATATATTTATTCCCCTATTAAAAATTATTGGAGATAAGTGGGGTTGGGTCACCTGCTGGTGGTGTTGGAAGACTTTCATTATTTATTAATTTTTCAGGTTGTGGAGTTTGCTAGGAGAACATTTATTGCCCTGCACTAATTGAGAAGGTAGTGGTGAGCCGCCTTCTTGAAGTGCTGCAGTTCCTCTGGTGAAGGTGCTCCCGCAGTGCTGTTGGGGAGGGAGTACCAGGACTTAGGCTCAGTGATGGTGAAGTACCTGCAATATATTTCCAGGTCAGGATGATGCACAACTTGGTGGGGAACCTACAAGTGGTGGTGTTCCCATAAATCTGCTGCCCTTGTCCATCTTGGTGGCAGAGTCTCCAGGTTGGCAGATAATGTTGGAGCAGCCTAGGTGAGTCCCTGGTGGAGGGGTAATGAATGCTATTGTGGCGGTGGGGTATCGATCAGTGGACTGGGTGATGTCGAGCTTCCTGAGAGTTGTTAGAGCTGCAGGCAAGTAGGGAGTATTCCGACACACTTCGGACTTGTACCTTATAGATATTATAATGGCTTTGTGGAGTCAGGGAGTGAGTTACTCACTGCAAGGCACCCAGTCTCTAGCCTGGTGTTGTCAACGAGGTGTTAACTGTGGCTGGTCCAGTGCAGTTTCAGGTCGATGGTAGCCTCCCAGAATATTAACAGTGTGGGAATTTGTGGTAATGCATTGACTGTCGAGTATCAACAGTTAGACTCTTGGAGACAGTCAGTGCCAGACACTTTTATGGCATGAATGTTACTTGACATTTCTCAGCCCATAGATGGAAGTTGTCCAGGTCCACTTGACGTGGAAAAGTTGTTCAAGACAAAAAATACCTTAAGGAGAATCTATTAGTATAGCCAATGGGAGCTGATAATCTTCTTTGTAAGGGAAATTTGCCTGACACTGCACCATACTTGGCACTGGGAAATTCAACACTGTTGTGCAAAGTAACAGTCTCAACTGACCGTGTACCCTGGCACGCCCTGCATCAACAAAGTGTGCCCATGGAGTCAACAGTGCTTGACACTGAAACAAAAACAGGAACAAATTACTGGTGGGGTGGGGAAACTTTAAACACAGAAGTACTGCCAGCCAGCTGGTGAGAGGCCAACAAACCCATTTGGCAAGTAAATTTGGTCAAAGTGGTAGGTTCAAAGAGTGGCAGACGGGAGGTTTTGAGGGGATTTGAGAAGACAATTCCAGAGCTTAGGGCCTTGGTAGTTGAAGGCACCAATTGTGAGGGCAATTAAAGTCAGCCCAACATTAATTCAGAATGGGAGAGATCTCGTTGGGTTGTGTGGTTGAAGAAGGTGACACAGCCAGGGAGGGCTGAGAAACACAAGGAGGAGACACTGAATCATCATCGGGCCAAGGATCAGCACACAAAGCCAGGATGGGACAACGGGATTTGGTGAGAGTTGGGATAAGACGAGGTGGACTTGAGGAGCTGAAGATTGGGAAGCGTATAAGGTGAGTGTCTGGTGAAGAAGCTAGGAATGATTACCCCTTCACCACCGGAGACAAATTGATGAGGGAGTGGGTGAGGAGGTAGGGTTTTGAGGGAGAATGGAGAGAGGCGTGGGGAAAATCAGATAATTTCTAGCAAGATGAGAAACAGAAGTCACAGGAATGCCAGATAAGAGAAGAAACATCAAGGGAAAGAGTTGAAACTGATAATGCCAACGATGGAATGGAAGGGAAAGATTTGCCAATTCAGACTGAGCTCCCATTACAAGTTACGTTGAATTCTGTTCACTGTTCCGCCACTTTGTTTACTTATCCAAGCTTCACACTTTAACCTGGCAAGCCTAGAACAAAAATGCAGGTTACACAGATGCGCGCGTGTGCGCGCACACACACACACACGCGCGTGCGCACATGTGCACACACACACAGAGAAAAGCACAATTCTCTGGGATGATCCTGCAAGTCTCCCTTTGACTGAAACATTCCAATAAAGCAAGGTGTGCGCACACCTGGATAGGTAGTGGGAAAGTAAAACCAGTAACGGTTCACCAGGAAACCAAGGATTGGCAGTAGAAGCTAAAACAGAGAATTCGGGAGATGCTCAATAGGTTGGTTAGCATCTGTGGGGAAAGAAACAGAGTCACGGTTTTGGGTCAAAACTGGAAAAATGAGAAGACAAATGTGTTTTAAGTTACAGAGAGGGTGAGGTGGGGAAAACAGGGGGAATGCCTGTGAAAGGGTGCAGACCAAAGTTGTCAATTCAACAATTACTTTAAAAACAGCTGCTGTAACAAAATGATACCCTGATAAATCGAAGCATAACAGATGAAAACAAAGGTACATCTGTGAAGAAAGTAGGGTTATTTGAAATTATTAAACTCAATATTATATTCCAAGGGTTGTAACGCACCCTCTCAGAAGATGAGAGGCTGTTCCTCAAGGATATGCTGGGCATGATGTATAGAAATTAAAAGCTTTAGCCAACTGACCACATGTGCCTGTGAAGCGGCGACAATGGCCCACCTTGTCCAGGCTTTGTTTTATGACTATGTTCAGGCCCAGGTCAGGTAAAGAGAGTCACAGAGTCGTACAGCACAGATACAAGCCCTTTAGCCAACCACATCCACACTGACCATTGGTCTTAGATAAGGTAAGATATCTTTATTAGTCACATATACATCGAAACACACAGTGAAATGCATCTTTTGCGTAGAGTGTTCTGGGGGCAGCCCGCAAGTGTCGCCACGCTTCCGGCGCCGACATAGCACGCCCACAACTTCCTAACCCGTACGTCTTTGGAATGTGGGAGGAAACCAGAGCACCCAGAGGAAACCTACGCGGACACAGGGAGAACGTACAAACTCTTTACAGACAGCAGCCGGAATTGAACCCGGGTCGCTGGCACTGTAATAGCGTTACACTAACCGCTACGCTACCACGTCGCCCTGTATTAGGTTTGTAGCCTTATATGCCTTGGCAATACAAATACTTGTCTGGACAAGTGTGAGAATGTCTCCCTCAACCACCTCCTCAAGCAGCACATTCCAGATTCCAACCTCTCCCTGTGTGAAAAAATTTCCTCTTGGATCCCCTCTCAACATCCCACCTCTCACCTTAGGACTATGCTCTCTTGTGTTAGACAACCCCACCATGGGAAACAGAATCTTACCATCCACCCTGTCTACCTCCCTCATAATTGTACATAGCTCTATCTTGTCACAGCCTCCTCCGCTCCTGGGAAAACATCTCGTCTCTCCTTATAATTGACATGCTCCAATATAAGCTATCCATGTTTGAGGGTGGAATATTTTGGTGGGTGGGCTGATTGACACAAACAGTTAATAC
The DNA here is from genome assembly GCF_009764475.1 of Pristis pectinata. Taxonomy (NCBI): domain Eukaryota; kingdom Metazoa; phylum Chordata; class Chondrichthyes; order Rhinopristiformes; family Pristidae; genus Pristis; species Pristis pectinata. Next base: position 9,159,918 of record NC_067435.1, on the reverse strand, counting down.
CGAGACCAGTGGGGTCAGAACAGGTTAAGTCACATGCAGCATTCACCAGTTTTGGCCTCCTTGCCTTTAAGAATTAACCAGTTGTCTGACTGGTCAAGTACAAGTGAAGGGCTCATCTCAACGTGCCTCTTTGTGTCAAATCCTTGGAGCTCAAACAAGGGCTGCAGTCACCAAACCCAAAAGGTTGGAGTCGCCTTGAGCCCTGAGTGTGATGGAGTGAGATGTCCCTGGAACAGTTTCAAACAAATTCAAGTCCAAGTACCTCACCTACTGTTTAACTCGAGCACTAGTGGGAGATAATCACTATTCTTGCTACAACCAAACAATAAAAATACTTGTCATTTTTCCAGGAAGGGAGACCGATATATAACCAAGACCCTGAAAGAATGGGGCAGCACAGTAGCACAACCAGTGGAGCTGCTGCATCACAGCTCCAGGGACCCAGGTTCAATCCTGACCTCGGGGCTGTTTGTGTGGAGTTTGCATGTCCTCCCTGCGACAGTGTGGGTTTTCCCCAGCTGTTCCGGCTTCCTCCCACATCCAAAAGACATGCGGGTTGGTAAGTTAACTGGCTACTGTAATTTGACCTTAGTGTGTAGGTGAGTGGTAGAATCTGGGAGGAGTTGACGGAAATTGGTTAACATTAAGATTACTGTCATGTGCACCGAGATAGAGCGAAAAGCCTTTGTTTGCGTGCCATCCAGACAGATCATGCCAAACATAATTCCATCAATGTAGTGAAAGGAAAGCAGAATGCAGAATACAGAATATAGTGCAGCAGCTACAGAAAAGTGCAATGCAGTTAAGCAAATAAGGTCAAGGGCTACGATGAGGTAGATTGGGAGATCAAGGGTTCATTTTTAGTGTATGAGAGGCCCATTCAAGAGTCTAATAACAGCAGGATAGAAGCTGTTTGGAGAGAATAAAATGGAATTAATGTTGGGTGAGTGTAAATGGTGCTTGATGGTCGGTGCAGACTCGATGGGCCGATAGGCCTGTTTCCATACTATAAGGGAGTGCTAAATGCTCATCCACTGTCCATTACACTGACATGACCACCCTGACTCCTGGCCATTCTCGTGATGGTAACATTCCATGATTGTGCCACCAATATTGAAGGCTGATCTCCAAGTCTCAACTCTGAGGACAGCTCGCTGAAGAACAAGCATCAGGTAGCACTTGGAATAAATCTATTTCAATTTCCATTTTCTTTGAACACTTTTTGATATATGTTCTAAAAATGCCAAAGGGGAAAAGGTTGACAATCGGGGATGGGCCAGAGGCTGACCATATACAGCTGATGGGTATACAAAGGTGGGTGCCAGTGAGGATGGATGTGTTGGGCAACCAGTGGTGGTAAATGGGTGGGGCAGATGAGGTTGTGTGATGACAACTCCAGGGCTGGCAATCCCGGGCTAATGTAGAGGGTAGATAATGGTTGACATTAGGAACCCTTGATGTAAAACTGATCCAGGATCAGGCAAATTCAGCTCCCGGGCAGACTGAGGGTCTCACTTCTGTATTGCCCAGCAGGTTAAGGTCGTCTGGACGCAAAATCAGATAGCAGTTTAATGATAACCACTGTGGAGGGCATCTCTGGGTCCCGAAGTTTGGAAATAATGAAAAGTGCTCATCTAGCCTCACTGCAGCACCAGGGATGGTGGGGGGGAGAGGAGGGGAGGAGGGGTGGAGAGTGAGAGAGAGTGAGAGAGAGGGGGGGGAAGGGGGGGATTCGGAGAGAGGTAGGTAGAAAGGGGAGGGGGAGGGATAGGGAAAGGGAGAGAGGGGAGCGGAAGGAAGGGGGGAGAGGGTGAGAGGAAGACAGAGGGAGAGTGCAGGGGATGGAGAGGGAGGGGAAGGGGTGGGGGAGAGGGAGGGGAAGGGGTGGGGAAGGGGGAGGGGAAGGGGGAGGGAGGGGAGGGTGACGAACAAGGAGAGAGGGACAGTGAGAGGAGGGGGGAGAGGGAGTGAGAGAGAAGGGGTAGGAGGGGGTAGGGAGGGGAGAGGGGGAGGGGAGGGAGAAAGAGAGGAAAGGGGAGGGAGGGGGAGAGAAGGAGAGAAAGATGGTGAGAGGGAGAAAGGGTGAGAGGGAGGGGGAAGGGGAGGGGGAGGTGGGGAGGGGGAGGGGGAGGAGGCAGTGAGAGAGAGGGAGAGCGAGAGCAAGAGAGAGAGAGAGAGAGAGAGAGAGAGAGAGAGAGAGAGTGGGAGAGAGAGAGTGGGAGAGAGAGTATGTGAGCACAAGTCAACCGCCAGCCCCCATTCCTTAGCTGGGTCAGAGGTCAAACACTTCAATTGACACACCAGCTCTAAGCTGACAGCTGCCTCACTTGCTTAACTTGCAGTGACCCGATGAGTACCACCTCCTGATTGATTGGGAGCTGCAGACAGATCATTAATGCCCAAGCTCCTTGTTAAAGGGATGCTGGGGGTGGGGCGGTGAAGAGGGACAAAATGATTACTGGACCGTGAACAACACAGGGAACAATATGGGAATTTCCCCAGGAGGTGATCCAACAGGTAACCGGGTTTCTAACTATTTCTAAATACTAAATGGCTTTTCTACTTAACACGTCTTCCTTCTGTTGGTGTGGTTACTTAATGCTGCTGGGGATCCAAATAATACAGTGATGCAGCTCGCAGAGCTACTGCCTCACAGCTCCAGCGACCTGGGTTCAATCCTGACCTCTGCTGTGGAGTCACAAGAGGTTCTGCAGATGCTGGAATCTGGAGCAAAAGTGCTAGAGAAACTCAGCAGGTCAGGCAGCATCTATGGAGGGAGATAAACAGTCGACGTTTCGGGTCGAGGCCCTTCATCTGGTGTGGAGTTTGCACGTTCTCCCTGATTTCTCCCAGTGCTCCTGTTTCCTCCAATATCCAAAAGATGTGAACATTGGTAAATTAACTGGCCATTGTACATTGCCCCTGGTGTATGGGTGAATGGTAGAATCTTGGTATTGGTATTGGTTTATTATTGTCACTTGTACCGAGGTACAGTGAAAACCTTGTCTTGCATACTGATCGTACAGGTCAATTCATTACACAGTGCAGTTACATTGAGTTAGTACAGAGTGCATCGAGGTAGTACAGGTAAAAACAATAACAGTACAGAGTAAAGTGTCACAGCTACAGAGAATCCTGTAGAATCTTGTACAGACAATCTCATCTTGGGGGAGTTGATGAGAAGGTGGGGAGAATTAAAAAAAAAATCGGATGAGCGTAGGATTGGTGTAAATGGATGATTGACGGTAGGGTGGATAAGGGAGAGGCAGTAGATGTTGTGTATTTAGACTTTCAAAAGGCCTTCGACAAGGTGCCGCATAAGACACTGATTAACAAGATGAGAGGTCATGGAATTACAGGTAAGATAACAGAATGGGTGGAGCATTGGCTGGTTGGCAGGAATCAAAGGGTGGGAATAAAAGGATCTTGTTCTGGTTGGCTACCGGTTACTAATGGTGTTCTGCAGGGGTCGGCGTTGGGACTGCTTCTTTTTACCTTGTACATTAACGATTTGGATGATGGAGTAAATGGTTTTGTGGCTAAGTTTGCGGATGACACCAAGATAGGTGGAGGAGTAGGGAGTATTGAGGAGACAGGAAGGTTGCAGAGAGACCTAGATAGTTTAGGAGAATGGGCAAGGAAATGGCAGATGAGATTCAGTGTTGAGAAATGTGCAGTTGTACACTTTGGAAACAGAAATAAACGGGCAGATTATTATCTAGAAGGAGAGAAAATTCAAAGTACAGAAGTCCAAAGGGACTTGGGGGTACTCGTGCAGGATACCTTAAAGGTTAACCACCAGGTCGGATCGGTGGTAAAGAAAGCGAATGCTATGTTGGCATTCATTTCGAGAGGTATACTGTATAAAAGTAAGGAAGTGTTGATGAGGCTCTTCAGGGCACTAGTGAGGCCTCATTTGGAATACTGTGCGCAGTTTTGGGCCCCATATCTTAGGAAAGATGTGCTGATGTTGGAGAGGGTTCAGAGGAGATTTACAAGGATGATTCCTGGAATGAAAGGGCTTACATGTGATGAGCGTTTGTCGGCTCTTGGACTGTACTCACTGGAGTACAGAAGAATGAGAGGGGACCTCATAGAGACATTTAAAATGTTGAGAAGACTGGACAGAGTAGATGTGGCTAGGCTGTTTCCCTTGGTGGGTGAGTCCAGGACCAGAGGGCACAATCGTAGAATTAGAGGGTACAGGTTTAAAACAGAGATGAGGAGAAATTTCTTTAGCCAGAGGGTGGTGAATTTGTGGAATTCCTTGCCAGGTACAGCAGTGGAGGCCAGCTCATTGGAGGCATTTAAGGAAGAGATAGACAGATATCTAAATAGTCGGGGTATCAAGGGATATGGGAATAAGGCCAGAAATTGGGGTTAGAATAGTGTGGTTTTTTTTTGCATATGCACCCCACCACCCCCCCCAATTTCTCATTTCTTTTTCTTTTTTCCCTTTTCCTTGGAGCAGACTCGATGGGCCGAATGGCCTGCTTCTGCTCCCTTGTCTTGTGACCTTGTGATGGTCGGTGTGGACTTGGTGGGTTGACAACCTGTTTCAATACTGTATGACTCCATCTGAGACTCTGCACAGGAGGCTCCACTGAAGGAGACCCTGGACGAGACTGACCTTTATCCAAAAGTCAAAACCATGGCACTTCAAAGAAGTGGGGTTGATTGTCCAACGTCACCTGATTCCTGGAAGGATTAACCAGAGAGAAATGGAGTTGAGGCAATAAATCGAGTGTACCCACCTCATCATCGTAAGAAGGCAGCAGAGCCTGCAGGGCGTAGGGTAGAAGGGAGTCGCAGTCAGGGATGTAACGATCGCAGTAGGTGTAGGCTGCCTTGGGATCTGGTGACATCAGTAGCTGCTGGATATCACCCTGTAACAAAAGGGAACAGAACAAGCCCAGGTCACAACACAGGCCAACTGTATCCAAGACACACACTGTTCTCACATCCCCATTGCATTTCTAGGCTCCACCTCTGGTCAACAGTTGGTGGCCAAAATGTTTTTAGCTTTCAGTGATACACTGGCCACAGAGGTGGGACAGTACAATTATGATCTGGAAAGCACTTGACAAAGGTGACACAGCACACTTGTCGACCACATGTAATATCCAACACCTCAAGTCTGCTGGTGTTACTGTGAAGACAAATGCCCTAACATAAACTACCAGTCAAAATCCAAGCATAACGTCCTCTAACCCACAACTGTGATCACAACAAATGAGGCCATTTGGCTATCAACTCCATACTAGCCCTATTTAACAGCAATCCGGGTCATCGCACTCACCTGCCTTCTCTGGACAGCCCTGACAAGTCTTTCCCTTCAGGTCCTCATCCGGCTTCCTTCTAAACACTACAGCTGAACCTGTCTCCACTGCAGGCAACATAGTGGAGAGCTATTGCCTCACAGCGCCAGAGACCTGGGTTCGATCCTGACCTCCGGCACTGCCTGTGTGGAGTTTGCACGTTCTTCCTATGACTGTGTGGGTTGTCCACTGGGTGCTCCGGTTTCCTCCCCCGTCCCATGGACGTGTGAGTTGGAAGGTGAATTGGCCGCTGTAAATTGCCCTAGTGTATGGGTGAGTGGTAGAATATTGATGGGAATGTGGGGAGACTAACAAATGGGATTAACATAGGATGAGTGCAACTGGGTGGTTGAAGGTCAGCATGGACAGTGGGCTGAAGGTCCACTCTATGACTCTTTTGCCAACTACCTTCACTCCACGTCCCCTGACTTTTTGAGCACCCCACCAATGGGAACAGTTCCTCTCCACCTGCCTCCACCTATCATGGCTTGTAACTCCTCCATCACATCTCTTCACAGTCTCCTCTGTTCCGAGGAGGTCAACCCCAGTTTAGAGTCATAGAATCACACAGGCCCTTCAGCCCACCAAGTCCACTCTGACCATCAAACACCCATTCCCACTAGTCTTTCACAAATCCCGTTTTATTCTCCCCCACATTCCAGTCTTCCAGCTTCTTCAGTTTATCTGCATAACTAATCCCTGGAATTCTTTCGGTAAATTCCTTCCGCAGATTCTCCAGAGCTGTAACATTATTCCTCAAGAGTGGTGCCTGGAACTGGACGCAATACTCTACTGTGGCCAAAACTGTGGTTGATAAAGCTTCAACTGTGGGAACTGTAAGGGCAAAAAGACCCTAATGGGTGTTATCTACAGGCCTCCGAATGGTGGCATGGATATTGGGTACAAGCTGAATAGTGAGTTAATGTTGGCATGTGGCAAGGGTAATGTCTCAGTAGTTATGGGGGATTTCAATATGCAAGTGGACTGGGAAAATCAGGCTGGTACTGGACCCCAGGAAAGGGAGTTTATAGAGTGCCTCCGGGATGCATTCTTGGAGCAGCTGGTACGAGAGCCGACCAGGGAGAGGGCTATTCTGGACTTAGTGCTGTGTAATGAGCAGGATTTGATAAGAGAACTCGAAGTAAAGGAGCCATTGGGAGGTAGTGACCATAACATGATAAGTTTTTATCTGCAATTGGAGAGGGAAAAGGGCAAATCAGAAGGGTCAATTTTGCAGTTGAACAAAGGAGACTATGGAGCCATGAGGGAGGAGCTGGCTAAAGTTGACTGGGCGGCATCCTAGCAGAATTGTCAGTGGAACAGCAATGGCAGGTATTCTTGGGAATAATGCACAAGGTGCAGGATCAGTTTATTCCCCAGAGAAGGAAAGACTCAAAGAGGGGAAAGGGGCCACCGTGGCTGACAAAGGAAGCCAGAGATAGCATTGTGTTAAAAAGGAAGAAGTATGGCAGAGCCAAGCTGAGTGGGAAGATAGAAGATTGGGAAATTTTTAAGGTGCAGCAGAATTTAACTAAAAAGGTAATTCAGGAAGAAAAAATGAGGTACGAAGGCAAGCTAGCCAGGAATATTAAGGAGGATAGCAAAAGCTTTTTTAGGTATATGAAGGGAAAGAAGTTAGTTAGGAACAATGTTGGGCCCTTGAAGACCGAATCGGGTGAAATTATTACGGGAAACAGGGAGATGGCAGTCGAATTTAATAAGTACTTTGGATCTGTCTTCACGGGGGAAGACATAAGAAATCTCCCAGAGGTAAGGATGGACAAAAGGCAGAGGGTGACAGAGGAACTGAAGTGGATTGACATTAGGAAAGAAATGGTGATGGGTAGACTAATGGGGCTGAAGACTGACAAATCCCCAGGTCCAGAAGGTCTGCATCCCAGGGTACTAAAGGAGGCGGCTCTAGAAATTGTGGATGCATTGGTGATCATTTTCCGATGTTCCTTAGATTCGGGGTCAGTTCCTAAGGATTGGAGAATGGCTAATGTTATCCCACTTTTTAAGAAAGGAGGGAGGGAGAAAACGAGGAACTATCGTCCAGTTAGCCTAACATCTGTGGTGGGGAAGATGCTAGAGTCCATTATTAAGGATGAAATAGCGGCATATTTGGATAGCAATGATAGGATTGAGTCGAGTCAACATGCATTTACTAAGGGAAAATCATGCTTGACTAATCTACTGGAGTTTTTTGAGGATGTAACCAGGAAAATAGACAAGGGAGATTCAGTGGATGTTGTATACCTCGACTTTCAGAAGGCATTTGATAAAGTGCCGCATAGGAGATTGGTGGGTAAAATTAGGGCTCATGGAATTGGGGGGCGGGTATTAACATGGATAGAAAACTGGTTGGCGGATAGGAAACAAAGGGTAGGGGTGAATGGATGTTTCTCAGAATGGCAGGCCGTGACTAGTGGGGTGCCACAGGGCTCGGTGCTGGAACCGCAGCTGTTTACGATCTATGTTGATGATTTAGATGAAGGCATTGTGAATAACATTAGCAAGTTTGCTGATGATACAAAGTTGGGTGGCAGTGCGACATGTGTAGAGGAAGTTAGGAGAATTCAAAGTGATTTGGATAGGTTGGGTAAGTGGGCAGATACTTGGCAGATGAAGTTTAATGTGGATAAGTGTGAGGTTATCCACTTTGGGAGCAGGAACAGGAGGGCGGATTATTATCTGAATGGTGTGGGGTTAGGTAAGGGGGAAATACAAAGGGATCTAGGAGTCCTTGTTCATCAAGTGCAGCAGGCAGTGATGAAGGCTAATGGAATGTTGGCCTGTATTACAAGGGGAATTGAGTACAAAAGCAAAGAGATTCTTTTGCATTTGTACAGGGCCCTGGTGAGACCACTCCTGGAGTATTGCGTACAGTTTTGGTCTCCAGGGTTAAGGAAGGATATCCTGGCTATAGAGGGCGTGCAGCGTAGGTTTACGAGGTTAATTCTGGGGATGTCGGGACTGTCTTATGCTGAGAGGTTGGAGAGACTGGGATTGTACACGCTGGAATTGAGAAGATTGAGAGGGGATCTGATTGAAACATACAGGATTATTAAGGGATTGGACAAGATAGAGACAGGAAATATGTTCCAGATGTTGGGGAAGTCCAGGACCAGGGGGCATGATTTAAGAATAAGGGCTAGGCCATTTAGGACAGAGGTAAGGAAAAACTTCTTCTCCCAGAGGGTTGTGAATTTGTGGAATGCACTGCCTCAGAGGGCAGTGGAGGCCAATTCTCTGGGCACTTTCAAGAAGGAGCTAGATAGGTTTCTTATAGATAGGGGAATCAAGGGATATGGGGACAAGGCAGGAACAGGATATTGATTGTCGAGGATCAGCCATGATCTCAAAATGGCGGTGCAGACTCGAAGGGCCGAATGGTCTACTTCTGCTCCTATTGTCTATTGTCTATCATGACTTTCTTGCTCCTGCATTCTGTGCCTCTGTTTAGAAAGCCTTGGATCTCATCTGCTTTTTTTTAAACCACTTTCTCAGTCTGCTCTGTCACTTTCAATGAACTCTGCACAAATATCCCCAGGTCTTTGCATTCCACCTTTTGGAATTCCAGTCTCTAATTTAAATGGTCTCAACATTCTTCCTACTCCATCTCTGTGTATCATACCAACGACCTGACCCTTCATTCTCCTGGGTTAATAAGAAAATGTCCTCCCGAGAGTTGAGGAACAACACAGTAGTGCGGGCCCCCACACTCTCTGCAACTTAAAACTAACTTGTTTTTCTGCTTTCCTAGTTCTGATGAAGGGTCTTCAACCTGAAACATTATCTCTGTTTCTCTTTCCATGGTTATCGAATCATACAGCATGGAAACAGGTCCTTCAGCCCAACTCATCCATGCCAACCAAGATGCCCATCTAAGTTAATCCCAGTTGCCCAGGTTTGGCCCATATCCCTCTAAACAATTCTTATCTATGTACATAAGATAAAATATCTTTATTAGTTACATGTATATCGAAACACACAGTGAAATGGGTCTTTTTGCGTTACTGAGAATGTGCTGGGGGGCAGTCCACAAGTGTCGGCCACTCTTCCGGCGCCAACATAGCATGCCCACAGCTCCTAACTTGTACGTCTTTGGAATGTGGGAGGAAACCGGAGCACCCGGAGGAAACCCACGCAGACACGGGGAGAACGTACAAACTCCTTACAGACAGCAGCCGGAATTGAACCCGGGTCACTGGCGTTGTAAAGCATTACACTAACCGCTACACTACCATGCCTACGGTACAACCATTTTTTAAATGTTGTTATTGTACCTGCCTCAACCACTTCCTCCGGCAATTAGTTTTATGTACACACCACCTTATGCATGAAGTTACCTCTCAGGTCCCTTTTAAACCTTTCCCTTCTCACCTTAAACCTGTGCCTTCCAGATTTGCATCCCTTTCTCCGGGAAAAAAAAAGACTGTGTACATTCACCCTATCTATGTCCCTCACAATTTTATACACCTCTATAAGATCACCTCTCAGTCTCTTACACTCCAAGAAATGAAGTCCTAGCCTGCCCAACCTTTCCCTATAACTCAGGCCCTCGAGTCCTGGCAACATTCTCGTGAATCTTCTCTGCACTCTTTCCAGCTTAATGACATCTTTCCTAAAACAGGGAGGGCACTCACCCCATCTCTGCCCCTCATGATTTTATACACTATAAGGTCAAGTTGCCGCCCAATCTGCTATGTATTTCTGGTGTTTTATGCTTCTACTTTACAAGAGACAATCGGGTCATCTGGCAATAGTTGTGTTGCAACCCATGAGAGCTTCCCGTGCACTTGCTTGCTGCACCTTTTCCTGCAACAGTTTATGCAAAGAGGGGATAAAAAACTTCAGTGTGGGTATAACATTTTTTTGCAGAGTTCCTATGGTAATGAATAATGTGGTATAATGATTTGCTTTTTTCCCAAAATCTTAACCTCACAAGATCAAATTGCTCCTAGTACTATTCCCAAACCGAACACGGGAAAGAGTTGACGTCTCGAAGCCTCACGTCGACTGTTGTACTGCCAGCCAAATTGGGCACTCTGGGAGCTTAATTCCATACACCCACTCATAAAATTTAATGAAATTTCGGCAATTTAAAAGAAAACCCAGTGTTATTAATGTTCTGAGCAATTAGATCAAACATTCTAGACTGAACCACACCAGGGTACAATCACAGGGAAACATCGACAGGTCTGCCAACAACAACAAATGCTTTCAGATAGTACTTCTAATTCAAAGAAAATTGCCCCAAAGTGCACCAAAGGAACCTATTCAGACATATTATGGTCAGTGAGATATTAAGGGAGCGGGCTGCCACAAAGCTCGATCAAAGAGGCGGGCTTTAAAAGATCATAATAGGAATAGAGGAGGTGCAATACAGAGAGAGTTCTGAAACATGAAGGCAGAAACCAAATGGATTAACATCCTCTGTTAATGGGACGAATAAACTTTAATGCATTCTTGCCTCAGTGAGCACATTCAACACTTCAAGGAAATAAGTATGTTCAAACAGATATGTTGAAGCCACTGTTTTAATTAACCTGTTGATTCTAAACTAATGCTTGATTCCAAAAGGAAGTGGATGTGCTTTTCTTTTTTTAAAAAAAAGTCATAGCATCAACACTGCATTATGTCTGGTCTAAGCTATTAAACAGATTCATTGTTGTACAGAAGGTCACTGGTTCCTTGTCAGCTACTCCCAAACCTCGTGACCTCCACGGCACCACCACCCCTTTCCCAACAGAAGGACTAGAGCAGTAACTGCCCAGGAACACCACCACCCCTCCAAGTTGCACACGGTCCTAACGAAAACATGTTGCTGTTCCTTCATTGCTCAGTCTAAGTCCTGGGATTCTATCCCCAACATTAAATGTCAGTACTGATCAATAAGAAGTTGAAGGCATTCTCATCAATATTAACATACAGGATTAGAGATGAATGTACAAGTTTTTAGCCTGGGAAGAAAGGTTTCAACTTTCATGTCATAATAAACCAGCTCACTGCAGAAAAAGATTGAGAATCCTGCAGGGAATCCCCCCTTTGTGAATCGTCCAATTCCTTTGTGAACCAGAAAGCAGAACATTTCACTCTGCCTGGCTCAGCTTTGTTTGTTTATGAACCTGTTCCCACGGAGATTCCTTCATCCCCCTGTTCCCTCCACCCACCGCACATGGCTCTCCATTGTCCCAACCCCCTCCAGCCAAAAGATCCCTTGCAATCACAAGGGTCACAAAATGGTTGCAGCATGGAAGGAGGCCATTTGGCCCACTGAGTCTATACTAGCCCCCACTACTTCCCATTGTCCTGCCCTTTCCTTTCAGCTACTTATCCAAATCCCTTTTGAATGTTACAAATCAGTTTGCCTCCACTGCTCCAGAGAGTGCATTCCAAACCCCGACTAACCACTGTGGAATACATTTTTCCACATGTCACTTTTGTTTTTTTTACCATTTCATGGTTTTTGACCCCTCCACTAATAGGAGCAGTCTCTCCCTCTCTCTCTCTCTCTCTCCTCTGTCTATACTCATCATGATTTGAAGTCTCTCAGATCCCCTCACAACCGCCTCTGTTCCAAGAACAACCCCAGCTTCTCCTGTATGTCCACGTAAGTGAAGTCCCTAAGCCCTGGACTCATTCTGCACAATATCTTCTGCGCTCTCTCTAAAACTTTCACATCTTTCCTAAAATGTAGTTCCTAGAACTGGACACTACTCACTGGATGAACCAATGATTTATAAATGTTCATCATAACCTCCTTGCTCATAGATAAAACCTGGGATCCACTATGCTTTTTTAACCACATTCTCAGCCGACCCCATCAACAACCTATGCACGTATGCCCTCAGATCTCCCTGTTAGACCCCTTTTAGAATTGCATTAGGGTTTCCAATGTGTTTACAGCATTTTCGGTTTTTATTTCAGAGACGCAAGAGACTGCAGATACTGGAATCTGAAGAAACACAAAAAGCGCTGGAGGAACTCAGTGGGTCAGGCAGCATCTGTGGAGGGAAATGGACAGTCGACGTTTCGGGTTGAGACCCTTCGAAACATCAACCGTCCACTTCTCTCCATACATGCTACCTGACCTGCTGAGTTCCGCCAGTGCTTTTGGTGTTGCTTTTATTTCAGATCTCCAATATCTGAATCTTTTTTTAAATTTTCATTTACAGGGAATGTTCTCTCCTCTTTTGATTCTGCTAACTCACACTCAGGGCACCCATTTTCAAATGTTATTGCCACTCTGGCACCAAATTGCCATTCTATGGAGACTAAAATAAGCTTTTGGACTGCAGGTAGCATCACTTACAGGCACACAGACAAATAGATGTGCCAACGCTTTAATGCCATGGAGAGATCAGAGGGTTAAAGGAAGGGCGGAGATTAACATCAAGAGGGAGGGAGGGGACCATGAAGGGATTTGAGAACGAGCCTAGAGATCTTAAAATTGAACTCGTGTGCAACCTGTGAAGGTCGGTGAGCACAGAGTTAATGAACAAATGGGATTTGGTCAAAGCTGGGATACAGGGCACCAGTCTTTAAGAAATGTCAAGTTTACAGAGAGCAGAGCAAGGGAGGCAGGTCAGGTGTCTACTGAAATATTCATAGTGGGGGAAAACAAGGGCACTGATGAGGTTTTGAGCACAGGAGGTGAGGGAGGGGTGGAACTGGGTGGTTTAAAATGGGCACATATACATGTATGTGATCAGAATTCACGTTGTCCAACAGTCAAAGTCGAACTCTCCAACTTCGGATAACTTGCTCTCTCTTCCTGATTGCATCAAAACTGGCCACTCTCGACTGCCATCCCTTTTCTCCTGTTTTCTCAGCCTTGCCTACTGAGCATGTCCTCGAAAGGTTAGACTATACAGCATTCCACAGACTAACCAGCATTATAACGCTGGAGCAGATCTTAAATGCCCCTTAAATGCCACTTTATTTCACCCCAGAGAAATTTCCTTTGCTCCACCCATTGCCCTCCCCCATCTCTCTGCTACGTAGACCAACTTGTTTCACTGTTTCTCAGTTCCAATACAGGGTCCCGGAACAGTAACCTTAACTGTTTCTCTTTCCTCCGATACTACCTGATCTGCGGCGTGCTTCCAGCATTTTCTGTTTTTATCTTATATGTGATTAGCGTCTCAACTGAGGTGCCCTGGTTCAGATTCTGCCTGGCCCAGAAATAGGGTTGTTGATTTTGACTGAGTCTAGTTTCCCTGTAGTTGGAACTTGAAGACCTGTGTACAGTGTTGGTCACCAAATATCAGAGAGATACAGGCTTAGGAGAGGGTGCTGAGGGGATTTACAAAGACTTATACCAAAAATACAACAGTGTACATATGAGAAAGGATGAAGAAAGTGGTGTCTATTCAGAATAACAATCAGATTTCTTACCACTGACTTGTATGTTGTGAAATTTGTTGTTCTGCAGCAGCAGTTCCATGCAAGATATAAAATTACTATAAATTACAAAGTAAATAAATAGTTCAAAAGCAAAGGAATAATGAAATAGTGTTCACAGATTCATGGACCGTTAAGAAATCTGATGGCGGAGGGGAAAAAGCTGTTGCTGAATCGTTGAGTGTGGGTCTTCAGGCTCCTGTACCTCCTGTAGTAACAAGAAGAGGGCATGTCCCAGATGGTGAGGGTCCTTAGTGATGGATGCCGCCTTCTTGAGGCACCACCTCTTGAAGATGTCCTCGATGGTGGGGAGGGTTGTGTCCGTGATGGAGCTGGCTCAGTCTATAATCCTCTGCAGCCTCTTTCAATCCTGCGCATTGGAGCCTCCACACCAGCAACCAGTCAGAATTCTCTCCATCATACATCTGTAGAAATTTGCAACAGTCTTTGGCGACACACCCAATCTCCAAACGAAGTAGAGCCACTGGCGTGCCTTCTTCGTGATTGTGTCAATGTGTTGGGCCCGGGATTGATCCTCTGAGATGTTGACATCCAGGAACTCGAAGCTGCTCACCCTTTCCACCGCTGACCCCTCAATGAGGACTGGTGTGTGTTCTCCCAACTTCCCCTTCCTGAAGTCTACAATCAGTTTCTTGGTCTTACTGATGTTGAGTGCGAGGCTGCTGTTGCAACACTACTCAACCAGCCGATCTCTCTCACTCCTGTACGCCTCCTCATCACCATCTGAGATTCTGCCAACAACAGTAGTGTTGTTAGCGAATTTAGAGATGGCATTTGAGCTGTGCTTAGCCACCACGGTCATGAGTGTAGAGAGAGTAGAGCAGTGGGCTAAGCACGCATCCTTGAGGTGCGCCTGTGTTGATTGTCAGCTAGGAGGAGATGTTGTCACCGATCCGCACTGACTGTGGTCTCCTGATAAGGAAGTCGAGGGTCCAGTTGCAGAGGAAGGTACAGAGGACCAGGTTTTGAAGCTTGTTGATTAGTACCGTGGGGATGATAGTGTTGAAGTCCTTCTTTTGAGAGAAGGAGGCTAAGAGATGTGAGTCCAGATGAAGGGTCTCGACCTGATACGTCGACTGTCCATTTCTCTCCACATGTGCTGTCTGACCCACTGTTCTTCCAGCAGTTTGTTTTTGCTCCAGACTCTAGTACCTGCAGTCTCTTGTGAGTCCAAGACCTATGAGAGCTCTTTAAAATTTTTTTTTACAGACTGGGTACTTCCAGTACCCAGGCAGAATATTTCCATCTGAGGGGACGAGCATGACTGGAATCTAAGATGCAGTGGGCAGCACAATGGCCTCACAGCACCAGAGACCCCAATTCGATCCGGACCTCTGGTGCAGTGTGGGGTTTGCACGTTCTCCCTGTGTGGGTTTCCCCTGGGTGCTCCGGTTTCCTCCCACATCCCAAAGACTTACGGGTTGGTGGGTTAATTGGCTGCTGTAAATTGCCCCCTAGTGTACAGGTGAGTGGTGGAATCTGGCGGCAGTTGAAGAGAATGCAAGGAGAATAATACGGGATTAACATAGGTGTAAATAATGGTTGATGGTTGGCCTGGACTCGGTGACTCTATGACTCTAAATGCTATGAAGAATTCAGAAGAATTTCTTTACCCAATGAGCGGACAGAATGTGGGAGCGGTTGAGTTGAACTGTATGGGGAAGGTGAACCATTAGATGGGGGAGAAGGGAGCAGAGGGATACACTGACAGACTTAGAAGGACAAGAAGGAGGTTGAGTGGAACATAAACACCAGCATGGTGTGGTTAGTTCAAGTGGCCACACAGCCAAGAAATCAAAGCCATGTGAAAACAGTTGCAAATGTGACAAGCTCTCAAAGACTATCAGACCACTTAGTGGGTGGACGCCTCAGAAGCTGTTGCCTGAGGCCTACTCGTTGCCAAGGGATAACTCCACCATACGAGACACCAGTCAGGGTGGTGGACCATCTAGGAGCAGGGTCATGTCGGTGGGCAAGGAGCAGGCTGGTCTGAGACTGAAGATCTCAGGAGTGGAGGGAACCTCATTGCACAGGAATCCCCGGAATAATTCACTTGATCTGTTGCCTCTTTTTCTATGTTAATATAGGAGAAGGGCTCTGCCAACTGTGGGGAGTTGGTACATCGCCATTATGTCTGGTTTGGGTTCACAGCTGGATGTGTTATTAGTTCTTAATGACCAAGAAGATGTCCTTTTTGGCTCATCAAGTGTATGTTAACTTACAGAGCACTATTCATTGCTCCCCTCCATTCCTCTATCCGTTTGCTGCCTCCTCTAACTTTACTGCCATTTCTTCTTATCCCTCATATTTTCTTACAGCTGTTCATTAATTCTATGCCAGTTCTCAGAGCAATCCTATCAATCCCATTCTCCACTAACTTTCCCTGTAATCTATGCTCCCTATCAATTCCCTCCAGTTTCTACCACTCAGCTACATACTTGGGGCAATTCACAGTGGCCAATTAACCTACCAACCCGCACATCTTTGGGATAACTGGAACTTCAGGGGGAATCCCACAGGGAGAACGTGCAAACTCCACATAGACAGCACCAGAGGTCAGGATAGAACCTGGGTCACTGAAGCTGTGAGGTAGAAGCTCTACCTACCGACTGCACCACTTGCCACCCAAACATCCACTGGATCGCACTCCAACAGAATCAGGGAAATAGTCACAGGGGACCAGCAAATACAACAAAAAGAATAAGACCAAAAGACATAGGAGCAGAATTAGACCACTCGGCCCATCGAGTCTGCTCCACCATTCGATCATGGCTGATTTATTTTTCCCTCTCAACCCCATTCTCCTGCCTTCTCCCCGGAACCTTTGACACCCTTACCAAACAAGAACCTATCAACCTCTGCTTTAAATATACCCAATGACTTGGCCTCTACAGCCGTCTGTGGCAATAAATTCCACAGATTCACCACCCACTGGCTAAAGGAATTCCTCCTCATTTCTCTTCTAAAGGGACATCCTTCTATTCTGAGGCTGAGCCCTCTGGTGCTAGACTCTCCCACTACTGGAAACATCCTCTCCACGTCCACTCTATCCAGGCCTTTCAATCAGAAAGCAAACAGAAATACTGAGCTTCTTCTCCCAATTCCTCAGCAGAAAAACAGTGTCTTTGTCAAATATTTTCACACAGAGGTCACTGAGTGAATTATGTTTTTTCGATCATAGTACAGAAAGAGCCTTTGTACTCCCACAGCCCACTCAGGATCAAGTTACATTCCCTTTTGGAACAGACGAAGGGATTTTATGCATTAATATGTACAATTACACCCTGACCCATCCCACCTGATTCCCAAACTTCACTCCAGTAACTGCAAACCCAGAAACCAAGCCCGAGTGGACAGAAATTCCCAAGGACTGAGGCTGTGCACCTGTGCCACTTCTAGTGGGATTCCCAACAGGAAATATTCATCGGAAAATTGAAATCTTGCATTCCTCCTCGGACTTGGAAGACGGCAGAGGGGAGTCCCACCAGCTGGGGAGTGCCGAAGCCAGAATTAAGGTCAGGGTCCAGCTGGGGGAGATGGGACGGGGAGAAGACATGAGATTTGGAACAAAGGAAGGGTCAACAAGCAAACTAAAACAGGTGGGTGAGAGAGCCTGAAGTACAGGCAAGAGTAAGGGCCATTAGCCCCATTAACCACTGCCCCAGGAGGCCTGCAGTGCAACATCTGGTTGGTATTAATAGTGTTGTCAGTGGCAGGAACACACGTCCACAGTCGGACTTCGCTCTGCAACCCAGCAAGACCAGTTTCATTTGTAATTAGTAAAGCTTCACTCAAGCGTAAGATTTAGAACAGTTAAGAATGGGAGGCTTTGATTAGGAAACAGTTACATCAGATCCTGAAAGCTTACAGCTCAATTCAAGTTGGGTCTATAAACCACTGGAGCGAATCAGAGAGAGATGCGTTCACAAATAAATCAAGGGAGGCATTTGGTCAGAACGAGGGAGACGTCACTTCAGACTGAAACACATTCACACAGCACCTCTTGATTCCACCCAGCTGAACATCCCTTCTCCCCCATTTCCAAACTTCCTCTACACAACTTATAAAAGTGATCCAAGAAAATGTAAAAAATAACACACACACAATGCTTTTTCAATACCCTGAGGATTTGAGGGAATCTTGGAGAATTGGCAACGTTCTGCAGTGTGTGGAAATGGTAACACCGACTTGTGCATAAAGATGTGTGTGTGTGTGTGTGTGTGTGTGTGTGTGTGTGTGTGTGTGTGTGTGTGTGTGTGTGTATGTGTGTGTGTGTGTGTGTGTGAGTGAGAGAGAGAGAGAGAGAGAGAGAGAGAGAGAGAGGAAATGAGAGGAGCAGGCGGGGAGGGGAAGGGAGAGGCACAGAAGGGGAGAGAAAGAAAGTGGGAGAGAACAAAGATGGCAGAGAGGTAGAGGGGGAAAGGGAGGAGAGAGTGGCGAGTGATGGGAAAGGGAGAGGGGGTTAGAGGGGTACTGGGGAAATGGGTTAGAGAGTTGGAGGGTTAGGGGGGAGCTGGGGGGAGGGAGAGGGTTAGAGGGGGAAGGGGGAGATGGGAGTGGGGGGAGGGGAGAGGGGGATAGTGAAGGGGGAAGAGGGGAGGGAGGGAGGGAGGGAGGGAGAGAGAAAGAGGGGAAAAGGAGAGGGGAAAAGGAGAGGGGGTGGAAGAGGAGAGAGAGAGAGAGAGAGAGAAAAAGCAGGCAACCACTGACATGGGACGTGGTATTTTTCCAAACTGGTAATGAGACATTCAGAGTAAGTCACCATGAGCTATGAGCTCAGACCACACACACACGCCTTCAGGATCCCGGTCTCAACCACTTCCAACCTCAGCTGACAGGTTCCTTCAGTCTGAGTGAGGTGCAAACACAGAGACAGCACTTAACATAACCTGGCCCACTCTCACTGGGCCCCTGTCAGCCAAAACAATCGGAGAGCTGGCCTACTGCAGTAGGACAGGCTGCAGCTGCCTCACCACATCTGAGGGAATTCTGTTTTGTTTTACCGAACAGGAAAAATTACCCACACCTTTTATGTTAAAATTTGTTCCATAAAAACTTAAGAAATACGAGGAGTAGGAACCCCTGTAGCTTGATGCAGCATTCAATAGGATCCGGGATGATGTGATCTTGGCCTCGGCCCCAGTTTCCTGCTTATTCCCCAAAACGCTCGACTCCCGTATGAACCAAGAATTTGCCAGCTTTGGCAATGAATATATTCAGTGATTCAACCCTCATAGCTCACTGTACTGGAGAATTTCAAATTTCACTACCCACAGAGAAGAAATTTCCCTTCTCCTCCATCTTAAGTGGGCAACCCCTTGTTCACAAGAAAATTGAAGCAGGAGTAGGCCACTCGGCCCCTCAAGACTGCCCTACCATTCAATATGATCATGGCTGATCTACACTGATCTAACTTTCTCTTCTGTACCTATTCCCAGAGCCTTCAATTCCCCAGACTTTCAAAAATTTGTTTCTTAAGTACCTCCAATGGCCACACAAGTAGATGGGATGGTAAAGGCGGCATATGACATGCTTGCCTTCACTGAGTATATGAATAAGAAAATCACACTGCAGCTATATAAAACTTTAGTTAGGCCACACTTGGGAATACTGCGTGCAATTCTCGTCACCCCATTACAGGAAGGATGTGGAGGCTACGGAGAGGGTGAAGAAGAGATTCACCAGGATGCTGCCTGGATTAAAAGTTACGAGCTATAAGGAGAGGCTGGACAAACTTGGCTTGTTTTCCCTGGAGCGTCAGAGGCTGAAGGGAGACCTGATAGAAGTTTATAAAGTTATAAGAGGCACAGATAAGGTAGACAGCCAGAATCTTTTTCCCAGGGTAGAAATGTCGAATACCAGAAGTCATGCATTTAAGGCGAGAGGGGGAAAGTTTAAAGGAGATGTGCAGGGCAAGTTTTTTTTTTACACAGAGAGGGGTGGGCGCCTGGAACAGGCTGCTGGGGGTGGTGATGAAAGCAGATATGATAATAGTGTTATAAGAGCCTTTTAGATGGATGCCTGAATATGCAGGGAAGGGAAGGATATGGATCATGTGCAGACAGAAGCAAATTAGTCTAATTTTGGCATTGTGTTCAGCACAGGCACTGTGGGCCGAAGGGCCTTTTCCTGTGCTGTCGTGCTTCATGTTCTGTCTAACCTCCACAACCCTCTGGGACAGAGTGTTCCAGAGATTCAACGGCGTCTGTGAAAAGAAGTTTCTATGCATCTGCATTTTAAATGACCAGCCCTATATCTTGTAACTATGGTCTAACACTGGCTCTCAACTCTCCAACAAGGAGAAATGCCCTGTCAGCATCTGCACTGTGGAATCCCCCCCTCAGAATGTGCATGTCCCTATAAGATCACCTCCCACTCTTCTGCTCTCCAATAAGCACAGGGCACACTGCACACCATCCATCACAGCGCAAACATTTCACCCCAGAAATCAACCGAGGGTCACAGAGAGTCATAAAACTGTACAGCACAGGAACGAGCCCTTCTACTATGCCAGTCATCATGCCTATCCATAATAAGTCCACTTGCCCGCATTAACACCACATCCCTCTATGCCTTGGAGACACAAGAGACTGCAGCTGCTGGAATCTGGAGCAACAATCTGCTGGAGGAACTCAGTGGGTCGAGCAGCATCTGTGGGGGGGAAAGGAACCATCGGCAGGGTTTCAGCCCGAAACGTCGACAATTCCTTCCCTCCCACAGATGCTGTTCGACCCACTGAGTTCCTCCAGCAGATGGTTTGTGCCCCATCTGTGCCTTACTCATTCATGTACCTCTCCAGATGCCACCTAAGTATTCTTACTGTTCATGCCTCCACCACCTCCACTGGCAGCCCACTCCAGAAACCAACCACTGTTTGTGTGAAAAATGTATCCCTCAGATCCCTTATAAATCTCCTTCCTCTTGGGGCAGGCACAGTAGTGCAGTGGTTAGCGTAATGCTATTACAGCGCCAGCGACCTGGGATCAATTCCGGCCGCTGTCTGTAAGGAGTTTGTACGTTCTCCCCGTGTCTGCATGGGTTTCCTCCGGGTGCTCCGGTTTCCTCCCACATTCCAAAGACGTACAGGTTAGGAAGTTGTGGGCATGCTATGTTGGCGCTGGAAGCATGGCGACACTTGCGGGCTGCCTCCAGAACACTCTGCGCAAAAGATTCATTTCACTGTGTGTTTCGATGTACATGTGACCAATAAAGATATCTTAACTTATCATCTTAAATGCATGCCATCTAGTTTTAGACACTCCCACCATAGGAAACAGACACTGGCTATCTGACCTATCTATGCCATTCATAATTTTATATGCTCTATCATGTCACCATTGCGAGGACAACAGACCCAACTTATCCAACTGCCCCAACTTATCCAACTGCCCCATTCCCCAGTAGTCTTTGCCTTCTCCCTCTGCTGCCCTCTTCCTACCTCATTGCCACTATATAACTCTACTCACCTCTCATATTTTCTTAGAGTATTGAGGGAGGTCAAGTCTACGCCCACTCACAGAGCAATTCCATTCCCCCAATTATTCCCCTGTAACCTATTCTCTCTCACATCCCATTCTCTCTCACATAACTCATGTCTTATATTTCCACTAACCACCTGCACTTGGGGCAATGTACAGCAGCCAATTAACCCACCAACCTGCACGTCTTTGGGAAACCGAAGCACCCGGGGGAAACCCAAACAGTCACAGGGAGAACATGTCAATTCCACAGAGACAGCACCGGAGGTCAGGATCGGACCCGGGTCACTGGAGCTTGAGGCAGCTGCACTACCTGCAGCACCTCTGTACCAGTTTTAATTGTTTTAAAGATAAGCATAGAAAATCCCAATGTGATAATGCCTGGATAACATGATACAATGTTTAAGCATTGGACAGGACTTCTGAGGGAGCTCCTGTGCCCTTCCCTCAAATTGTGCCACGGAATCGTCCACATCTCATACTAAAGACAGCTTCTCTGACAGTGCAGCATTCCCTCCGCAGTTTCAGAATTGGGTTATCGGAATTGGAATTAGTTGTTTGTTGGTCCCTCAGCACGGCTGATGTAGACAGAAGCATGTGCACCAAGCCCCTTCCTGTGGCCTCACATCAACCTGGATTTCCATCGACAGAGTGGAACTTGAACCCACCACCCTCTGACTCAGAATCGGGACCCTCTGGGCGGCAGCTGGCATAAACCCCAAGAGAGGTCAGGGATTAGCTGAGTTCACCCAATGTCTGCATCTCCAACTTTATCTTCCCGCTCAATTGCCACCCCATCTAAGATCAGAGAGGTTTAGTTGTAGCTGTTCAAAGGGAGCACAAGAGGTGGGCAATACCTCTGCACCCTTTAGTGTTTGCAAACAAAGATGATTCTTTGGTCCGTTGAATCTCAAAGTGCAGAGAGAGGCCATTTGGCCCACTGAGCCGGTGTCAGCTCTTAGCATGAACCAATTACTAGAGAAATTACAGGAGAATTCCAAGCACAAACTGCAGGAACAGCACCTCATTTTCTATCTTGGAACCTTGCAGCCTAGCGGCATGAACACTGAATTCTCCCACTTTAAGTAACCCCCACACCACCTCCCCCCCCAAACATGCTTCTTCTTTTCTTCCCTTTCCCAGCCTCTGTCTCTTTTTTCTACCCCCCCCCCCCTTTTTATTCTCTCCTTACCTTTGACCCATCGGTGGATCTGCTCTCCCCTCCTCCCCCGCACCTGCCTATTACTATCTCTTACCTGTATTTACATATCGCCACTTTGTACCCACCCCGCCTCCCCTGTTTTGTCCACCTATCACTGCTCTGCTTTTCCCTCCTATATATTGGGCTTCCCCTTTTCCTATCTTCAGTCCTGAAGAAGTCTTGACCCGAAATGTTGACCGCCTGGTTTCTCCACGGATGCTGCCTGGCCTGCTGAGTTCCTCCAGCATCATCATGTTTTTCATCTAGATTCCAGCATCTGCAGTCCTTTGTTTCTCCTGTGGAATTAAGGGTTGGAGAATGTGGCAGCACCACCGGGAAGGGGATGTGAAAGAGGTGATTGGCTCAGAAGTCTAATAGCAGTGGGGAAGAAGCTGCTCTTAAGTCTGGTTGCCCAGGCTTTCAAGCTCCTGTATCTTCGCCCAGAGGGCGAAAGAGAGAAGAAGGAAATGGTAACTCTCCAGTTCCACTGACCAGCCCTTCTCCACAGAATGCAAATTTTCTTTTACCACCATGTATTTATCCAACTTCTTCTTGAAGACAATGGAACCTGCCTCCAATACATATGCTGGCAGTGCATTGCAGATCCCAACCACACACCAATTAGTCCCAGGTCCCTTAATTCTTCTCCATAATCACAAGATAAGGGAGCAGAAGCAGGCCATTCGGCCCATCGATTTAATCCTGTTAAATCTCAGCTCTTGCTGCAATTTCCCAGTTCCCACGAGGTGATGGCAGGTCAGTTAGAACATCTTATTTTGTTAACACCTTCCAAAACGAGGCCAATTCTCAAGCAGCACCCCAACAATACAGCAACAACAACCTGATTCCTGCAACCTAGTAATTTCTTCTGAGGTACTTTATAGGAGGGTAATTAAACAAAAGTTAAGCGAGATGCTGGTGGAGGTAGAGGCTGGCTTCAGAAAGAAGTGGGAAAGTATTGAAGGAGTTACAGAAGGAGCCACAGGTTGAGCACCGTGTACCGTCCCGGTCACCGAAACACGGGAAAGACGTGGCTGTGGCAGAGAGGGTGCAGAGGAGATTTAAGTGGATTCTTCCAAGTTGGGATGGGGTTTTTATTTTGGAGAAATGAAGGCTGGGGTCCAGGTGGGGGAAATTTTATTGACGTGAATAAAATAATGAGAAGTATAAATAAGATTTTACTGGAAGAAAACTGGAAAGACCAGGAGGCATAGATTTAAAGCAATTGGTTTGAAGGGTTAGAGGGAGATGAGGGTGTTCGTGGTCTGGAACTCACTGTCTGACAGACAGAAAGCCATTACGTTTAAACAGCACGTGGATGCGTACCTGAGCCGTGATCTGCAGAACTACCGACCTCGTGTTAGAAGATGAGATTAGGCTGGGTAATTCTTTTCCGACTGGCAAAGGAAAGATGGGCCGAATGGCTTCCTTCTATGTCATAAATCATCTCTGATTGTAGCCCAGGCTGCTCAAAAGGAGGACTTTGGTGGAACAGCAAAAGCTGGAGATGGGCAAGGTACCAGAAATAAGAAAGTGCAGGCATCTTGGAGGATCATTCACTTGCAGTGAATGAATACTCTCCAAGCCAAGGGACTTGAATACTTGGGAAGGCTCCAAGCTGCTCTGTCCTTGTGAACTCAGCATCTCGTTCTCAAATGCCACATTCGAGTAAGACTCATTACTAAGCCCCAACAACTGCAGGTCACAACATCCCATCAAATCGCAGCCCAAGGATGTTCAAGTCTTCACAGCTAATTGAAAGCAGAAAATTTCAGCTACTTTACAGAGAATAGGCACAGCCAGACACTGATAACATGAACATTTGTGTCTATCTCCGAGCCAAGTGGGTTAAGAGCTTAAAGCAGATGGAATATGAGAGTCCCATAAAAACTTCTCCAGCAGATGTCTGATGGAATTTAAGTTAATAGGTCACTGAGCCAAGGGAGATGAATACTGAAAAATAGTATTTCACTACATCCCTCTCCAATTTTCCATATTCCACCTTTTTCAGTCATTGGGAAGCAAGAAACTAATCAGGGACGATGCAGTGGAGAACACATCACACTTTTAGACAAGAATCATGAGGAGATATTTGGTATATATTTTTTAAAAAGGCATACAAGGGGTGACGACAAAGGTCAAATTAACTGGAAACCCAGTCCACATCCTTTCATCAGTTATACAGTCATAGAGTCATACAGCACGGAAACAGGCCCTTCGGCCCAACTGGACCATGCTGATCAAGATTCCCATCTGAGCTGGTCCAACATGCCAGCGTTTGGCCCATATCCTTCTAAACCTTTACTATCCATGTACCTGTTGAAGTGCCTTTTAAATGTTGTTAATGTACCTGCCTCACCCACTTCTCCTGGCAGCTCATTCCATATACTGACCACCCTCTGAGCGAAAAAATTGCCCCTCAGGTTCCTATTAAACCTCTCCCCTCTCACCCTAAACCTATGTCCTCTGGTTCTTGATTCCCCAACCCTGAGATAAAGAATCAACAATTTCTGGAATGAAAGAGCAGATTCTACGAAACTACTTCATTGTCATCAAAACCCATCTTGTTCACAAATGTTTCTGCGGGTGAGATGACGTGGAAAGCTATCAGCTTCATTGTAAAGAGTGACGGATACGTCCAATTTCTTTTTTTCAGTGAGAAGGTAACCAATCCTCTTGGTTTTCAAGTTGAGTGACTTTCTCCCCTCTGTCCAACAGTCTAAAGTGTGAAGGCTGACTGAAGGTTGCAATTTAGCTGGATGCCATGACCCCCAATTCTCCCCGTTCCTGATCCACTAAATACCCATTTCTAAGCCACCAAGCCTACTCTCAATCACTTCCCTAACTCTCCAAAACTGTCCACCTTTTTAACCAGCCAAACCTTCCCGTAACTCCATAAACCTGCTCCTGACTCCCTAATCACCAAAGATGCCAGGGCATGGTAAGGACGGACGGACTGCTCAGTGCTTGGAGTTGGAAGCTGGAGTCGCAACAGGGCAAAGGGATCTCTGTCCTGTATTTTACCCAATCTGAATATCACTCCTGAGGCACCAGTGTTGTTCCTGTGTCTTTGGTGCGAAGAATTATATCATAATCCCAGTGCAACAATGGCTAACACGAGGGGACATAATTTTAAGGTGATTGGAGGAAGGTATAAGGGGGACGTCAGGGGTAAGTTTTTTTACACAGAGAGTGGTGGGTGCATGGAATGCACTGCTGGCAGAGGTTGTGGGGGCAGATACATTAGGGACATTTGAGAGACTCAGACAGATGAACGATAGAAAAATAGGAGGTTATGTGGGAGGGAAGGGTTAGATAGATCTTAGAGCAGGATAAAATGTTGGCACAACATTGTGGGCTGAAGGGCCTGTACTGTGCTGTAGTGCTCTATGTTCTAAAACCAAATTGGAAAAATAATTATCTTGTTTATTAATACAAACAGTAAATACGAGAAACACTTGGCAGGTTTTGTGGAGAGAGAAACAGAAATAATGTTTCAGGTCTATGAACTTTTATCAGAATCGGAAAAAACAAACATGGTATAAAACATGGTTTAGGCAGTTTCAGAAAGTACAGATGGAATGCCACCATCTTGAAACATTAGCTCTGTTTCTCCACGGATGCTGCCTGACCCGCTGAGTGTTACTAGAATTTATTTGTTTTCCATCTTTATCATTTTTTAAATCATTTAATCACCTTTCCTCCTCACTACCATCCCTCTATCCCACTCTCAATCCCTGTTTAACTCTCATTTTCTCTCTAACTTTTTCCGTTGACCTAAACGTTGACCCACCCACCCCCCCCCCTCCCCCTTCTCTCACCACCAAGGCAGTCTGGCTTATGAAGAACTTCCACCATTTTCTCTTCCCATTTTCAGCCTAATAAACATATTAATTTTAACACTGTGATACCTGGGCCTCAAAGGGTTCTCCAGAAAGAAGAAAATATACCAAGTGTCCAAATATGGCTGAGCACCACTCACGAGCTACACTGACATACACAATGTTCCCTAGCATATCCTTAAAGGAGAACTTGCTGGTTCCAGGATGTTCTGTGTAATGCGAGGGTCTAGAGTGATGTAACTGGGCCAACCGAGTGGGTCAGAACAAGCCCCACCCATAAAACCGCTGAGGAAACCTTCAACAAAACCATGCCCCCAATAAAACTTCCAAGCATTTGGAATTTTGTACATCCCTGCCATTCATTAAACATCAAATACAAAATCCTAAAATGTTTTACGAAGTTTTCCAAAAAGCACAGAAGCAAAACAAAACCATGTAAATGTAACTTATCTTGGTTCTGAACTTGATTTGGTATGTCACCAAAGATCTTACAAATTTGTATAGATGTACGGTGGAGAGCATTCTGACCGGTTGCATCACTGCCTGGTCTGGAGGCTCCAATGCACAGGATTGCAAGGGGCTGCGGAGCGTCGTAGAGTCAGCCAGCTCCATCACGGGTACAGCTCCCCCTACCATCGAGGACGCCTTCAAGAGGTGGTGCCTCAAGAAGGTGGCATCCCTCACGAAGGACCCACACCATCCGGGACATGTCCTCTTCTCGTTAATACCATCAGGGAGGAGGTACAGGAGCCTGAAGACCCGCACTCAACGATTCAGAAACAGTTTCTTCCCCTCCGCCATCAGATTTCTGAACGATCCATGAACACTACCTTGTTATTCTGTTTTTTGCACTATTTTATTTATTTTTGTAATTTATAGATTTTTATGTCTTTGCACTGTACTGCTGCAACAAATTTCACATGATATGTCAGTGTTAATAAATCTGATTCTGATTCCTGACAGCTGTGAAATCCTCTTTGAAATGATGGGCTCACAACACATTTTCACATAAAAACATTCGGATTAGATGCATGAGTTGGCCATCCGGCCCTTGAAGCCTATTCCGCCATCCATTGAGAACAAGTCTGATCTTCTACCTCAGCTCCATCTTCCTGCACTGTCTCCATATTCCTTGATTCCTCTAATATTCAGAGATCTGTTGATCTCTTTTTTAAAATAATAACTGAGACCTCAGACCTCTGAGACAGGGAGTTTTAAAGAATCATCACCATCCGTGAAGGAACTTCTCCTGAACTCAGTCCTAAATCTCCAACCCATTATTCTGAGTCTGTGATTCCTGGTTCTTGACTTCTTCACCAGGGGAAACATCCTCTCTGTATCCAGCCCATCGAGCCCTGTAAGAATTTGGGATTCTTACTGATACCTCCTCTCATTCTTTTAAACTCTCGATAATATAGATTTGTCTAGATTCGTGGAGTTATACAGCACATCCATGCTGACCAAGGTACCTACCTGAGCTAGTCCCATTTGCCAGTTTTTGGCCCACGTCCCTCAAAACTTTTCCTGTCCATGAACCTGTCAAAATGCCTCTTAAACATTGAATTGAACAACATTTCTCTGGCAGCTCATTCCATATACCCACCACCCTCTGTGTGAATAATTTTCCCCTCATGTCCACTTTTCCATCAAACCTTAAACCTATGTCCTGTCGTTTTAAACTCTGCTACCCTGGAAGAAAGACTCTGACTGTCACTGTCATGCTCCGGTTTCCTCCTACATTCCAAAGACGTATGGGTTAGGAAGTTGTGGGCATGCTATGTTGGCGCCGGAAGCGTGGCGACACTTGTGGGCTGCCCCCAGAACACTATGCAAAAAGATGTATTTCACTGTGTGTTTTGAAGTACATGTGACTAATAAAGAAATCTTAAAGAAATCTTATCTATGTCCCTCATGATTTTGTAAACCTCTGTAAGGCCACCCCTCAACCACCTTCACTCCAGAAAAAACAGTCCCAGCCCATTCAGTCTCTCCTTATAACTCAAGCCCTCCAGTCCCAGCACATCCTTGTGAATCTTTTCTGCACCCTGTCCAGCTCAATCACATCCTTGCTATAGTGTGGCAACCTGAACTATGCACAATATTCTAAGTGTGGTCTCACCAATATCTTATACAGCTCTAACCTGACGTCCCAACTCCTGTACTCAGTGCCCTGACAAATGAAGGCAAGCACGTCGCACACTTTCTTCACCACCCTGTCTACCTGTGTTGCCACTTTCAGGGAATTGGGCACTTTTCTCAATTTCTCCTCACATGGCAGACCCACCACACCCAGAACCAGTCCTATTCAGATCTGATCCAGCAGAGGATCTGCAAACGAACTCCACCATCGTAGAATTTGGGGAACTCCAGACGTACCTGCTCTGTCTTTGGGTCCCATTCGGAGCTCAGAGCTGCAACAACGCCCAGCGGAAGATGGGCACCTCTTTCGACCAGGCAAAAGAGAACACAAAGCATTGGTGGATTGGGACTCAGAGAAATGCCATGAACACAGTGGGCTGAATGGCCTCCTTGTGTCCTCCAACCTTTCCGTAATTTTGCAAAACTAATCAAGGCCTCCAATGACTGTCTCAGACCCAAAATCAGTGTCTTTAGAAAGAAACAAAAAGAAGTCATCGACAGATACAGCACGGAAACAGGCCCTTCAGCCCACTGTCTGTGCTGACCACCAAACCACCCATTTACACCAACTCTACATGAATCCCATTTTTTTTTATTCTATACATTCTCATCAACCCCCAACCCCACCTTCCCCCCCCCCCCACATTCTACCACTCACCGACACACTAGAGGCAATTTACAGTGGCCAATTACCCTACCAACCCACACATCTTTGGGACGTGGGAGGAAACCAGAGCACCAGCAAGAAACCGACGTGGTCATGGAGAGAACGTGCACACTCTCCACATAGACAATGGCCAAGGCCGGGATTGGACTTGGACTGCTGGTGGTGCGAGGCAGTGGCTCCACTAGCTGCGACTGTGCCACCCTGTTTAGGAAGGTTTTCACATTGCAATGGAAAGGGTAGGAGCTCAGTTTACAAAGGGATATCCTTCTGGGCAAGTTATTACTCAGAGTTTGGCAGGCGTTGGCTTAATTTTGAGCCAGGCCATTTTCAGCTTCACTGCTAGTTGTCAAGTGGAAGGCAGCCTCGGTTTGACGAGACCGTGGGCAATGGGCCTTATCCCAGAGAGAGTGCAGCTGCATATAACCTCTCTATTCTTAAGGACTGACAATATCTTTCTTGGGGCATTCAAGCCATCTGCCTTGTTTCATTTTCATTCTGAACTCCTCAGAACTGGAATTAGTTCAAACTCTCTCGCTCACTTAGGTAAACATGTAAGCTAACGTCATTAAAAATTCCTGAAATTCTCCAGAGAGCAAAGGTTAACATGGATGCAGGAAAGCTCAAATCTAACAGGAGATGAGCATCAGAAGGGTGCAAGGACCTTTGCTCAGCAGTAAATGACATTATGGTTTCTGCTTGCAGAGGTTATACTGGCTGACAGAATTTCTATCAAGTAATTTCTTCCAGACATCTCAACTAATGCAGAGTTCTTGAATTAAAACCTTGTGAAATATCGGCTGAAGTGTTCCATGCAAACTCATTCCCATCACAAAATGTCATGCTGTGGAGATGAAGAAGGAGTCAGAGTCGCTCACTGGTACAAATTAAGTGTGGCTACTGATCCCTTTAAGGCCAACTAACGAAGGGAAAGCCTTCCTCTGACCTGAAGATGCCCCAAAATATTCTATAACCGACCAAATACTTTTGTACTCTGTTATAATACAGGAAAGGCAACAGCTAATATGTAAACAGGAAGATCCCGCTGACAGTAATATGATCAACACACAAAAAGATGCTGGAGGAACTCAGGCAGCGTCTATGGAGAGAAATGAACAGTCGGCATTTCGGGTCAAGACCCTTCATCAGGACTGGAAAGAGAGAGGGCAGAAGTCGGAATAAAAGGGCGAGGGGAAGGGTAAACATGCAGGTACAGTAACATGAGGCTGTTTTTACACTGAGTTTAAGGGATGAACAGGTTCCAAGTGTCCAGGGGGATCTTCCCTGCTCTTCTTGGACTTCATCCCTGCCATGGGATTTCTATTTTACATCCACTGGGAGAGAAGATTTGGAAAGACAGCACCTCTGGCAGTGCAGATCTCCCTCAGTTCTACACTGGTGTCAGTCAAGATTCTTTTGTTTTGGGGTGGGATTTGAACCCACAGTCTTCTGCATCAGGGGCTGAGAGTGCAACCCACTGAGCCATGACTATCCAAAAACTGTTTGTCCCTGGAAGACCTAGGACAAACAGTTCAAAAAGGGTGAAGCTCCTAATATTTACCAGCAATACAGGGGCTCGAATGCTCAGAGACAGAGGGTGATCTCCGAGTGATGCTGTTGCATGCGAAGAGACAAGAAGAGGGTTACACCCATTGGTACTCGTGGACATCCAGCGAGAATCTGTTTAATTCAGGTACATTGCCCATTTAATAAGCCTCCAAGCCCTAATCTCAATCTACTGCTTCCCATTGGAATACCCAGGTACAATCTTATACTCTTATTCATGTGTTGTGTTCATTGAAAGCAGAAGTCAATAGATTTCTGAATGTTAAGGGAATCAAAGGCTTTGGGGACAGAGAAGGAAAATTGCACTGAGGAAGAATATTAGCCATGTCGTAAAATAGTAAATTTGTAAAATTATGCCTTATAATATTTTAATAATAAAATAATAATTATTAAATAATAATATAGGTTGCTTTGTCCTGGATGGTGTTGAGATTCCCAAACACATTGGGAGCTGCACTCATTCAGGCAAGCAAACAATATCCCATCACACTCCTCACATGCCTTACAGATATGGAGAAGGACTTTGGGGACTCCAAAGGTGAATTGATAATTAACGTAATCTTGCCCAGTTTATTCTGGGAAATTCATGCAGGGTTGCAACACTGGTGTCAGTCTCAGGGTTTGCTGAACCTTGGTAGCCAGTGGTGATATTCACTTCTTGTTTCACACTTTATTGGCAGCGCCAGTGGTTTTTGCAGCAAGTTCTTTCTTAGTAACTGCCTTGATCGCATCTACAGCCAATGTTTATCTCATGACATGGTCAGCAAGGTGACCAAGACACTCAACAGTGGCAAGACTCTTAATAGTATTGACGTACAGAAGGATCTTGGGGTCCAAGTCCATAGCTCCCTCAAAGCAGCTGCACAGGTTAATAGGGCGGTAAAGAAGGTGTATGGCATGCTTGCCTTTATTAGTCGAGGCATTGAGTTCAAGAGTCAGGAAGTTATATTGCAGCTTTATAAAACTCTGGTTAGGCCATATCTGGAGTATTGCATTCAGTTCTGGTCGCCCCATTATAGGAAGGATGTGGAGGTTTTGGAGAGGGTGCAGAAGAGGTTTACCAGGATGCTGCCAGAGGGTGTGTGCCAAAAAGGAGAGGTGGGCAAACTTGGGTTGTTTTCTCTAGAGCAGTGGAGGCTGAAGGAGACCTGATAGAGGTTTATAAGATCATAAGAGCCATAGATAGAGTAGACAGCTGGTATCTTTCTCCAGCATGCATTTAAGGTGAGAGGGGGTAAGTTCAAAGAAGATGTGCCGGGCAAGTTTTTCTACACAGGGAGTGCTGGGTGCCTGGAATGCACTGCCAGGGGTGGTAACAAAGGCAACTACGATAGAGGCATTTAAGAGGCTCTTAGATAAGCACAAGAATGTGCAGATAATGGAGGGACATGGACATTGTATAGGCAGAAGGAATTAGTTTAGTTAGGTGTTTAATTACTAGCTTAATTAGTTTGGCACAACATCGTGGGCTAAAGGGCCTGTTCCTGTGCTATGCTGTTCTAAATTCGATGTAAGAGGTGGATATTCAGAATAGCTCTTGACATGTATGGATTTAGTTGGAACAAATTATTGGGCCATTGACCTAAGAACCATGTAGACGTTACAAACTGCCAGCTACAGACTTGAGAATACTACATTAGGCGTCTCCTCCCTTAAATATTCCTCTCTGGAAGCAAAACAAGCTCTCAATCTCCAAATCCCTCCCAGTTCAGTCGGTTCTCACAAATCCATCACATCCAGATGTTGGTAACACTTCTCCTTACAGCAGCTGTTCCTGATGGTGGGATGCCAAGTTTCATTGTTCCTGTTGGAAACCCACGTGGGAAAGTAGCGGAGGAAGGCTCCGCGTACCTGTGGTACAATCCCAGGACATCCCTGTGAACTGTCTCGGAGGGAGTCCCTGCTGTAATGCAGCAAAACGCAACAGCTGGACGTGGTTGTCAGCTGAGTCACAAAGACGGTCGCAAACAAGAAAGGGTGAAACTACCAAGTAACTTGTCTGCACTGCAGCTCTGTGTACACTTTAGTCTCCTTAGTGAAGGAAATACATGCCTTGGTGGGGAATTTCAAGATTGCTTCTTCAGTTGAGGGGGTTGCAAGGAGAATGGCTCAGTAGGTTGGTTCTGTACTCTCTGGGATTTAGATGAATAGATGATCCAATTCCCCATGAGATTCATAGAGCCACACAGCACCTAAACAGGCCCTTTGGCCAATCAAGTTCATGCCAATAATCAAGCATCTACTTGTACACTAACCTTTCCCTAACACATTTTGTTCTCCCCATTCCAATCCAGTCCACCCAGATTCAACCTCTCTCTCAATCGGACAATTTATCGTGGCCAATTAACTTACCAATCAACATGTTTTTGGGATCAAAGCATCCTAAAGGATTGAGGAGGCTAGATCATTGGAGGAAGTTGATACAGCTTTGAAGGGTCAGGGAGTTGAGAGTTATGAGGAACTAGCACAGAAGGTTTGGGGTAAACCAGCCATGATCATATTGAATGAGGGACCTGGTGGCCTACTCCTGCTCCTATTTCCCCAAAGCCTTCCGCCAGCCTTCACTCCATTGTTCATGAAACCAGACTGGGTGGGGTTAGTACTGTAGGAGGGCAACAGTAGGTTACCGGACAACACGATCAGCATGCAGAGAAGGCAGCTGACTGGCGTATGGGGTTCGACACTGGTAAACGCAAGGTGGTCCACTTTGGTGGGAAGAAGAAGGAGGTCACTTATTACCTGGAAGGTGCAAGTCCAGATAGGGTACAGGAACAAACACACCAATCATTAAAAATTATTAAAATACTCAAATGCCATCTATAAATTCGCTGATGACACCACTGATGTTGGTAGAATCTCAGATGGCAACGAGGAGACATACAGGAGTGAGATAGATCAGCTGGTTGAGTGGTGTCGCAACAACAACCTTGCACTCAACATCAGCAAGACCAAGGAATTGGTTGTGGACTTCAGGAAGGGGAATTCAGGAGAACACACACCAGTCTTCATTGAGGGGTCAGCGGTGGAAAGGGTGAGCCACTTCAAGTTCATGGGCGTCAACATCTCAGAGGATCTATCCTGGGCCCAACACATTGGTGCAATCACAAAGAAAGCACATCAGCGGCTCTACTTTGTTAGGAGTTTGAAGAGATTTGGTATGTCACCAAAAACTCCTGCAAATTTCTACAGATGTACGGTGGAGGGCATTCTGACTAGTTGCATCATCGCCTGATATGGAGGCTCCAATGCACAAGACAGCAAGAGGCTGCAGAGGGTTGTAGACTCAGCCAGCTCCATCATGGGCACAACCCCCCCCCACCATAGAGTTCATCTTCAGGAGGTGGTGCCTCAAGAGGGCAGCACCCATCACTAAGGACCCTTACCATCCAGGAGATGCCCTCTTCTCATTACTACCATCGGGGAGGAGCTACAGGAGCCTGAAGACCCACACTCAACGATTCAGAAGCAGCTTCTTCCCCTCCGCCATTAGATTTCTGTATGGTCCATGAACCCATGAACACTGCTGTTATTCCTTCTTTGCACTCTGCATTTATTTTTGTAATTTTATGTCTTTGCACTCTACTACTGCTGCTAAACAACAAATTTCACATCATTTAAGGCGGTGATAATAAATCCTATTCTGATTCTGATTATGAAATTGAGCCACAGTTTAGCAAGGCCAGAAAAGAGCAAACCAAGAGATTACGAGGGTTTCCTTCCAGATGGAACTGAAAGACAGAGAGGTTATGCTAAACCTATGTCCACCTTGGTTAGTCTATACTCAGAGCACTGTGTTCAGTTTTGGTTGCCATATTACAAAAGGATATAGTCAAGGATTTGACTGTATACCTTCATGTTTCTGGTATCATCACAAGAACACAAGAAAATAGGAGTAGCAGTCGGCCACTTGGCTCTTTAAGCCTGCCCCACCGTTCAATATGACCATGGCTGACTGATCTATGCCAACCTCAACTCCTCCTCTGCCAGTTCACTATGCCCCTGAATTCCTCGATCTTTCAAATAATTATCTATCTCCTCCTTAAACCTAATCATTTAGCCTCCACCACCCACAAGGGCAGAAAATTCAGAGATTCATTACCCTCTGAAAGAAGAAATTTCTACACACCTCAATTTTAAATGACCAGCCCCTCAATATCATGTCTGCTTCTATGGAGATACCCTGTAACTCTTTTGCTTCTGTACTCTCGTCCTTCATCAGAACTGGCTAACGAAGGGTCTTGACCCAAAACGTCGACTGTTCATTTCCCTCCATAGATGCTGCCTGACAAACTGGCTAGCCTCTCATTGGCTGTCATAATAGTGCAGCTAATAGAGCTGCTACTTCTCAGCTGCTTGGGGTTTGATCCTGACCTCCGCTGCTGTCTCTGTGGAGTTCACACGTTCACTGTGACAGCGTGGGTTTTGCCTGTGTGCTCCAGGTTCCTCCTACCAAAGGTCTGTGGTTGGTAGGTTAAGCAGCCACTACAAATTTCCTCTAGTGTGTAGGTGAGTGGTAGAATCTGGGCAGGGGGAGTTGATGGTAATGTGGACAGAATAGGGTACAGGGAAACCTATTGGGGGAATGGGATTGACATAGACTTAATGGGCTGAATAGCCTATTTCTATGCTGTTAGAAAATGTAGTGGGATGAACAAACTGTGTCTCTTTTGAGAAAAGAACAGATGATCTAAACAAGTTTTTTCATCAATTATGCATTGTCTGATCGATTGGATACAGAGAGAAGGTTTGCACTTGTGGGAAGAAGCATAACCAGAGATTACCAGTGGGGAAATCAGAAGAAATTTGCATTCACCAATGAGTGGTGATGATGTGGAATTCACTCCTACAGGGACTGGGTGAAGGGAATATTGCAGAAGGATTTAAGGGGAAGTGTGCATGTATATGAGGGAGAAGGAAATGGAAGATTGCACTGATAGAACGTAGAACATTACAGCACAGTACAGGCCCTTCAGCCCACAATATTGTGCCAACATTTTATCCTGCTCTAAGATCTATCTAACCCTTCCCTCCCACATTGTCCCCTATTTTTCTATCATTCATGCGTCTACCTAAGAGTCTCTTAAATGTCTCTAATGCATCTGCCCCCAAAACCTCTGCAGGCAGTGCGTTCCACGCACCCACCACTCTCTGTGTAAAAAAATTCACCCCTGACATCCCCCTTATACCTTCCTCCAATCACCTTAAAATTATGTCGCCCTGGGAAAAAGTCTCTGACTCTCCACTCGATCTATGCCTCTTATCATCTAGTACACTTCTATCTAGTCACCTCTCATCCTCCTTCTCTCCAAAGAGAAAAGCCCGAGCTCACTCAACCTATCCTCATAGGACATGCTCTCCAATCCAGGCAACATTCTGGTAAATCTCCTCTGCACCCTCTCTAAAGCTTCCACATCCTTTCTATAATGAGGCGACCAGAACTGAACTGAACTGAACTGGCTAAGTGATAGATTTGGCTAAGTGAAGGCAGGAGGAGACTTGTGTAGTGCATAAATGTCAGTGCGCATTTGTCTGCACTAAATGTTTCTCTGCCATGTGTCCCATGTAATGTTGCATGACACATGACACCCGTCAGCCCACCCCTGCCCTGACTCCATCCCCCATCAGCTTCTCGTTCCATCCACTATTTCACCCTCGGTCCCTTTAAACCCACAAGGGCCCTGTTTCCCGCACTCCGTTTAAACTCACAAGTACACCTGAAAATACCGCTCTATAACATCTGAAAAACAAGGCGAGTTAATAACACGTTCGTGTATTAGTAAAAGTAAGATCCAGATGTCCAGCAAATCTCCAACCCAGCACCACCAAAATCCCAAAAAGTGCCAGATTACCAGAATTTCACTGTACCTCATTAACATCCTGGCTGAATCTAAATCCACAGTGAAATCTGAAACCTTGACGCACGGGTTTCAGTACTAGATTGGGAAGAGGGGAGGGGGTGGGGTCTAATCAGCAAGTCAATGAAGAAGAAAACTGCTCCAAATATGATGAAAGATTTTTTTTTGCCTATGGTTACTACAAGAAGTGCCGACTTCCAAATCTTAACGCCTGTACAAGGTGTCAGAGGGCAACACTGACACTAACAATGCTGTGTTTTTATTGGTACAACCCAAAAAAAAACCATCTTTGTTCTGTCTGTTTGGAAGTAATTCAATCCCCAAATCCCACAACTAAATCCTGGGCAAACAGACAATTTCTCCCCCAACCGATCTTTTTTGCTGTTCCATAGCGTTCAAACTCAAGATTCCCAAAACTAATTGTCACTGAGGGCCAAGACATTCTGTTACAAGTGAACACATGCTTGGAATTTAGAAATCACCCTCTCATCCCAGATGCTACTCCAACAGAGCTCAAGCCAAGTCTTTACCTCAATTAAAATAATCTTCACAGTATTGAGATTTGAGAATTAACTGCATTCTTTCCCACAAAATCCAAATCAGTGCAGATTTCCCCAAGGCAATCTGTGTGAAATACATAGTGTAGCATAGAGTCATACAGCACAGAAACAGGCTCACTAACCATCAAGAATCCAGTCACAATAGTCCCACATCACTCCTATTTTGTTTTCCCCACACTCCCATCATCTCCCCCAAGATTAAGTCATTGGGTCTTTGGGATGTGGGAGAAAACCGGAGCACCCAAAGGGAGACCCACTCAGAGAGAACATGCAAACTCCACGCGGACAACACCAGAGGTCAGGATTGAACCTGGGTCGCTGGAGTCGTGAGGCAGCTCGCTGCAGCACTCTGCTCCCAAAGTCACTTCACGTGAACTACACCCAAATCTCAAAACTGTGCAGGTTGCCAAACTACAAACCTCCCTCACTCTCCCTTCCTCCTCACTCACTCTCCCCTTTCTCCTCCGACTTCAACACGTTCTCCAGCCCAGCGGAGACACACTGGAAAGCAGTTGCCTGATCTATTGCACTCTTTCGTTGCTTCTGCCCCAACCCCTGAAGGAGGAATTAAACAAAAAACATAACGAGGATGGACAGTAGAGAGAAGACGGCCAAGAAAAATGTTTTGTTGGAGTGTCACACGGTTGTAGAGGAACAGAGATTGGCAAACTCAAGTCCACTCCCATCTCAATAGAGGATGACACCAAAGAACCCAGACTAATGTCATTAGTATAAAGCACAGTTGCTAAAAAGTAGAATTTTAGATACTTTATTGAACACACACCCTGGTAATTCTGTCACTATTCATGTGTGTCTCCCCATCTCTTCACCCCAAGTAGCTCCAGGGGCAATGCTGAGACGCTGCATCAACATCAACGCCAGGAGTTGGTGGCTACAGCTGCCCCCAAGGGCCAAGTCGGGTGTCCATGTATATACTGGACAAGGGCAGAGGGGTAAGTGGAAGACACAGACACCGGGGTGGGGGGGGGTGGGGGAGAGAGGAAGCGAGAGAGAGCGAGTGGGGGGGGGAAGAGAGAGAGAGAGAAAGAGAGAGAGAGAGAGAGAGAGAGAGAGAGAGAGAGAGAGAGACAAAGGGTGAGAGAGAGAGAGAGAGAGAATGCAGGGAGAGAGGGGACAGAGAGGGGGAGGGATGCAGAGAAAGAGAGGGACGCAGAGAGACACAGAGAAAAGATTTTGAGTAGAAAAAGGAAAGAAATTGAGATAGAGATAGAGAGACAGAGACAGAGAGAGAGGGGGGGAGAAAGGGAGAGGAGAGAGAGAGTGAGATGGGGAGATTTGGAGGAAAGCAGAGCCAAGTTCACAGTCAAAAGTAAGAGAGAGAGATTAACACTCATTAAAAGTTGAATCACTTTGAGGCAAAATGTATTTTCTTTCATCGTTTCACTTGGCAAATGAATCCACAGGAAGGCTGCAGATCGTTGCCAAGAAGTTATCTCCATCTGCAGGTTATTTCGGGCTAACCCAAGCGCAAATCTAATTGAAGTACATTTTGTCAACAACATTGCTGCACATTTAATGGCTCCCAACTGTGTGTAACGGCAGAATCGATCAGAAGCTTGTTTGAACTTGGGAGCTTGCTGGAAGGAGCAGGCTGCTTCATAATCGAGACGCACCAGGTGATCTCTGCAACCGCAGATTAGTGCAGATGGCAGTCAGGCAGAATTGTGAGGTTCGAGCAAGTTGCAGCACAGGAGATGTGAGAGACACCTGCCCACCAAGAAAACTGATAAATATTACATCAAGGCAAAACAGACCAGGTGCACAAGGCATCAAGCAAACATCAAGAATGGAGCAATGGTTTCTTTTGGCAGAAGTCTCTGCAACACATGCTTTGTGCATCTCCCTTTGTGCATCTATAAATGAGCCAATATCGTTCCGCTTCATTGTAAAGAGCTGTGCTCTGACATAACTCAAGGTGGGTTTCTCTTCATGGGCTCCTGATCCCATGGGAGGAGAACATTTGGCCCATCAAGTGTATGCCGGCTCACAGACCAATCCCAATCCCATGCTAAAAGTTAGAAACAAGGGACGGCAGATGCTGGGACTTGGAGCAAAAGCCAAATTGCTGGAGGAACTCAGTGGGTCGAGCGGGAGGAACCGTCGATGGTTCCTCTTCCCCTCCCCACACAAGCTGCTGAGTTCCTCCAGCAATTTCTTTCTTCTGCCCCTGCTGTAATTTCATTGTAATCTATTCCCACATACCCGACAACTTCCTCCTGATTCTACCACTCACCTGCTCACCAGGAGTAGTAAGCAGTGGCCAATTGATCTACCAACCTGCACGGCTTTGGGATGTGGGAGGAAACTGGAGCACCTGATGGAAACCCACGCAGTTACAGGGAGAACGTGCAAACTCCACACAGACAGTACCAGAGGTCGGGATTGAACCTGGATCTCTAGAGCCGTGATGCATCTGCTTCACCATGCTATCCCCTTAAACATGCCCAAACCCACAAACTTCACAGACATCATTCTTCTAATGGAGAGGACACATATTTGTGAGGCGGGGGGGGGGGGGGGGAAGTTTAAAGGAGATGTGTGGGGCATCTGCGGGAGAGAGTGGCAGGTACCTGGAATGGGCTGCCAGGGGTGGAGGTGGAAGCAGATACAACAGTGGCATTTAAGAGGCTGTTGGATAGACACACAAATGTGCGGGGAATGGAGGAATATCACGAGCAAGCAGAAGAGATTTAGTTTAATTTGGCATCGTGTTCGGCACAGACATCGTGGGCCAAAGGGCCTATTCCTGTGCTGTACTGTTCTATGTTCTTTCATTCTGGCCTCTTACTTGCCCTCAGAACAGATCCTGTGTTGCCCTAAGGTCCCTGGTTATCTGACCACCCACTGCCCCACCACACTGCTTGTTCCAGCATACCCTCCATTCTCCCTTCCTCTGGGACCCTGGTTCCCAGCGTTACATTCACAGAATGGCTTTGACCTCTTAGTGAGGTCCTGCAACAAACATACAGTGACTCTTGAAACACATAAAAAGTTAATGTTTAAGAATGTTTAAAAAAATCATCACATTTAAAAAGTTAAAAAGCATGCGCACATTCAGAAAAAGGGCACCATTCCATTGTTTTGCACTGACAGTATTTATTGTTGCATTAAATCAATCGAATTTGAAGGCAGAATACAAGGTTAATGAGAGGACTCTTAGCAGTGTGGAGGAACAGAGGGATCTTGGGGTCCACGTCCATAGATCCCTCAAGGCTGCCGCACAGGTCGATAGGGCTGTTAAGAAGGCGTATGGCGTGTTGGCCTTCATTAGTCAGGAATTGAGTTCAAGAGCCGTGAGGTGATATTGCAGC
This sequence comes from Pristis pectinata, assembly GCF_009764475.1. NCBI lineage: Eukaryota > Metazoa > Chordata > Chondrichthyes > Rhinopristiformes > Pristidae > Pristis > Pristis pectinata. The sequence continues at coordinate 9,119,533 of NC_067435.1, read as the reverse complement.
TCTATAGAGCTCTGGTTAGACCACACTTGGAGTATTGTGTTCAGTTCTGGTCGCCTCATTATACAAAGGATGTGGAAGCTTTCGAGAGGGTGCAGAGGAGATTTACCAGGATGCTGCCTGGATTGGAGAGTATGTCTTGAGGATGGGTTGGGTGAGCTAGGGCTTTTCTCTTTGGAGAGGAGGATGATGAGAGGTGGCTTGATAGAGGTGTACAAAATGATAAGAGGCATAGATCGAGTGCACAGTCAGAGACTTTTTCCCAGGGCAACAATGGCTAACACAAGGGGGCATAATTTTAAAGTGATTGGAGGAAGATATAGGGGGGATGTCAGGGTAAGTTTTTTTTTCACAAAGAGAGTGGTGGATGCATGGAACGCACTGCCGGTGGAGGTTGTGGGGGCAGATACATTAGGGACATTTAAGCCACATGAGTGAGAGAGAAATGGAGGGCTATGTGGGAGGGAAGGGTCAGATAGATCTTAGAGCAGGATAAAATGTTGGCGGAACATTGTGGGCCGAAGGGACTGTACTACACTGTAATGTTCAATGTTCTATTTATCATTTATTGATTTGTATATTGATAATTACCATGTACACTGCTTAGTGAGCTTCACACAAGGAAGGGATTTCATTCCATCCTGGTGTGTGCGACAATAAACTAATCTGAATCTGAATCAAGCTCATTGAAAGTAACCCAAGTTACTTTTAAAAGTAAACGTATAATAAAAATGCAACTGCTTTTTCCTGGGAGCCAACACCTCCCTGGTATTAGACATAGGTGCTGTGAGTGCCCCAGCTTTAACTGGGCACTGACCCAGGCATGTTTACCAGGCTGGGGGTGGGAAGCCTGTGGAAGATCACACTGTCCCTCTCAGATTTTATTGGAACTCCTCCTTCTGCAGGAGCAGGCAAGAAGAAAATACCAATCCAGACTAGGACTGTTGCTGGAGGCTAGGGTTTCTGCTGGCGTTCCTGAGAAAGTCCCGCATTAGTCGATTTCCATCATTGAATGCTGTTCAGCCAACTGCCAGGATCCCAAGCTCTGAAATCCCTTCACTGCACCTTCCCGCCTCTTGTCTCATTTAAGGTACACGTTAGAACCTACTCCTGTGAAAATGCTTTTGGTCATCTGCCCTAACATCATCTCACACGGTTCCAGAACAAATTTCTTCGATAACATTCCTGTGAAGTGCCTTGCAGTGCTTTGCTCGGTCTAAGGTGCTACATAAATGCAAGTCACTACTGTTGTAAATTGCCCTGAATTAACACCACAAACAAGGGGCTGCAGGGTTAGTCATCCATGGGCGATTGAAAGCAAAGTGACAGCTGCAGTCAAACACTCTGTAATATTGCCAGGCCAAGCAAGGCAGTGAACCCAGAACAGTACAACAAATTTAGGTCGGACAGACTTGCATTCCTATAGCACCTTTCTGCCAACATAAGCACTTGTGAATTGCTGTCTTGTGTGGGAATTGCAGCAGCCAATTTACACACAGCAAGCTCCCACAAGTAGTACAGGCCCGACTTATGTACAGTCATTACATATAAACAAGTGTTCAGGAGCCTGGCGAGGTGGATTTGCCAGCTGCTGTGGGGCTCCAGGCAACTTTTATCTATGCACCATGGAAAGCATCCCATCTGGATATATCACAGCTTGGTACGGCAACTGCTCTGCCCAGGACCGCAAGAAACTGCAGAGAGTTTTGGACACAGCCCAGCGCATCACGAAAACCAGCCTCCCCTCCTTGGACTTTGTTTTTACCTCTTGCTGCCTTGGTGAAGCAGCCAGCATAATCAAAGACCCCACCCACCCGGGTCATTCTCTCTTCTCTCCTCTTCCATCAGGTAGAAGATACAGGAGCCTGGGGGCACGTACCACTAGGCTTAAGGACAGCTTCTACCCCACTGTGATAAGACTATTGAACGTTTCCCTTATACAATGAGATGGACTCTGACCTCACAATCTACCTTGCACCTTATTGCATTGCACTCTCTCTTTAGCTGTGACACTTTACTCTGTACTGTTATTGTTTTTACCTGTACTACCTCAATGCACTCTATACCAACTCAATGTAACTGTGAGTTGACCTGTATGATTGCTATGCAAGACAAATTTTTCACTGTACCTCGGTACAAGCGACAATAATAAACCAATACCAATCATCTGCCGTGTGGGAACTCCCGTGGTCGCATTTTTGACTTACGAACTGCCCGGGCTGCGAAGGGTTCAAAGGGATGGAACCCTGCCGTAACCTGGGCAAGACCTGCAATGTGATGATAAGCATGTTATCAGTTGTTGTGACGCTGATCTGGGGATGAAAGTTTTGGTCAGGAGCTCAGGGAGAACTCCTTTCCTCTTGTTCCACAGTAACAACCTCACGCTCAACGTCAACAAAACCAAGGAACCAATCATTGACTTCAGGAAGGAGAAGTCGGGAGACCACATGTCAGTTTTCATTGGTGGGTGGCATGTGGAGAAAGTCAACAGCTTCAAATTCCTGGGCGTTAACATCTCAGATAACTTGTCCCGGGTCCAGTACAGAGATGCAATGAGATAGAAGGTGAACCTACTTTCTTAGAAGCTTAAGGAGATTTGGCATGTCACCAAGGCTTCTAACAAACTTCTGCAGATGCACTAATGAAAGTTTCCTGATTGGTTGCATCAAGGCCTGGTGGTAATTCCAACGCACTGAAATCCTCAGAGGCTGCAGAGAGCAGTGGATACAGTCCGATCCATCACAGGCACAGCCCTCCTCACCACTGACAGCATCTACAGGAGACGCTGCCTCAAGAAGGTGGCATCGATCATCAAGGATCCCCACCATCTGGGTCATGCCCTCTTCTTGCTGCTACCATCAGGCAGGAGGTACAGAAGCCTGAAGTCCCACACCACCAGGTTCAGGAACAGCTACTTTCCTACAACCATCAGGTTCTTGAACCAACCTGCACAACCCCAACCCTACCTCAGCAACGAAACACTGCAGATCACCTCTTGCAGTGCCGTGGACTTGTCTCCGATTTTGCTTTCTTTGCATTAATGTCTTGCCTTGCAGCCTTTTTTTCTTCACTGTCTGGTAATAATTTATATTTAATTTATGTTTGGTGTGCTATCTGAACCTACGTGCCTGTGATACTGCTGCAAGTTTTTCATTGTACCTGTACCTCATCATACTTGTGCACATGACACAAAACTTGACTTGACAAGACTGTAAATAATGCCATGGGACCTTATGCAACCACTTGACAGGCCCCAGTTTAGGAAGACAGCATCTCTCACAGTGCACTAGTGCTTCAGCCTGGGGATTGGGAAACTTCAGCCTACAAGTGACTGGCAATCCACAATGACCCAGGGTTCACCATTGAAAGTGCAAAATATTACAATGAGCTCTCTGGGTGCTCTTGGTTAAGCAGGCTTCCAATCCCATCTCAGTCAGGGCCAAGATATTTCCAGTGCTCTCTTATTAGCTCAGGGCTAAAGGTTAGGTCACAAATTGAAGATAGTGTCTGGATAAAGGGAGTTGACAATGGACTCCTCTAGAAATCCATGCTGGATGCCCTCCACCATTGCTAGACCACCAGCCATCAATTCCCACACATCTCATTCCCAGTTGGAGTTCTACTCAAAGCTTTTTCCCCAATAAGGGGTAACACAGTTGAGAACTCAAGTCTTCACACACCATGCTTTTCTACAGTCTCCCATTTTCATTATTAAATGAAGGAATTTCCCCTATTAGAGTGGGGAGCCCCATCGCTGCTCCACTTAAGAGCAGAAGAAAATAGGAGCAGGAGCAGGCCACTCAGCCCCTCAAGCCAGACCCGCCATTCAACATGATCATGGCTGATCTGCCCCAGGCTTCATCTCTTCTCTGACAGTTCTCAATACCCCTCAATTCCCTGATCTTTCAAGAAGTACCTCATCTTTTAAGACCCCTAATGATCTAGATGCCACAACCCTCAAAGGTAGAGAATGCCACAGATCCACCACAATCTGTGAGAATAAGTTTCTTCATGCCTCAATTTTAAATGACCGCACCCTAATCTTGTAACTATGTTGTTTTGTTTGAGGTTCTCTCACTGGTGGAAACATCTGGATATCTACCATCTTAACCCCTTAGGATGTTAGTTGTTTCAACAACATCACCCTACATTCTTCTAAACTCCAAAGAATAAATATCAAGTTTCTTCAGCCACTCACGATAAGACAACAGAAATCAGCTCTGTAATGAGTTAGGCATTTTCTCCCCCTCCCCCTATTGTCAAGACAGATCGACTACAAGACCAGCTGAGATAATCCAACTCCCTGGCAACCAGTCAGCCCAAGACCGCAAGAAATTGCAGAGAGTTGTGGACACATTCCAGTCAATCATGAAAACCAGCCTCCCCTCCATTGATTCTGTCTACACTTCCCCACTACCTCAGCAAAGCAGCCATCATAATCAAGGATCCCTCCCACCCTCCACCCTTTCATTGGGCAGAAGATACAAACACTTAAGCACATGTACCACCAGGCTCAAGGACAGATTCTATCGCACAGTTAGAAGACTCTTGAATGGACCTCTGGTACAATAAAGATGAACTCTTGATCTCTCAGTCTACCTCGTCATGTCCCTTGCACCTTATTTGCCTACTTGCACTGCACTTTCTCTGTAACTGTAACACAATATTCCGCATTCTGAGATCACCTTTCCTTTTGTACTACTTTGATGTACTTAGGTTTGGAATGATCTGTCCGGATAGCAGGCAAACAAACACTTCTTACTGTATCTCAGTGCACGTGACAATAATAAACCAATTCTGTGAACACAAGTCTGGTGTCCCAGCCCAGCACTGGGCCAAAACCTTTAGCAATGGGCCGACTGTAGAGAAGCCAACACCTGATGTGCTTTCTCACTCACCTCAAACACTTCCTCGTCCAATATCCTGGTACCAAAGACGGTGACTCCATTGGTGCTGACCACAGGGCTGTCACTCCTCGCCAGGTGCTCGGAGAACTGCTGGTCACAGTCGACAATCAACGTGACGTTCTTTCCCTCAACGCTGATGGCTAGCCGGTGCCACCTACAAAATACAACCACCAGATACTAATGTAGTCCCATCAGGCAAGGCAACCATTGGTGAAGGGCACCCTACGATAAGGTACCATTGCACAAGGATTACTCACTACCTGAGTGCAGCAACACTACAAAATGCTACTACTGGTCCATAGCTCTCTGAAAATAGCTGCACAGGTTGATAGGGTGGTAAAGAAGGCTGATGGCATGATTGCCATTATGAGTCGAGGCATTAAGTTCGAGAGTCAGGAAGTTATGTTGCAGCTTTATAAAACTTTAGTTAGGCCGCATCTGGAGTACTGCATTCAATTCTGGTCATCTCATTACAGGAAGGATGCAGAGGGTTTGGAGAGGGTGCGGAAGAGATTCACCAGGATGCTGCCTGGATTAGAGGGCATGTGCTATACGGAGAGATTGGACAGACTTGGGTTGTTTTCTCTGAAGCGGTAGAGGCTGAGGGAGACCTGATAGAAGATTATAAGGTTATATATGAGAGGCATAGATAGAGTAGACAGCCAGTATCTTTTTCCCAGGATCGAAATGTCTAATACCAGAGGGCATGAATCTAAGGTGAGAGGGGGAAAGTTCAAAGGAAATGTGTGGGGCAAGTTTCTTTTAACACAGAGAGTGGTGGGTGCCTGAAAGGCACTGCCAGGGGTGGTAGTGTTGGCAAATATGATAGCAGTGTTTAAGCAGTATCTAAGAGGCTCTTAGATAGGCACATGAATGTGCAGAGAATGCAGGCACAGTAGTGTAGCAGTTAGTACAAGGCTATTACAGTACCAGAGACCCGGGTTCAATTCCGGTCACTGTCTGTAAGGAGTTTGTACGTTCTCCCTGTGTGTCTGCGTGGGTTTCCTCTGGGCACTCTGGTTTCTCCCACATTCGAAAGACGTACGGGTTAGGAAGTTGTGGGCATGCTATGTTGGCGCCGGAAGCATGGTGACACTTGCGGGCTGACCCCAGAACACTCTACGCAAAAAATGCATTTCACTGTGTGTTTTGATGTACATGTGACTGATAAAGATATCTTATCTGATCTTACATTGTGTAGGCAGAGGGGATTAGTTTAGTTGAGCATGTAATTACTCGTTTAATTAGTTCAGCGCAACGTCATGGGCCGAAGGGCCTGTTCCTGTGCTGTTCTACGTTCTAATGCTGTTGAATAATTGTGCACTCTTTCCAAAGGTGGTAATCCCACTCCCTCTCAACTCTCCCTGAACTACACCCAGGCCTTACCACAACAAAAACAATACAGCAACAACTTGTATTTATATTGTGCATTTAACACGGTTGCAAGTGTGGCACAGAAGCTGGCAGAGCTGCAGCCTCACAGCTCCAGAGACCCAGATTCGATCCTGACCTCAGGTACTGTCTGTGCAGAGGTTGCACGTCCTCCCCCTGACCTTGTGGATTCCCCCAGGTGCTCCAGTTTCCTCCCGCATCACAAAAACGTGCGGGTTAGTAGGTTAATTGGTCACTGTAAATTGTCCCCTAGTGTGCCGGTGAGCATTAGAATTTGGGGAGAGTTGATGGGAACGTGGGGACAATGAAATGGGATCGGTGTGGGATAAGTGTAAATGGGTGTTTGATGGTCAGCTTGGACTCTCTGGGCTGAAGGCCCTGCTTCTGTGCTGTGGGACAGTATGCTTCACAGGAACTTTACCAGGCAAATGAAAATTCAACCAAAGGATTTCCTTCACTCTTTCCTCCCACCTCTCACTCCACCTACCCCCTCTGAAAAGTTACCACCATTAACATCAAGCCCTCATAACCACGAACACTTCTGTGCAAAATCCCAACATTTCCACATTCTCCCACAAGTTACGTGGACATAACAGGGAAGTGTATCATCCCACCAGTTTACTGTATGAAGACGACATCAGGATGTCAACAGTTATAAAGAGAGGTTGAGCAGGCTAGGACTTGACTCATTGGAGCGTAAGAGACTGAGGGGTGACCTTATCGGGGTGTATAACATCATGTGGGGCATAGATAGGGTGAATGCACAGTCTTTTTCCCAGGGATGGGGAATCACGAAGTAGAGGGAATAGGTTTAAGATGAGAGAGGAGAGATTTAATAGGAACCTGATTGGCAGCTGAGGGTGGTCCGTATGGGGAATGAGCTGCCAGAGGAAATGGTTGAGGCATTAACAACACCTAAAAGACAATTGGACTGGTACATGGAAAGGAAGGGTCCATTTGGGCTGAAGGGCCTGTTTCTGTGCTGTTTGACTCTATGAGAACAATTAGTGTTCCTACAATTACCAAACCGGTAATGGGAAGTCACATCCATGATTTCGGGGATTTGAAATTACCTCAAGCTCTAGTCTTGCTCTTCACTGCCTTACACAACAGCACAGAAACAAACCCAGGTACAGATGCTCTTTCTCGCTCTCCCTCTCTCTCTCTCATTTTTACAAGGCTCCTTAACATCAACTCCCCTGACTAAGATTTGGGCAGATTGCAATACGTCATGTGGCTTGGCATTGTATTTTGCCTGATAATTCAAGGTGCCATATAAATACACTCTTGTTGTTGAATAGCCCACAATCCAAATACCTTCATTTCAATGGATCACCACTATCGTTATATTTTAAGCCAATGACTCTGCAAAGCTGTGCCCAGGAAAAGCATCGCCACACGGCCAAGAAGTGGATGAAGGAACTTACTTGCCATCAGACAGGTTAATTTTTTTGAAGATGGGGTAATCCTCAGGGGTTGGTTTGCCTGTCTGGTCTTCGTAGAGAAAGACAGGAGAGCGCCCAATTTCCACTCCCAGTTGCTGGATGCCCTGGTCATTGTAAACAGATAGGAGGAAGAACTGGGAGTTTTTCTTGGCCTTTAGTGTTGTTAGGATGGAGAAGTTCTCAGGAAAGTTTCCATCTGCAGCAAAAAGAGAAAATTGGCCAAATTTAGAGGTAGATTTGCTGACAAAATCTGAGGCAGTCCAGAGTGACTTGCTTCTATTATGGTTCTGTGGGCTCTGAGGTGACAGAAGTGGGAACCATGGACTCTTCCACAGCTTGGGCAGGAGGTAATTGATGGAGCACCTGAGCTTGAAAGGTGGTGATGCATTCTGCTGGATAATTCCACGCACTCCAGGGCATGGACTTGAGGTTCCCAGTGCTGCCATTAATGTTCCTTTCAGTGGTCATCGACCAGGAAGTCTCAAGACCCAGTCCCACTTCCTGACATTTGTACAAAATATTGAGCAATTGTTTTCTGAGGAGATGCATCCGCGACAGGCCCCCATCATCTGTTGACCTCTTCCTGCAATGCAGGTCAGAAAGCAGAGTCCATTTCGAGAATCTAGTGCTGTCAGAATTCTGAAAAGCTAAAGATGCATGTTATTCTCATCCCAAACATGGTCTGTTCTTAGTAAAAATGACTGCAGATCTGAAATGGTAACTGTTTTTCTCTCTCCACAGATGCTGCCTGACCTGCTGAGTGTTCCCAGCATTTTCTGCTTTTACTTCAGATTTCCAGCATCTGTAGTTTTTCTTGTTATTTTCGACAGGAATCACTTTTCTCCATCCCTGACGCCCAAAGAAGTTTTACCCAGTCAAAGGACATCAAGCCAATGCTTTAGGCACATCCTTCAATCAGGGGACACATGAAGAGGTTGGAAACACTATCCTCTGAGCAGAGAGTAAAAGGTAGCTTACTGGGAAATTATCAATGTTATGACACATATTTAGCAGTTGTTCTCTCAGGTAGACTAGTCAGTTACAGGGCAAAGATTTAAGACAATTGTCGCCACAAAAGAACTATTCTTAAGCCAAAAAAAAACTGCTGGAGGAACTCAGCAGGTCAGGCAGCATCTGTGGAGGCAGAGGGAAGGTCAATGTTTCAGATCATGACCCTGAATCAGGATTGACCCGCTGAGTTCCGCTGGCGATTTGCTTCTCTCTCCAGATTCCAGTATCTGCAATCTCTAGTGTCTCAATTATTTTTAAGCAGTGAGTTTGTGTGATCTGAGGGCTGGGGGAACAGATTCGATAAGAACTTTCGAAGGAGAATTAGGTTGAAAGGAAATAATCCTGTGTAAAAACTATAGGAGTGGGACAAAGTAGATCCCCTTTCAAAGGGGCAGCATAGGTACAATGGGCTAAATGGCCTCCTCCTGTCCTGTATGATTCGCTGAGTAGAATAAAACTTCACATTTTCAGACTTCTGCTCCAGCCATCGGCTTGGGAGAAGACCAGTGAACCCAGCCAATCAGCTTGGACTAAGAGCTGGCATCACATGACCCCCTTCCCACCCCACCCCATTCCCACCCCCAATGGAGTCAACCCATCAACCTCACCTCCAGGGTAAATGGTGCCAAAACACTCAGCAAACATCTAGCCTGGTCATCCGACCTCACACCCATTCCACCACATGGAGGCCAATCAGCTCCCCCTTCCCCATGCAATAATATCCTGGCTGATCTTTTACCTCAGTGCCACTTTCCTTCATGACCCTACATCATTCAATTCTTTTAATATCTAAAAACCTAATGAGTTCTGTCTTGAACATACTCAGTGACTGAGTGCCCACAGCCCTCTTGAATGGACAACTCCAAAGATTCCCAGGGTGAGTTTCCCATTTCTGTCCTGAATGGCTGAGCCTTCACTTTGAGATGGTGACCCTTGGTTTCAATACCCCAGCCAAAGGAAACATCAACTCTTAATTCTTGTTAAACCCCGTAAGAATCTTGAATGTTTTAATGAGATTATCTTTCATTCTAGAAAGTTTAGGGCACTAAGTTTAATCTTCCCTCAGAGGACAACCCCACTGTCCCAAGAATCGCCCTGATGGACCTTGTACTCAACAGGAACAGCCAAAGTACCTATAGAAGGATGTGCACCATTTTGGAGTTGAACTTACCTGGAAATAATTGTGTCGTTAGGGCACTAAAGTGTGTCTTGTTCTCTATCCGGAGTGCAAAGTCAGTGTCTTCAGATCCTTTACGTTGTGTGCAAAATCCCGCAACATTCACAACTCCCTCCATGGTGTCCTGGAGGTTCAACACCTGCAGGATGTCAACTGCATTCTCTGCAAGAGTCAAAGGCACACTTATTAGAAGCAGTTATTCTCAATGTGTTTCAGTCGCTTGAGGATGATGCTCAAACTTGGGAAACTTTCTCCCAAAGAGTCAGGACATGGGTCAGAACTCGGGGGCAGTAGTTGTGCATTTTGAGAACACACACAGACACTGATACACGCACATACACACACACAGATACATGTGTGCACACATGCACGCATACACACACACACAGACACATGTGCACGTGCACACACACAGGCACAGACACACATACACACGCTTAGCCAGTTAGAGTGCAAGGAATTGTATTTTATTCCCAAATTAACTGTCAGGCCAGAGATTGTCAAAATGCAATTAATGACTGGCCTTAAACCTGAATTAATTCCAATTTTCTCCCTTCACCCAGCTCTCACTAACTGGACATACTTCCATTGTTCACATATCCCTCGAACATAGAGGGAGGAGGCCATTTGGCCCATTGACCCTGCCGGTTCTCAGAACAATCCCAGTCCCCCATTAATATTCCCTGTAACCCTATTCTCCCCACACTCCCATCAATTATGCCACCCACCTCCACTAGTTGCAATTTACAGCAGCTAATTAATCGAATGATCTACAACCAGAGCACCCAGGGGAAGCCCACACAGTCACAGGGAGAACAAGCAAACTCCACACAGACAACACCAGAGATCAGGAATGAACCTGAGGCAGCAGCTCTGCTAGTTGTATCAGTGTGGCAGCACTCTGCAGTTGTGAGGGAGTCGCTCCCCATCCTGCCTCAGCAGTGGAACGCTTCGGACCATCTCCCGCACCACCAGAGACTTGTGGGGTTTTTTTTCTTGTTTTGCACAGCCTTTTTTCTTCACTGTCTTGTATAATTTATGTATAGTTTATGTTCTCTGTGTTGTTGTCTGAATCGACATGCCTGTGATGCTGTTGCAAGCAAGTTTTTCATTATACCTGTACCTCACATGACAATAAACTCGACTGGAATTGACCTTGTTCAGATGAGTTCTCCAGTGGCGATTCTAGTTATCCCTACAGCTGGATGTTCAAGATTCCCTAGCAACAGTGTAAAGGCAGTGGAACTCCCCACAATAACGTCATTATTTATTAGTACGTGTGACCTATTCACCTAAAAAGGACCAATGTTTATCCCAGTTACATCCCACAAAATGATGATATGATAGTTTGCTTTGATGGATCTGGTTGAGGAAGAGATATTGGTTACACAAAAACTGTAATACTCTTTGTTCAATAGTTCCCATGGGATCCCCAATATCCCAGCCTGCCACCAATAACGACATCAGTACAAATCTGGTCCTGGATTATCAGCTGAAGTATATCAGTGGTGCTCAGGACCCCTACACCATCAACCCCTGCCATGGAGAGCTGATAAAATTGCATAAAATTCAGAGCAAAGTTAAATCAAAAGATGCATTCTATGCATTCATTCATTCCTTCAGCACACTGAAGGAACAGCACCTCATTTTCCGTCTTGGAACCTTGCAGCCTAACGGCATGAACATTGAATTCTCCCACTTTAGGTAATCCCCACCCCCCCCTTCCCTACAACCACCCCCCCCCCAACCATGCTTCTTCTCTTGTCCCCTTTCCTATCCTCTTCTACATTTTGTTTTCGCCCTCTCCTTACCTTTGACCCATCCCCCTGTGGATCTGCTCTCCCTTCCTCCCCCGCACCTGCCCATCACTGTCTCTTACCTGCATCTACCTATCACCACCTTGTGCCCACCCCGCCTCCCCTCTTCTGTCCCCCTATCACTGCTCTGCTTTTCCCTCCTATATGTTGGGCTTCCCCTTTTCCTATCTTCAGTCCTGAAGAAGGGTCCTGGCCTTAAACGTCGACCCGCCTGCTTTTCTCCACGGATGCTGCCTGGCCTGCTGAGTTCCTCCAGCATCATCGTGTTTTGCTTCAATGTTCTATCACTGATGGCAATGTCCATCGTCTGCATGGATATCGATGCATTTCAGACAGGAGTGAGGATATAGAATGTACAGCAAACGAACAGGCCCTGTGGCCCACAACGTCTGCACCAAATATGATGCCAAATTGAACTAAATCCCATCTGCCTGCACATGATCCACATCCCCTCATTCCTTGCAATACTCACCTGTCCATCTAAAAGCCTCTTAAACGCCTCTATTGTATCTGCTTCCACCACCACCCCTGGCAGCCCGTTCCAGACACCCACCACTGTGTGTAAAAAAAACTTGCCCCGCACATCTCCCTTAAACTTTCCCCCTCTCACCTTAAATGCGTGCCCTCTAGTATTTGACATTTCTACCCTAGGGATAAAGATTCTATCCTCTCTGAATGTTATGCTGATGGAGTTAACTTAAGGTTCTGTTTTATTTCTTCACAGCATGTGAACATCGCTGCCAAGGCCAACATTTACTGCCCTTGAATTGGCAGTGTGCATCAACCTCTAACTGTGTTGGAGTGGTGATCCACACACAAGTGTCTCAGGAGTGGAAAGGAGGAGGTTTTTGTGGAGCAGAAGTATTACCATGGACGACAAGAAGCAGCCTCCATTGTTTAATGAGATCACAGGGATCTCTCATCTCAGCTCCAGTCTCCTGCACTAATTCCCTACCATCTGATTCCTGATTCCTTGAATATACTCAGCAACTTGAGCCGCCACATCCCACTTGAAAATTCCAAAGGTCCAGCACTCTCTGAGTGAAGGAATTTCAGTCGGTTTCCCACTTTAAGTCTGCGACCCCTTGTTATAGACACCCCAAGCAGTGGCAGTGTCAACTTCCCGACAACCTTGCAAAGCCCCTTGTATGTCTCAGTGAGATCACCTCTCATTCTTCTAAACTCGTGAGAGTTTTGCCCCAGTTTGTTTAACCTCCACTGTGGTCAAAGGCCTGTTTCTGTAAATACTCTGCAAATTCTATGTAAGCATTTGGCATGCAAGTCAGAGGTTTTATTCACTGAAAGCCAAGGCCAAAAACAGCACAACAGAGGAACTAAAATCGCAGATTATCTTTTAGACAATGAGGTAAGCAATTTTAATGAGCCAAATCATGCTGGAGGGCAGAACGAACTGATACTCCACTCCTGGGTATTCGGCAACAAGTACTCATGATGCCTCAGCCTCAGGCAGTGTTCAAACTCTCTTGCTGAATGCCCTCGAGAGAGGCAAGGAATAGCTGCCAAATTTTGGAATTATTTCTAACAGTTTACTTATAAAAATTATCAAAATTTCTCAAACAATTTAAAAAATTTTTTTAAACTAAATAAACCCAAAACTATATAATAAATAAGCTATACAATATAAAAACTATAAAATAAATAAAATATACAAACATAAAACTATATATGTACAGTGGGGAGCATTCTGACTGGTTGCATCACCACCTGGTATGGAGGCTCCAATGCACAGGGTCGCAAGAGGCTGCAGAGGGTTGTAGACTCAGCCAGCTCCATCACGGCACAACCCTCCCTACCATCGAGGACGTCTTCAAGAGGCGGTGCCTCAAAAAAGTGGCATTCATCACGAAGGACCTTCACCATCCAGGACATGCCCTCTTCTCGTTACTCCCACCGGGGAGAAGGTACAGGAGCCTGAAGACCCACACTCAACAAGCTTATAGTAACTTATAGTATAGCAACTTTATATAACAATATAAAGTTATATAAAGTTATATAACTTTATGTACTATGACAATTTATGGTAACTATGTCAAATTTCATCTCATATAAGTCAGTGGTAATAAATCTGATCCTGAAACATTAAAACCTCTTCTGCATTAAAATAGTGGCCTACTCTCAAGTGCCAGAAGTTGAGAGGAGGAGGTGCATGCGGAACATAAGCATGGGCTATAAACTTGGCACAGTAGCACAGTGAGTAGAGCTATCGCCTCACGGCTCCAGAGACCCAAGTTCGATCCTGACCTCCAGTGCTATCTGTGTGGAGTTTGCATGCTCTCCCTTTATCTGCATGGGTTTCGCCTGAGTGATCCGGTTTTCTCCAAAGGTGTGCAGGTTGGTGGGTTAATTGGCCACGGTAAATGTTCCCTAGTGTGTAGGTGTGTGGTAAAATCTGGGGGGAAGTGGATGGGAACATGGGGAGAACAAAATGGGACTAGTGGAATTGGGTACTTAATGGTTGGCATGGACTTGGTAAGCTGAAGTCCTTTTTCTGTGCAGTATGACTCCATCAGAGCATAACACAAGAAGCAGAAACTGACCATGTGGCCTTTCCTGCCGTCAGTGAGATCATGACAGATCTTTTCCCTCAGCACTGCTTTCCTGAACTGACCCCATATTCCTCAAACCTGTCAATCTCTATCTTGAATATATTCAGCCACGAAGCCTCCAGAGTCTTTCTCTTCCTGATCTCGGGCTTGGGAATCCCAAATCCACTCCCCTCTTCAGGCAGCTCTGAACACTGTAGGAGGGGAGGGGTGGTCCTGGATAGTTATGGAACATCTGGGCTCCATGTGGTCTCCAGTGTGGAGCAGAGTGCCATCTGTCATTCAGCTCATCCTGGACTTGCGATTGGTCTGCATCAGTCCACGATCTACTTCAGGGTGGGGCCCTCAGCCTTGGTTTGGTCGATTAAAGCACTGATCAAAGCATGCAAAACGAAACTTTGATTTCAACACAGAGAGAAGATTTACGAGCACATTGCCAAGGCTCAAGGGCCTGAGTTATTAGGAGAGATTGGACAGGCTTGAACTTTATTCCTTAGAACATAGGAGACTGAGAGGTGACCTTATTGAAGTGTATAAAATCATGAGGGGCATAGGTAGGGTGCATACACACAGTCTTTTTCCCAGGGAAGAGGAACTAATAACCAAAGGGCATAGGTTTAAGGTAAGAGGTGAAAGAGTTAAAAGGGACCTGAGGGGCAACTTCTTCATCAGAGGGTGGTGCGTATATGGAAGAAGCTGCCAGAGGGAGTGGTTGAGGCAGGTACAATAACAACATTCAAAAGACATTAAGATAAGTACACTGATAGGAGGAGTTTCGAGGGCTATGAGACACACACAGGCAAATGGGACAAGCTTGGTAGGCACCATGGTTGGCATGGACAAGTTGGGCCGAAGGGCCTGTTTCCTTGCTGTATTACTCTATGACTCCAGCTGAAGAGTTTGGAGTCAGTCGCTTGGACTCTGACAACAATAACACTGCTAATAATTTCTCTGAACCTTGCTCATTGTTCCATGTGTGATACATTTTCTGGAGACATTAATACTTCAAGATCCAATTTCCCCAAATTCCAAACAGAGAACATGCCCTCTGGTATCACTTTATTCAGCTGATAACACTTATATGTGGACAGCCAAGCTTTGTACCCAAGCACGGTGCATTTGAGCCTTGCAAGATATTATTTTAATTAAAAATCAATATTTAGACTGGCACCTTTCCTTAAGGCTTCTGAAAAATAATCCCAAATATTGCCCTGATCAACATGTTCGTCGGAGTTAGACTTTGGATCTTGTTCTGTGAGATTTCCCTGTATGATGAATTTGGGAAATCCCCTTGACAATTGGTTGCTTTGATATGAAACGCTCAGCAGATTTGGCAGGACAAAAGACAAAGGGCTTTACTCTGCAGCCAACCAAGCTATACTTGACCTGAGGGCAAACATTTATTTCAAAATAGACTGTTCTTCCCATATTCATTCCCCTATCTGTGGAAACATCTCTAAACTGCTGTCCAACTCCTACATAGATACAGGAAGTGGATTGTTTCCTGAGGGAAAGGCCTTGTCTTTAATCCTCAATCTGTCTCTGAGACTGATCACATCATCTCAAGGTGTCAGGCAGTTTAAACCCCAACTGTGAACACAAGGATAACAATCTGGATTTGCACTCCCGGTGGGGTCCAAGACCCAGGCCGACACTGCAGCTGGGTACAAGACATTCAACGGCACCAGTTCAAAGCAGGCCAGCGAGCTCTCCTTGCTATGTTGTTCAATTAACAGCAAGCTCCCACAATTTACATCGCTGATTGTGGGAGCTTGCTGTGCACCATTTGGCTGCTGGGTTCTCCAAGTTATAAAAAGGAGACCATTGACTGTGAGGTACTTGAGATCATGATAGATACCCATTGTTAAGTGTGGTCTGACACACACACGCAATATTTCCTCTCTGTGCCAAGGCCCTACAATGCATTCCCAATTATCCACAGAACTGTGTAAAAATAAATGTACAAGGGTAGAAATCCATCCACAGCACCGTGTGAAACTAAATGCACAAAGATAGAAATTTATCTATGGCACTGTTTGAAACTATGCAATAGGGGAGAAATATATTGCCTGTTTCGTATTCTAAACACAAAATGCAGTGGGCATACATGTGGGAGCAACACTTCCAACATTTGGGTCCTTTGAAGTCAGTGGAATCAAACTTCAGAATGGAGTTCAATCGGCATAGATTAACCATGCATTTGACATCTGCAACTGAGAATATATTTCATCGCATTATACCTAGACTGCTTCGAAATGAAATCAAGAAGTACTCTTTCCACACATATATATACCTGGGAGAGTAGTGGGGGATAAAACTGACAGTGGAAAAAAGAAACAGAAATGATGCAAGGATGGTCAAAAATACCAACTTGTTCTCCAGTGCCTTTCACAACAGGGATCCACCAACCTTGCCCAACGTGGAAACCCAACTCCAATCTGGTAATATTAATATTCATGGGATAACTAAGGATGAACAATAAATACAGGTGTGTCAGGACGACCCAGTTTACGAATACCCATGGAGAAACCCAACAAATGGCAATGTTCCAGCTTTTTATATTTCAGATTCACTAGTCTACACCTCCCAAATGCAATATGGCATAGGCCCAATCTAATAACTTCCCAATGAGATCAAGAATGTCAATTGGCCTAAACTAGTGAGTTGCCTAGACCCTGAATGGTAACTCATTGATAAGATATCTTTATTCATCACATGTACATTGAAACACACAGTGAAATGCATCTTTTGTGTAGAGTGTTCTGCGGGCAGCCTGCATGTGTCGCCACGCTTCCGGCACCAACACAGCATGCCCACAACTTCCTAACCGGTACGTCTTTGGAATATGAGAGGAAACCGGAGCACCCGGAGAAAACCCACGCAGATGGGGGGAGAACGTACAAACTCCTTACAGACAGCGGCCGGAATTGAACCCGGATCTCTGGCGCTGTAATAGCGTTATGCTAACTGTTACACTACCGTGAAGATAGGAGGAGAGAGAATTAAAAGTGGTTTACAGATCAATCAGCCATGTTTTATCATTCTGAGCTCATTCTTGTTTTGGCAACCCCATGGTTTTGTTTTGAACTAACTTATTCTCAAGATATCTATTTCATCCATGACAAGATGGTGAACTGAACCACAACAGTCCCAGAGGAAAAGATCCTCCTACATAGCTTCTATCAGTTTGTTGAAATTCAGGTTTGACCCAGTGGCACTAGAAATAAATTTGTGTGGTGACTTGGGGGGGGGGGGGGGGGGGACCTGCAGGTGGCGGCATTACCCTATGCATGTTGCTCCTGTCCTTCTTTGTGACAGAGATGCTCCAATGAGGTCCTGCATATGAAGCACCAGTGATGGAGGGAGTCTATCATCAAAGGCCCCCACCATCCGGGCCATGCCATCTTCTCGCAGCTACCATTGAGCAGGAGGTACAGAAGCCTGAAGTCCCACACCACCAGGTTCAAGAACAGCTACTTCCCTTCAACCAGTCGGTTCTTGAACCAATTGGCACAACCCTAATCACTACAATTTAGCATCACCATGACCACTTTGATCATTTTCCACTGAAATGGACTTTTTTTTGTTCTAATTGTGTTCTTTCTTGTACAAACGGTATATAATTTGTAGGATAAGATATCTTTATTAGTAACATGTACATTGAAACACACAGTGAAATGCATCTTTTTCGTAGAGTGTTCTGGGGGCGGCCCGCAAGTGTCGCCATGTTTCTGGCACCAACATAGCATGCCCACAACTTCCTAAACCGTACGTCTTTGGAACATGGGAGGAAACCGGAGCACCCGGAGGAAACCCATGCAGACACAGGGAGAACCTACAAACTCCTTACAGACAGCGGCCGGAATTGAACCCAGGTCACTGGCGCTGTAACGGCGTTACGCTAACTGATACACTATCGATGTTTATGCTTTCCTTGTGAATGCTGCTTATCTGATGCTATGTGCCTGTGATGCTGCTGCTGCAAGTAAGTTTTTCATTGAACCTCTGCATACATGTGTATATGACAATAAACTCGACTTTGAGTCAACATTCAGGCTGGTGGGTGAGGCAACAATCAATTTGGTCACAAGATTCCTGAGTGTTACCTGGGCATGCACAACACCTGTAAGTGGAACATATTCTCTCACACTCCAGACTCGTGCTGGGCAGAAAGGGAGTTGGGAGCCAGTTACCCCAATAAGAAGATACCAAGCTTCCAAGCCCTCTTGTATCCATGATATTCAGATGCCTGGTTTTAGTAAGAAATACCATATTCTGAGCACATAAACTCTTACACAGATCCAAAGGAGGAGTATTGGGGTTGGGAGAAACTCAGATGAACATGCTAGGCAGGAGATACTACACATCCAGTGTTATTAATCTCGCCGCTGCCTACGAAATATATTGATTGAATGAATGTTTCCTTGTCGCCGACCCACAAATGATTCAAGAGTTGTAATTAATCCGTGAACCAAACAGCAAGGGGATCAGTGCAAAAGAACGAAGATTAATCTTTTGTTCTCGGAGGAGAGAGTTGGTGTACAAGATCATGATAGGGCTAGTCAGGGTATGTAGAGGGAAATAGTCCACATCAGCAAATGGTTCAAGATCCAGGGGGCACAGACTCAAATCTTTGCCCAAAAGATACAGGGGGGGGGGGTGGGGGTGGGTGTGAGGAAAATCTTTTTTCTTTGCTTGGATGGTGGTGATGATTTGGAATTCACTGCCAGTAAGTGTGTCATATGAGAGAGGAGCAGGTGAAGTCCATTGAGTTCCTCGAGACCATTCACACATGGCTGATCCTCTTTCCCATTCCCTCAATCCACAATCCTTGCGGAAAAGAGTTCCAAAGACCCCCAACCATCTGAGTGAAGAAATATCTCCTCATCTCAGCCCTAAATCAGCTGAACCCTTATCCCAAAGCTCGGCTCCCTGGTTCTGGATTTTCCAGCCTACTCTGTCAATCTCTGTTGGAATCTTGTCTCTCAATGAGACCACCAGTTATTTCTTCCAGACTCCAGACGAGTGATTGTATACCCATCCCCCATAATCTCTCTTTAGAGGCTAAACCTCTCATTCCAGGAATCTATCAATCCTTTACTGGACATGGTTACGAACAAGCATAACTCAATAGCACAACCCAACAGTCGTGCAAGCTCATAAGAGCCGTAATGTTGCTGAGAATCAACTTGTGCAACAATAGACTGCTTCAGAAGTCCCAGTATCCTTGTCTGCTTTATATTGGAACGGTTAGGTGTGACTTTGTTTCCTGTAAGCAAATTGGGATGTTTTACCACATTTAAGGGACACTTAAGAGACTAGGGGGCTATGTGGGAGGGAAGGGTTAGATAGATCTTAGAGCAGATAAAATATCGACATAGCATTGTGGGCCAAAGGGCCTGTACTGTGCTGTAGTGTTCTAAGTTCTATGTTAAACTGCAGCCTTACCTCAATGTGGGGTATACAAGGGCATCTTGGGACTGTGAAAGATTCAGACATGCAAGAGTACTCTTTTATTAAGTATTTAAATGTGCAAATCCAGAAGAGACCACTGAGTTCAAGAACCAAATGCACATCTTGTGACCTCTTCCATAGCTGGACTAATTATAACACAGCCAGCAGGAAGGTCATATTGCAAAAGACGCCATGGTTTCCTTGGTTAAACTGGGGGAGATCATGAAGAAGCTGGCCTTCATCTGTCAGGGCATTGAGTACAGGAGCTGGGATGTGATGTTGCAGTTGTACAGGACTGAGGCTGCACCTGGAATGTCGTGTACAGTTTTGTAAACAATTTGTACACCATTACATTGGAGTATTGGGCACTGTTATTGGAAAGACGTTATTAAGCTGGAAAGAATTCAAAGATTTCCGGGAATGTTGCCAGGACTCAAGGGCCTGAGTTATTTGGAGAGGACGGGCAGGTTAGGACTTTATTCCTCGGAGCGTAGGAGACAGGGGGGTGACCTTTTAGAGGTGTATAAAATCATTAGGGGCATAGATAGGGTGAATACACTCTTTTTTCTCAGGGTTGGGGAAACAAGAACTGGAGGGCATAGGTTTAAGGTGAGAAGGGCAAGACTTAATAGGGGCCTGAGAAGCAACTTTTTCATGCAGAGGGTGGTGCGTGCATGGAACGAATTGTCAGAGGAAGTGATTGAGGCAGGTACAATAACAACATTTAAAAGACATAGGACAGGTATATGGACAGGGAAGGTTTGGAGGGACATGCAGACAAATGGGAATAGTTTAGATGGGAATCTTGGTCAGCGTAGACCAGTTGCACTTAAGGGCCTGATTCCGAGTTGGAAATCTCTGTGAATCTATCAGAGACAGCATTTTACCACAGTGAATCTATCGTAAGCGGTTTGGCAAGGTGAGTTAAACAATGATCACTGCATTCAAGGACTTGCAATGGTATGTCCCAGAATGAACATTAGCTGTGTATGGTGGCTTCACAGAGAACTCCAAGTCAACCAAATGGGAGCCTTTCACACCCAAACACAGGCCTGGCTCACATGGGCTTGCATGCCCAAACACAGGATCTGGAGCACATACCTACATGTCAAACGCAGGAACACTGCACGTGGGCCCACAGGCCCAAACATGTGTACCCATAAACATAAACAGAGGCCTGCACACTGGAACAAAAAGCCTGGATCCTGCGACCATGCATCCAAACATGGGTTCTACCACACATGCCCACATACGTAAACGCAGACCTGGCAAGCACATGCGGTACAAAACGAGATTCTGACACACTGGGATACAGGCCTGGTGTGAGCCCATTTCTTGTTGCACAACTCTGTAGTTGCTAGATTGAGACAACTTGATAGAAGTTTGGAAGATGCTTACAGGGGATCCGTGGCATGGACAGAGATGAACTACTTCCACTGTTTATCAGGTCAGAGGAAAGTTGGGGCGACGGGGTCAGAATCTAAGCATCGGAACCAGGCCTCTCAGACTGGAAGTTAGAAACACTTCGACATGCGACAGAGAGAGGTTGGACAGGCTAGGACTTATTCCTTGGAGCGTAGGAGACTGAGAGGTGATCTTATAGAGGTGTATAAAATCATGAGGGACATAGATAGGGTGAATGCGCAGTCTTTTTTCCAGGGTTGGGGAATCAAGAACGAGAGGGCAGGGGTTTAAGGTGAGAGGGGAAAGATTTAATAGGGCACTTAGGGGCAATTTTTTTTTACACAAAGGGTGGGTGCGTATGTGGAAGGAGCTTCCAGAGGAAGTCATTGAGGCGAGTACAATAATAACTTTCAAAAGACAGTTGGACAGGTACATGGGTAGGAACGGTTTAGAAGGTTTTGAAGATGCTTACAAGGTATCTACGGTATAGACAGAGATGAAACACTTCCACTGCTTTTCAGGTCAGAGAAGAGTCGGGACTATGGGGTCAGAATCCAAGCATCAGACCCTCTCAGGACTGAAGCTGGAAACACTGGCAAATGGGACTAGCTCGGATGGGACATCTTGGTTGACGTGGACCAGTTGGGCCGAAGAACTCTAAGACTATGACTCTATGCCAAAGATGGTAGAAATTTGGAATTCTCCTACTCGATTGCTAAATATCAATCTGTATTGATAGATCTTTGATAATCAAATGTATTAGGGATTTAGCAACAAAGGCAGTCTGTAGCCACAGATCAACCATACCCTCACTGATTAGAGGAAGAATAAACCTGAATCTCTGCCACTTATTATTTTCAACACCACCGAACCTAGATCTTAAATACCTGAGAGACAAATGAGGTGGAAAATTCAAAGCTCATTCAGGGTAATGTAATGAAGTAAGAGAGGGAAAAAAGCCCATTGCAGGCAAATGGGACTAGCTCAGGTAAGCACCTTGATTGGCATGGATAAGTTGGGCTGCAGGGCCTGTTTCTGTGCTCTACAACTCTATGACTCTTCCATGGGGGATACAGGTAGACCAATATCTAATACTGGGATTGGAACGTAACTGAAGTATGCATCCACCACTCTTTACAATAAGTATTAGGAATGCGCCATATATCCAAAGATTTACGATATATTCATTACATTTCATTACACCATAAAAATCTCAGTGTTTCACACAGTGAATCCTTTTGGAAGTCAATGGTTTAATTTAGGAAGGCCATGTACTTTCAAAGGACCTTTCACAACCTCAGGAGTGACATTTCTTTTGAGTGTAACAGGTTGCTGATAATCGCAGAGGACTTGCTGGGCCAAAGGGCCTGTTGCTGTAACAAGACCAAAAATGCTGGAAGCATCTGTGGAAAGAGAAACGATCAACGTTTCAGGTAGTTCTGATGAAGAGTTGCAGACCAGAAACATTGATCGTTTCTCTTTACTCAGAAGTTGTCATTGTACCCACCTCTACCAATTCCTCTGGCAGTTCGTTCCATATAACCACTGCCCTGTGTGTGAAAAACTTGCCTCATGGGCCCCCCTTAAATCGTTCCTCTCTCACTTTAAACTTCTGCCCTCTAGCTTTAGACTCTCCTACCCTGGGAAAAAGACTGTGACTATCTACCGTATCTACGCCCCTCCCTTCGCTCCAGCCTATCTAGTCTCTCCTAATAACACAAGCCCTCCAGTCAAGACAACATTCTTGTGAATCTCTTCTGCGCCCTTTCCTGCTTAATCACATCCTTCCTGTAGCAAGCTACCAGAACTGCACACAATACTCCAAGTGCAGCTTAACCAACGATGCGTACCATTGTAACATGACGTTCCAAACCCCATACTTAACGCCACAGATGATGAAGCCAGGGATACCATATGCCTTATTCACTGCTCCGTCAACCTGTGTCACTACTTTCAGGGAACTATGTACTTGTACCCCTTTGTCTCTCTGTTCTGCAACACTCCTCAGGGCCCTGCCATTCACTATGTATATCCTGGCCTGGTTTAACATCCCAAAATGCATCATTTTTTTTAAATATATAAGATAAGATATCTTTATTAGTCACATGTACATCGAAACACACAGTGAAATACATGTTTTGTGTAGAGTGTTCTGGGAGCAGCCCACAAGTGTCGCCACGCTTCCGGCGCCAACATAACATGCCCACAACTTCCTAACCCGTAAGTCTTTTTTTGAATGTGGGAGGAAACCGGAGCAGCCAGAGGTAACCCACGAAGACATGGGGAGAACGTACAAACTCCTTACAGACAGCAGCGGGAAATGAACCTGGGTCGCTGGCACTGTCATAGTGTTATGCTAACCACTACACTACCGTGCCTGCCTCTTATTTTGCACACGTCCAAGTTAAATTCCGTCAATCATTCCCTTGCTCACTTTCCCAGTTGATCTAGATCCTGTTGTAATCTTAGACAACCTTTTTCACTGTCCACTATACCACCAACTCTACCAATCCTGGTGTCATCTGCAAACCTATTAATCATGCCATCTGCATCCTCTTCCAAATCACTAATAATATGTGGCAAACAATAAAGGACCCAGCACCGATCCCTGCGACCTACCACCGGTTACAGGTCTCTAATCCGAAAAGCAACCCACCACTCCAACCCTCTGCCTCCTACCACAACGCCAACTTTGTATCCAGTTTCCTATCTTACCCTGGATCCCATGTATTCTAACCTTCTGGACAAGCTTACCATGCAGAACTTGTGGTCCAACTGAAGGACAGATGCTGTTATCACAAAAGAGACACACTCCCAACAACAGCTCACTTGGTTTATATGAACATATGAGGCATGGATGGCGTAGATAGTCTTTCCCCAGGGTGGAAATGTTAGATACTGAAGGGATAGCTTTATGGTGAGAGGGGGGAAGCTTAAAGGAGATTTATGAGGCAGAGAGAGTGAAGGTGGCTGGTACGCACTACCAGGGGCGGTAGAAGCAGATATGATAACAACATTGAAGAGGCATTTACACAGGCACATGAACAGACAGGGAAAGGAGGGATATAGACCACATGCAGGCAAATACGCAGTTTAAATTGGCATTGTGGTCAGCACAGACATTGTGGGCCGAAGGGCCTGTTCCTGTACTGTTCTATGTTCCAGGAGCAGGAATGGTTCACGTGTCCCCATTGAGTCTGCTGTGCAATCAAATGAGTGCTGAGCTGATCTCGGCCTCAGCTCCACTCTCCTGTCTGTTCCCGACGTCGCTTGACTGCCCCACTGACCAAAGATCTGTGCATCTTGGCCATGAATAGATCCACCTCCACAGCTCCCTGGGGTAGACAATTCCAAAGATTTATTACCCTGACAGACAAGAAATTCCTAATCCTGTCCATCTTAAATGGGAGACACCTCATCCAGAATCTATACTGCCCCAGTTCTAGATACCCCCAACTAGGAAAAAGATGCTCTCTGAATCTACCTTCTCAGAATCTTATATTTCAATAAAATCACCTGTATTTCTAGCCCCATCATGCCCATTTGCTTCTCAAACATCAACACCTTCATCCCACCAATCAACCTTAGTGAACCTTCCCTGCACTGTCCCCAGTGCTAGTATAAGGAACCCAAAACACCTCCGCTGTGATCTAACACCCTACAGCTATAGCAGGGTTTTGACCTGAAATGTTGACAATTCCTCTCC
Source organism: Pristis pectinata (assembly GCF_009764475.1). NCBI lineage: Eukaryota > Metazoa > Chordata > Chondrichthyes > Rhinopristiformes > Pristidae > Pristis > Pristis pectinata. Next base: position 9,094,659 of record NC_067435.1, on the reverse strand, counting down.
CCCCTCCACAGATGCTGCTCGATTCACTGAGTTCCTCCAGCAGATTGTTTGTTGCTGCAGATTCCAGCATCTAAGTCTCCTGTGTCTTCCCTGCTTTAACATTCCACCCCCCTCCTGTTGAAGACTAGCATTCTATTTGCCTCTGTTTCTCTTCCCACAGATGCAGCCTGACCTCCTGAGTATGTCCAGCATTATTGCTTTTATTCTGCCTTCCCAATTAGCTGCACTAACTTTTGCGTGTTTTGCATTGAGGAGGAGGTGGGAAAGAAGGCTTATGGCCATGCTTGCCTTTATTGGGCGAACCATAAGAGTTCAATAGTCAGGAAGTTCTGTTGCAGCTTTATAAAACTCAGGTTAGGCCGCATCTGGAGTACTGCATTCATTTCTGGTCGCCCCATTATAGGAAGGATGTGGAGGCTTTGGAGAGGGTGCAAAAGAGGTTTACCAGGATGCTGCCTGGATTAGAGGGCATGTGCTATATGGAGAGGTTGGACAAACTTGGGTTGTTTTCTCTGGAGCAGCGAAAGCTGAGGGGAGACATGATAGGTTATGAGGCATAAATCGAGCAGACAGCCAATATCATTCCCCCAGGGTTGAAACGTCTAATACTAGAGGGCATGCATTTAAGACAAGATCGGGAAAGTTCAAAGGAGTTGTGTGGGACAAGTTTTCTTACACAGAGAGCAGTGGGTGCCTGGAATGCCCTACCAAGGGTGGTGGTGGAGGCAGATATGATAAAGGTGTTTAAGAAGCTCTTATCGATGCACCATAGAAAGCAACTTATCTAGATGCATCACGGCTCTGCCCAGGACCGCAAGAAACTGCAGAGAGTTGTGGACGCAGCCCAGCACATCACGGAAACCAGCCTCCCCTCCATGGACTCTGTCTATACCTCTCGCTGCCTTGGCGAAGCAGCCAGAATAATCAGAGACCACACTCACCCGGGTCATTCTCTCTTCTCCCCTCTTCCATCAGACAGAAGATACAGGAGCCTGAGGGCACATACCACCAGGCTCAAGGACAGCTTCTATCCCACGGTGATAAGACTATTGAATGGTTCCCTTATACGATGAGATGGACTCTGACCTCACAATCTACCTTGTTTGACCTTGCACCTTATTGTCCACCTGCAATGTACTTCCCTGTAGCTGTGACACTTTACTCTGTATTCTGTTATCATTCTTACCCTGTACTACCTCAAAGCATTGTGTAATGAATTGATCTGTACAAACGGTATGCAAGACAAGTTTTTCACTGTATCTCGGTATAAGATTGGCACATGAATGTGCAGAGAATGGGGGGGACATGCACAGAAGGGATTAGTGTAATTCGGCATCATTAATTTAATTAGTTCAGCACAATATCGTGGGCTGAAGGGCCTGTTCCAGTGATGTACTGTTCTATGTTCTAAGGACACAGAACTCTCTATCCAGCAGCATTTTGCTGTCACGTTTTAATGAAACAATTTTCTGCTTCACTGTTCTTCCTACCAAAGTGGGGGGGGGGGGGGGGGGGGGGGGGGGCGGGGAGGGAAGCAACAGAATCGCCCCAGCCCCCCACTGAGGGAAAACCCTGGACTCAGTCACAGAGAGAGATTTATTCAGACACTGGTAACCAGAGAAGATGATTGTCTGCAAGCGCACAGTACATTGGACTGAAGCCAGTCATTCGAACTCTCATAACTGCCTACAGATTTGCTACTGTGGGAGCTTTCCAGCAACAGTGAGGGGATTAATATAGAACAGGTGAGTGAGTTGTGACTGTCAGTCAGCACTGCAAGAGGATGTGGTATCGGGTATAACAGCAACTAAAGCTGTAATATCTTTCAGGCCATAGCAGTGTAATGTCTGTTGGGCTCCTTATACCATCGAAAGTGTCAGTCACACAATGTCAATTACTTACACTTACTGGCAAAATGACAACCCCAATGCAGCTCAACGTTAACTGGGCCCCTTCAAAACCTGATGTTCGTATCGCCGTCAGTTTAGGAATTGTTCGCAAAACATAATCATGATTTGATTTTTTTCCTCATCGGCTATACTTTCTGTTTAAATGCATTGAGTGGTTCCGGTCGAGAATGCACTACCAGAGGTAGAGGTGGATTTAATTAAAATGTGCAAGAATACAAAAGGAAAGAAATAGCAGCAATCTGGAGAGAATAAGAGTGAAACTAATTGCCCTTTACAGAGAGCTAGTACAGGCTCCATGGACCGAATGGCCTTTCCTCACTGTGATAATACTGTCTGGATTCCTCTCCAAACATTGATACTGCTCACTGCTCGAGGAGATAGCTTCAAGGTGAGAGGAGTAAAGGAGAGTTATGAAGCAAGTTTTATTTTACACAGAGAGTGGTAGGTGTCTGGAACGTGCTGCCAGGGGAAATGGTGGAAGCAGATACGGTTCCAAAGTTAGAGGCATTTAGACAGGCTCATGAACAAGTGGAGAATGGAGGGATATGGACCACACGCAGGCAGATGGGATTAGTTTGGATTGGCATCGTGGTCGGCACAGATATCATGGGCCGAAGGGCCTGTTCCTGAGCTGTACTGTTCTATTTTCCCCTTCTCCCATTACCCTCTACCCTCATCTCACTGATAAGAAATCCTTCAGGCCCATGCTGTGTTGCTTCACATTGAGCCTCACTCTCGCCTGCTTGTCCCCCACACCCAAGAAGGATTGTTGTCCCTCTCCAGTATTCCTTTCAAAAGTTATATTCGAGTCCACTTCTTCCAACTTGCAGATCACAATAGGGAGGGTAAAATCTTCCACCTCACCCTCCCCATTACCCCTGCAAACCCCTTCAGTCTCTGATCTGACCACTCCTCTTATTTGTCCCATCATTCTGGCGGCCCTCCAACAGTAGCACAGCCAGTAGAGCTGCTGCCTCACTGACTCTGGAGATCCAGGTTCAATCCTGACCTCCGGTGTTGTCAGTGTGGAATTTGCACGTTCTCCCTGTGACTGCGTGGGTTTTCTCCCGGGTGCTCCAATCTCCTCCCACAGGGGGTTGGTGGGCTAATTGATAGTTGGTAATTGGTTTATTATTGTCACATGTACTAAAATACAGTGAAAAGCTTTTGTCTGCATGACATCCAGACAGGTTGTTCCAAACCTAAGTACATTGAGGTTATACAGAAGGAAAAAAAATACAGTGTTTTATGCAGAGTACAGCTATATACAGAGTATGTAGTGTTACAGTTACAGAGAAAGTTTAGTACAGGTAGACAAATAAAGTGCAAGGGCCATGAAGAGGTAGATTGAGAGATCACAAGTTCATCTTTCTCATATCAGCAGTCTATTCAAGAGTCTTATCACAGCATGATAGGAATTGTCCTTGATCCTGATGGTATGTGTTCTCAAGCTTTTGTATCTTCTGCCTGATGAAAAAGGGGAGAGGAGAGAATAACCGGGGTGGGAGGGGTCCTTGATTATGTCGGCTGCTTTTCCGAGGCAGTGGGAAGTGTAGACGGAGTCAATGGAGGGGAGCCTGGTTTGCATGAGGGACTGGGCTGTGTCCACAACTCTCTGCAGTTTCTTGAGGAATTGGGCAGAGCAGTTGCCACACCAAGCCGTGATGCATCCAAATAGCCCAATGCAAACTGCCCCTCAGGGCAGTTGATGGGAATGTGGGGAGAATAATAACAAGATCAGTGCAGGATTGGTGTAGATGGGTGCTTGATGGTCAACAGTGGGCCAAAGGGGCTGTTTCCATATGATGTGACTCTATGGCTATATTCCATCTCCTGTTAACCACCCCAGCACCATTTTGCTGCTCTTCCCATCACATGATTTCTTGTACACATAATTACAGCAGCATGCAATGTATAATGGGACACCAGCAAACCTGTTGGAACGGGGGTTAATGACGAAAAGCACCGGGGCACACGTGGGTCTGCCGCACACATCTCCCCACGCACCGTTCAAAGGCCGAGCTTGGATTCATTACGAAGAGTCTCAGCCGACACATGACTGGGCTTCAGGCAGCATCTGAGAAAAATCTGGGCCTGCTTATCACCAAGCGTCTGGCTGTCAGGTTTCGTAACCAAGCTGGGAGCATGACAAGAAGGTTCCAGGGAGGGGGTGTGGGGAAGGAGGGACTGAGAGAAGAGACAAAGGGTGGGAGAGGAGGGGTGGAGTGAGAGGAGAGGGAGGGAAGTGGGCGAGGAGAGGTGGGGAGAAATGGGAGAAGTGGGAGAAGAGGGCGGAAAGTGAGAGGGAAGGTGGGGGTGGGGAGAGGGTGGCGTTGAAGGTAGATCATTGGGGTATTTAAAGTGGAGGTAGATACATTTTTGGAAGAGCTGGGAATTGAAGGCTGTGGGCAACTAGCAAAGAAGAGGAATTGAGGCCAGTGTCAATCAGCCAGGGAGATATAAGAGACTGCAGATGCTGGAATCTGGAGCAACACACAAGATACTGGAGGAACCCAGCGTGTCAACCTTATATTTTACCTGGGGAGTCTACAACCTGACGGCCTGAGCATTTGAGTTCTCCAATTTCAGGTAAACTCTTCTCCTCTGTCCCTTTTCTCTCTCCTCCTTATCCACCCAGTCCTTCCTACACTCAACCCAGACCCCGTCTCCCTGTTTCTTTCCCCTTCTCCCCCCCCCCTCCATCTGCCCATCACTCACACACTCCTCCCACTGGGTCCCCTCCACCCTACCATTCCCATCTGCCCTCCCCACCTCCCTCACTGGATTCTATGCTCCACCTCCCTCTCCTATCAGATTCCACCATCTGAAGCCCTTTGTTGCCTCCACCTAGTACCTCCCAGCCTCTGACACTATCCCCACTCTCCCCCCCCCTCCATCTGCCTATCACCTCTCCTCACCTGGATCCACCTATCACCTGCCAGCTCTTGCTCCACCCCTTCCCTCCACCTTTCTATACTGACTATCTCCCCTCTATCTTTCAGCCCGGTGAATGGTCTCAACCTGAAACGTCAACTGTCCATTTCCCTGACCAGCCTCACCCGTTGAGTTCCACCAGCATCTTGTTTGTTGCTGTAAATCAGCCAATGATCCTATTCAATGATGGGTCAGGCTTGAGGGGCTGAGCGGCCTACTCCTGCTCCTATTTTCTGATGTTGTCAGCAGATGCTGCCTGGCCCACTGTGTAATTTGAAGTTCATAACAGCCACAGTGTTTTGCTTTGGATCACACAGATTGGGTGTGAGGAAGAGAGGAATGTGTCCTGGATAAAGGGAAATTCAGACAGATGCCTTGAGTCAGTCACCTGCCTGCCCAGCTCCCTCAGCACAATCAAACAGGAAAATATCAAGAGCTTTCAGTACTGTTTGTTTTAATTAACGAGTAGATTAATGTCACAGAGGGATAGATTCAGGGCACTTCTGGGCTCTGTAACTGTAACCCGTCACAGGATTGGACTGAGAAAGACTTCCTGGCATCTTGCCAAAACAAAGTAATCTTCATCCTATGAAAACAAACCAGTCAGTTAACCGGAAATGGGTTCTTTCATCTGAACAATTATTAATTCACTGTGGCATTTCCAGTCTGGTATTTACTGTGTAATTGGAAAAGAAAGTCCAGGCAGCTGCAAGCACAAACCTATTTTATGCTTAAAAGCACGCGTTGATTAAATTGTCAACACTTTTTGTGAAGCGCCAGGATCTTGCTTCCAAGCAGTGGGGGTCAAGATTGTTCAGCATTGAGGGGGATGGGTATTCCTGAAATCAAGCCAGAGTTCAAAGCAGTCACGTGACCTAGAGTTATAACATCATAGAGTCATACAGTGGGGAAACAGGCCCTTCGGCCCAACTCGTCCATGCAGACCAAGATGCCCGTTGAAGGTAGTCCCATTTGCCTGTGTTTGACCCATATCCCTCTGAACCTTTCCTATCCATGTACTTGTCCAAATTTCTTTTGAAAGTTGTTGTTGTACCTTCCTCTGGCAGCTCATTCCATATACGGACCACCTTCTGTGTGAAAAAGTTGCCCCTCAGGTTCATATTAAATCTCTCCCGTCACCTTAAACCCATGCCCTCTAGTTTTTGATTCCCCAATCCTAGGAAAAAGACCGTGAGCATTCACACCCTCTCTATGCCCCTCACGATTTTGTACACCACTGTAAGATCACCCCTGAGTCTCCTACACTCCAAGGAATAAAGTCCTAGCATGCTCAACCTCTCTATCACCTAGTCTTGGCAACATCCTCTTAAATCTTTTCTACACTCTTTCTAGCTTAATGGCATCTTTCCTATAGCAGGGTGACCAAAACTGAACACAATGTCCATTCATGTCAAACCACGTACACCATGTATCCAGGGTAGTTAGGCAGAATTGGGGAATTGGCAAATCAGTGGCAAAATGCAGAGAAAGGAAAGAGAGGAGGAGTAGTGTGAGAGGGATGGAAGGCAGGTAAATGATAAAAGGGCAATCATGCAAAGCAAAAATGGAATGTACTGGAAGAACAACAGAATGGTCTAACAATGGTATCTTGCCTTCTGTACCCCTACCACAGAAAGCTCACTTCCAGCTCCCTGAAAAGCAGAGATGCAACCTCCGCTCAGACAGCACCTTGGTGGACACATTGTTCGAGTTCTTTTTGTCCATGTCCAACACAGCAGCATTGTACTCCAGTTATATACATCTTATAACAACATAGACAGAGGCCATTTGGTCCATTGAGTCCATACCAGCATCCAGGGGAGCAATTTTATCCATCCCATTCCCCCTTTCCTTATCAGCCCTGCAACCTATTCTCTCTCACGTGACCATCAACTCCCCTTTGATCTTTTTAGCCATTGCCCTACACCAGGGGTGAGTTACAGGAACCAGCACATCCTTGTGACACAGAGCACCCATGGGAAACCTTCAGGGTAACAGGGAGGACGTACAGACTCTACTCACACAGCATCCACTATCAGGGTCAAACCCACGTCCCCGGAGCTGTGAGGCTGCAGCACTAACTGCTGCACCACTGTGCCGGGTCTATTCCCAATAATACAGGAAGGGAAGGGAGCCAAGGATAGAATTTCATTCCCAAGAGCTTCACACGCGATTCTGATCGTTCACCATGACAGAATGATTGCAATTAGCTCCGGTTTCTCTCTAACTCAGCTCAGTGAGCTGATCACTGGTCATCAAGAACTATTTTACTGAAGTTTGCCAGTACATCTCTCAAGGTGACTGGTAAATTGAAGAAAGTCTTTCTTTCCTTGAGCAACACTTTTTCTTCATAAGAAAAAAAATTGTTTATTTTGTTGTGTAAGTTATGTATAATTTATATTAATTTATGTTAGCCTTTATTTGTCTTGTTTATAGTGTACTGCTGCAGAAAGCTAATTTTCACAGCATTTATACCTCGGGTCTTTATGCCTATGACAATAAACTTGAACTCGAAATTTGTTCACAAAGTCTTTCAATTCTCAACTTATCGCCAAACAAACAATGAGTTTACAGTCAGTCGCTCAGTAGCAGTGGAACCTTGGCAATGCAGAGTGCAGTGTCCAACTATGTACATTTATATGGTATCTTTAACAAAGTAAAACTCTGCTGGGGGAAGGCGGGGATCTTAACGTGAAAGAAATCACCAGGCCACACAAGGAGATTCTGGGACTGGTAACTCCGTCAAAGCGAGAGGGGTTGAAGAACAAGAGGACAAGGAGAAAGGATATTAGGGTCTCGGGCTATGACAGCTGATGATTCAGCTGCCAAAAGGAAGAGAGATAAAAGTTGGCAGAGGTACAAGAGGCCAGAATTGGAGAACCACAATCGCAAAGGGCAACAAGGAGGCAAGGATTGACTCTAAAGCATGAGAGAAACATATATAAGGATACTCAAGGGGCCACAAACACGTTACAGGCTTTGAATCGCTGAAGTACAGCCAACGTAACGCATGGATAAGCAACGCTCGTGTGCACAACATGATAAATGACCCAGTAGTCCATTTGCAACCACTTCCTCTGGTAGCTCATTCCACATAGATACCATCCTTTGTGTAAAAGAGTTGCTGCTCAAGTTCCTATTAAATCTTTCTGCTCTCACCTTAAACCTATGCCCTTGATTCCCCAGCTCTGGGAAAAAGACTGAGTGTATTCACCCGATCTATGCCCCTCATGATTTTATGCACCTCTATATGATCGCCTCTCAGTCTCCTATGCTCCAACAAATAAAGTCCTAGCCTGTCCAACCTCTCCGTCTAACTCAGTCCCTCAAGTCCTGGCAACATCCTTGTGAATCTTCCTGCAGGATCTTTCCACTATTTGGACTATGGGGCATCTGTCTGGTTGTAGCACAGAGACTAACTTAACTTGTAATCATGGAGCATGAACCAGCAGTTCAGCAACACAAGTTCACATCCCACTGTGGCAGTTAAAAACAATCAGGAATTAAAAGAATTTTTTTTTTGTAATGACTGGGTTGTCACAAAAGTCCATCAGTCTTGCAAGGAAAGACACTCAAAGTCACAGCCACTCGTTGCCTCCTGACAGACACCTGTCAACTTCAGGGCTCCAGAAGGTGAAATTCAGTCTTTGGCTATTTATCTTGTGGTTGCATCCACTTCAATCAAACTGGAAACATAAAATCATAGCAGGAGTAGGCCATTCAGCCTTCAAAGTCAATGCTATCATGCTCTATCTCAATACTCTGTTCCTGCTCTCTATCCTTTACTTGTTGGTGCCTTTTGTGTCTAGATATCTATCTATTTCCTTCTTAAATACAGTGACTTGACCTCCACATTCTTCTATGGCAGAGTATTCCATACATTTACCACTCTTTGGAGTGAAGACATTTATCTTCCTCTCTCCTATATGTCTTACTCCATATCCTGAGACTATGACCCCTGGTTCTAGAACTAAAAGCTGGGAGAAACATCCTCCCTGCATCCTGCCTGTTAAGCCACATCAGAACTGTGTACATTTCAGAGATCTCCTCTCATTCTTCTCAGGCCTAGTCAATGCAATCTCCCTTCATACAACATTCCCACCATTTGAGTCTGGTGAACATTGACTTACATTCCCTCCCTGACAAATATATATTTTCTTCAGTAAGGCAGTCAATACTGTATACAATATCCCTGGTGTGATCCAACCAAGGCCCTGTATAATTGTAGGAAGACTTGGTTGCTCCTGTACTAAAAACCTCTTGTAATAAAGGTCAAGAGAAAAAATGTAAGGTTCCATGGCTCTTTGAGTTTGCCCCACTATTTAACAAGATCATCTATACTCTCGCACCCAATCTCCATATTCTTCAATTTCCCAAGCTACCATCGGGCAGGAAGAAGTCCCACACCACCAGGTTTAAGGTCAGCTACTTCCCTTCAACCATTCGGTTCTTGGACCAATCTACAAAACCTTAATCAGTACCTCAGTATAGCAGCACTATGATCACTTCAACCATCTTGCACTGCAGTGGACTTTGTTTTCTCTTGTTCTAATTGTGTTCTTTCTTGTAAAAATTGTGTATAATTTATAATTTTCTCGTGAATGTTGTGTACCTGATGCTACGTGCCTGTGATGCTGCTACAAACTTTCTCATTGTACTAGTGCATACATGTACTTGTGCGTATGACAATAAACTTGACTTTGACTATGAAATATGAAGATACAGTGAAAGATTGCTAAGTCAGGATGGGGTAACTGTAAAGCAGGAGAATCTATTCCTTAAGTGGTCAGTTTGAAATAACTGGTTGGAGGGGAGGATTAGCTACCTGCTGGGTCCTGCCATGAAGGAATTAGTGATGTGGGAACCTTGAGATGATATATACATCACTGTGCTGGTTTTTCAATGCATTCACCACCTGTAGCCCTCAAGCGAGGAGGAGTGAGAGAATTTCAATAAATCTGAGCATTAAACTCGTGGTCCCCAGGTGCAATTTATGTGAATATGATTTCTGGAGCTTTCACTAAGGAACGCAAAGGCCATAAGTAATTTCCTTCAAACTGACAGGCAACAGGCAGGCAGAATATTTTGCAGGCAGTTCTGTCTTCCTTGGCTCAGTTGGAAGCGAACAGCCCAGGTCCTAATTCATTCCCCAAGTTGTGTGTAATTTCCAACCAGCTTCAGCCAACAGACTACAATTAGCCTATAATTCCTCTCCAATACCAGCCTAGCTAATGGACCGGCACCAGGGAATGATTGGGAGCAGGGGACGGTCAGGAACAGCCAAGGCGATGCACACCACAGTTCAACATCCAGTCCAAAATCTCATCATCTGGCTTCACAATGAAAACTAGAGAACTAATAAGATCCAGAGCATTCAATCAGAAGACTCCGCAGGAGAATCAACAGCCGGCATAGACTCAGTAAGCTTCATAGAAACCTTATATGGAATATGAAGATGTAGTGAAAAATTACATTTATATAGCACCTATCAGGCATAGTACAACCAATAAAATAGTGGAATCACTCATAAGATACAAAAGACAATTTTCACACAGCAAGCTCCCACAAAGCAACTATATAATGACTTACTTTAACAATCTTGGTTCAGGGATAATTATTGGGTCAGGATAATTCCCCTGCACATCTTCAAAAAAGAAGCATTAGGTCTTACAATTACCCAAGAGGGCAGAAAGGATTTTAATTGAGACAGTGCCTCTGACAGCGCAGCACTGCCTCTCTTGAGCTCAGGATGACTGCACTCAAGTGTCTGGGAACTGAAGCCAAGACGTTCAGACTCAAAGATAGGCAGGCTATCCTCTGTGCAACAACAAGACAAGGTCAAAGTCAGAGGGTGAAAGAATTTCTCTGCATTATTTTTCTTTAAAGCTATTTTTTGTTCCTTAAGTTCTGCAAAAGAGTTCACACCTGGTTTGCAGCTTTGGAAGATAAATTGTGAGCTAGCTTCAAGTTGCAAGCAACCTCCACTCAGAGTAGTTGCGTGTCGAAGACCAGCCAACCCATTGCAGGGCATCAGTGGAGGGTGACACTGCAGTGCCCTACTATGCTGCATTAGATTATAAGAGCAGGGAGGTCATGGCCCCACTTTTAAGTGGTTGGCCACAGCTGGAGTACTGTGTGCAGTTCTGGTGGTCACACTATTGGAAGGATGTGACTGCACTGGAGAGGGTGCAGATGAGATTCACCAGGATATTGCCTCAGATGGAGGAGAGAATGGGTAAGCTGGGACTGTCTTCCATAGAGCAAAAGGAGACCTGATGGAGGTGTAAAAAATGTTGAGGGGTAATAAGGAACTTTTCCCCATAAAACTAGAGGACAGAGGAGCAAAGACATTTAGAGGGGGTCCCAGAGGATGGCTGGGATCTGGAACACTCTGCCTGATGGGGTGGAGGCAAATACTCTCACAACATTTAAAACGTATCTATATGAGTCTTTAAATCACCAAGGCAGAGAAAGCTGGAACCCCAATGCTGGTAAATTGGATTAGTAATAGATGGGTACTTCATAGCAAGCATGGACATAATGGGCCAAAGGCTCTGTGCTGCATGACACTAAGACTCTAACACTGCCATCTTCCATACTGCACCCTAGGCCCCATCTATCTATCGAAGCACATGATAAGCTAAATGCTACTTCTGAAAGGTACAGGTGCAGAGATCCCTCACTGCCTTGGTCAAAACCTCATCCAACCAAAGTAACTAAGTAACTCATGGTGTCATGGGGTCATGGAGTCACACAGCATGGAAACAGGCCCTTCGGCCCAACTGATCCATGCCAACCAAGATTCCCATCTAAACTAGTCCCATTTGCCCACATTTGGCCGATATCCCTCTCATTCTGAATGGTCCAACCCACGAACACTACTTCGTTATTCCTTTTTTGCACTATTTATTTATTTCTGTAATTTATAGTAATAAGATTTTTTTCCAGGGCGACAACGACTAACACAAGGGGATATAATTTTAAGATGATTGGAGGAAGGTATAAGGGGTATGTCAGGGGTAGGTTTTTTTTAAACAGAGGGAGTGGTGGGTGCATGGAATGCACTGCCTGCAGAGGTTGTGGGGGCAGATACATTAGGGACATTTAAGAGACTCTTAGATAGACACATGAATGATAGAGAAATGGGGGGCTATGTGGGAGGGAAGAGTTATATAGCTCTCAGAGCAGGATAAAATGTCGACACAACTTTGTGGGCCGAAGGGCCTGTACTGTGCTGTAGTGTTCTAGGTTCTATGTTCTAAGTCAGTGAAAATAAATCTGATTCTGATTCTAAGCCCCTGCCTGGATTTGCATGCAGCAGAGTTGTGAACAAGACTGGCAAAATTGCAGAAAAGCTAAATTTCTTTTTATTAATTGTGTTAATACACAAAAGTCAGCCAGCATGTTTGTTGCTGGGGGAATAAGGGAAACAACTGAATTGCAAAACAAATTTGATACTTGCATAAAACATTTATCATGTAAATAATTTAGATAATTTGGGTTAAGTGGCCACTTTAATTGCCCCTTGTGTGTAGGTGAGCAGTAGAATTTGGGGGATGTTAATGGGAAGAATGAAATCAGTGGGGAAATGGCATGGCTCAGCGAAACAGGATGGACTTGATGGATCGAATGGCCTTCTTCCGTGTTATATGGAAATACAGAAAACATCTGCATCATTAATACATGCCTGTGGAGTGTTTTACTTCAGTAACTACTGCCAAGTGCCAGCTGGTGACACAAGCTCACCATCTTCAGACAACACCACATACGGTTGGGATACAAGCTGCCATTCCATGTCCAAGCACAGAGCTCCTATTTCTTCACTCATCAGCACCACTGCACACAGGTTTCCCCTCTGTGCCACACGCCATTCTGTCTTGCAAACATACCAGCCACTCCTTTACCACCGCCAGGCCTAATTGTTGTACCTGCCTCCTCACAGCATGGTGGGAGAACCTTCACCAGGAGGACCACAGTGGGTCAGGAAGGCTGCTCGGCACCACATTCTCAAGGGCAAGGAGTTCTGATCATGCCAGTAAACCATCAACAAAAAAATAAGCAGATGCCTTTGAGGCCTCAGCATTGTGAATTATTGAAGACAAGATCCTATATCTTTTCATTTCTCCTTCCTCTCCTCCTAGACACATCAACATTGTACATCTGCACTTCGGCCTTGAGCCAGTACCAAATGTGGCCAGACTCAAAAACACCTCTGCAGTGGGAAATCAAATCTTCAAAACCTTTCACAGGAGCACTAATCAGACAGGGATAGATGCCGAGAGGGAAAGGACATTAGGAGGGGTGCTTTAAGAAGGAATTTAAAAGGGGGAGAGGGTCGTAGAGGAAACTTGAGAGAGGATCTAGACAGCTGAAGGCTTCTAGGATCATATTGGGTTGCACAGGGTTAAGAGACTGGTGGGGTGCACCTAACAAACCAAATCAGATTGACAGAGTATTCTCTGAGTGTGGGTGAGTTGTTTCTGGGTATTTCTGTTATCTTCAGGGGAGACAAAAAGCCACAGTTCAAGTTTATTGCAGGATTTGATGGGGTAGAGTCTCAGAGACACAGTCGTATGTGCTGACCATCAAATATCCATCTATACTAATTCAATTTACCCACCTTGGTCTACAGCCTTCCATGGTCTTGATGATTCAAGTTCTTGTCCAGATATTTCTTAAGTACTGTGGGAGTAATTGCCTCCACCACCCACTCAGACAGTACCTTCCAGTATTCAACCAGCCTCTTCCTCAGATCCCCTCCAAGCCCCTTACCTTGAACATATGCCCTCTAGTTTTAGGCACCTCTGCTACAGAGAAAAAGTTTCCCATTATCCACACTATATATTCTCCTCATAATACGGTATACCACTACAGGTCCTCTGCTCCCTGGAAAACAAATCCAGCCTCTCCAATCTCCCCTCATAACTGAAATGCTCCACCACATTCAACATCCTGGTGAATCTCCTCTGCACCCTCTCCAGTGCAATCTCATCCTTCCTGCAGTGTGGTGACCTGAACTGTACTCTATATTCCACCTGTGGCCTGACCCAAGTTTAATGAAGTTGGTATGTTAACCTCCTACACCCCAGCTAATGAAGGAAAGTATGCCCTCACCACCACTTTCTCTACCTGTGTTGGCAGCTTCAGGGATCCTTTCACTTGTACCAAGGTGCCGCTGTTCCTCAGTACTCCCCATGGCCCAACCACTCATAATGTATGTCCCACCCTAATTAATCCTCCCAAACTGCGAGTCTAGAACAAGGGAGCATGAGCAATAAAAATAATTAACTTATTATTGTCACATATACCGAGATAGAGTGAACAGCTTTTGTCTGCATGCCATCCAGACAGATCATTCCATTCATAAGTATATTGAGGTAATAAAAAGGAAAAACAGAATGCAGAATAGTGTTACCATTACAGAGAAAGTGCAGTGCAGGCAGACAAATAAAGTGCAGGAGTATGATGACATAGATTGAGAGATCAAGAGTTCATCTTTATCGTATAAGAGGTCCTTTCAAGAATCTTATAACAGTGGGACAGAAGCTGTCCTTGAGCCTTTGCTGGTACATGTTCTCAAGCTTTTGCATCTTCCGCCCAATGGGAGGGGGGAGATGAACGGGGTGGGAGGGGTCTTTGATGATGCTTTCCTGAGGCAGCTGGAAGTGCAGATGGAGTCAATGGAGGGGAGGCTGGTTAGCAGCTGTCCTTGAGCCTGGTGGTACATGTTCTCAAGCTATTGTATCTTGTACCCGATGGGAGGAGGGAGCCAAATAGACCCAATCATGGGGGGAGGGAGAGGGTGAAGTCAGGAGACACTACTTCACATGCTGGACAGTGAAAACCTGAAAATTCTTGGGGTCAATTGATGATCTCAAAACCGATAGGTTTTTCTGGGGGACATGATTGCAAGGTAAGGAACTAAGGCAGGGTCAAACTAGTTATCAGACTGCCATTATCAGACTGAGTAGTGATAAGCTGATGGGGCTGAATATTCCTGGAATAGAAACTCTCCCCAACTCAGAAAAAGTGTTTACAGAACCTCCTCCATGAACACCTTAGGATATTGTACTAGCTAAGAAGAAACAGTACAGTGGCGCAGCTAGTACAGCCAAGTTCAATCCTGACCTCAGGTGCTGTCTGTGTGGAGTTTGCACGTTCACCGTTTGACCACATGGGTTTCCCCCGGGTGCTCCGGTTTCCTCCCACATGCCAAAGATGAGCAGGTTGGTAGGTTAATTGGCCATTGTAAATTACCCCTTAATGTTGTTGAATTCGACTGTTTTAAGTAGTTTTTTTTAACATGTGTTGTGTTTGGTACACCTCAAGTGTCTGCGCAAAGAATGGCCGCTTCCTAGCTTATTGGTTCATCCATCAGGTGAATATGTGTTTTCTCATTGGTTGGTTTGGCCACAGCTATCTAATAGGTTTCCTGATTGGACTATTGTTAGCTGAGGAGTACCTCTTATCTCAGGTATAAAAGGTCGTTTTTTTTGTTAATCACTCTTGCTCTCTCCCCGCCACCACCCCCCCCCCCCCCCACACACCCCCAGCCCTAGCTCATCTTTAGTTCCTTTAGTCTCGGCTCATCTCCTAGTAGTAAAAGCTAGTGCCATGTGCTCTGAGACCATTTTTGTTTTAAACTTTTCCAATAAAACTTTGTGAAGCACCAAGTTGTTTTCAACTCATTCCTGGACTCCTGAAGGAACCTGCGGATTCGAAAATAACCGGATCCAACAATGTGTAGGTAAGTGGTAGGATCCAGGGGGAATTGATGGGAATATGTGGAGAATAGAATGGAGAGTGTAATGGGCGCCTGATGACTGGCATAGACCAATGTGGTGAAGGGCCTGTTTCCATACTGTATGACTCTATAACTGATTAAAGCAGGGATTGATTTGTGATTTAAATTTTGCTTTGCTGTTCATGAAATTAGATTTTTTTTTATAAAAACTTAATAAATCAATATCCCACATCATGCAATGCAGGGTAACGGAGAAAATCTAAAACATAGAAACTTCAGCCACCCCAAGTTGAACAGCTGAATCAGGGACTGGGGGGGCCTCAGACTTCTGTCAAATTAGCTGCCGCATTAAGAGACTAATTCCAATCATGTTTTAGTATTCCCAACTCAGTGGCAGAGTAAGTGGAGAAACAGTCTGCAGTCATAAGGTTGAAACTACAGTTATCAGGGATTCAACTGCTTGGATGGGACCCAGCAGAGAAGTTTTCTGCAGCCAAATAGCCTCTTACACATGCTGATTAATAAGCAATTGACTAGCAGAAAAATCATTGTTAGGTGGCAAAGTGGAAGTGATTGGAAGCAAGGACGGACATTGTCCAAACCTCACCTCAGAAGTTTCAACAAAACATCTCCTCTGGCAGGACGTGTAGCAACCTTCCCTTTCACCTTCTCCCTGACAAAGAGCAGAGTGTGGTAGGGCACAGATGTTACTTAAAGTTCTGAAGGACTCAGCGTGACAACGTGGCCAGATTCCAAGTGTGTTCTGCAAGGGGCTATGCTTAAAAGAATGTCAATACGGGGATTGAAGAGGGAATGCTTTGAAAAGGCAGGAGACATGCCAAGTCATTGGACAGCGACCGTGCCTAATGCATCGGTATGATCCTTATCTTGTTTACCTTGCTTCCTGAGGCCCCCACATTCTCCCCCACACAGGAGTCTGCAAGCAGCCTTAAAGTGACTGGAGCCAGACAATCGACATACCGACTACTGATCAAGTGGCTCCAACTTGACCTCTTCTGCTATCGTCAATCGCCTTTTTCTTCAGGCTGTGAATATTTTCAAGATTCTTTTTTCCCCTACCCCCACTGAGAAAAGTAGTCATGAACCTAAGTGCCTAAACACATCCATCCATCACCATTTGTCAAAGCTGTTTGTGGGTTTTACTCTCGTTGAATTCAGAGTTCCAGTGAGACTTTATTTTTCACAGAGGTTTGATGCTCTTGTTTTCTGTATTCTGCTGCTTATATTCAGATCCTGAGATGCCTCAAAATCTTCCAATGTTCCTCAAAACCTCACCTGATGTTAGCTGTGGCTTAGTGGATTTGTATACTTGCCTCCGCAACAGAAGGTTGTGGTTCAAGTCCCACTCCGGATATTTGAGGACTAAATCTATGCAGACACACCCAGCACTGCGCTGAGGGTGCACATACCCTTGGAGGTGCAGCCTTTAAGGCACGAAACGTTGCATAGAAGAACCCATTCGCCCTTGGGTTGATGTAACCTACACCATCAAGCTCGCTCGGTGAAAGAAAGCTTTGAATGGCCAATATTTATGTGGTATTCTCTCAGACACATAAGCATCTGTTCACGACCTCTTTGCAGTTTGTGGGAGCTTCCTGTGCACAAAGCAATGCCAACATATCAAGTGACCGCCGTTCAGAAGGACCTTAGAATCCCTCTTAATATCCTGAAAGGGACAAACCTCTGCATTTAACTGTGTGGAGGCTGACCTCTAACCTTTATTCATGAAACCACAACCAATTAAATTGTTGGGATCATCAGTGTACAAACTTGGAAGATGCTTCCCCCATTGGCAAGCCTCTTCCTTCCATCTTTCCATACTTTCTTCTTAAATGTCAACAGAACCTTGGATACATTCCCCGTCAGCTTCATTCTATTTATATGGTCATAGAGAGATACAGCACAGAAACAGGCCCTTCAGCCCATCGAGTTTGTGCCAACCATCAAATATCCATTTATTCAAAGCAATACAGCTCTAGTGTAATTTAGAATATGCAATTTATGTTCAACCCTTATATAACACTGGTCTGGCCACAACTTGAGTAATGTCTCCAGTTCTGGTCACCACATGTAAGGAATGATATAATGGTCCAAGAGGCTGGGAAAGGTTTACAATAAAACTCCAGTAGACCAGCACTTTGGTGATGCTGAGCTGGCAAATTTTCCAGACTATTGGATGTTGCTTCCATTAATACCCAAACACACTCTTAATTCACTTGTTTTACACATGACACAGCAGAATAACAAGTTTTCCATTCAACCCTGTAGGCTTAAAGGGAGTGAGAAATATACAACTCTCTGGATCCTGGATCCAGCCACAAACCTACCCACGTTCCTGACCCCTGAACCTCAACCCTGGCACCAACTGCACCCCCCCCAGCCCAGAGTCCAACTCCGCTTCAACTCTGGACCTTCAGCTCAGACACCAGATGAATGCATGAGTCAGATATCAAACCGTCAGGATTTCTGATTAATTGATGCCAGATTATTGGAGTTTTACTGTACTAGAACTGTTCCATGAGTAAAGGATTTCAGCTGCCTGGTTGGGTTGGAGAATTTGGGGTTTTCTCCTGAAAAAAGCGAGATTTGTTTGAGCTGTACAAGAGCTTGTTGGGGTTGGACAGGATAAATAGAGAGAAGCTGTTCCCAACAGCAGAAGATTCGAGGACCAGGTGATACAAAGTGATCCCAAAGGCAGCAAAAGGAAATTTGTTTGAAGAATTCAGAGAGTGGTTAGTAATTGGGATAGACAGTCTGTCAGAGTAGTGGAAATAGTATCAGTCAGAGCTTTGGACTGACAGATAAGCACGTGAGAGAAAATAGCTCTTCCTTGGAAAACAAACTCAGACTAGCCAGTCTCTCCTTATAACCAAAATGCTCCATCGCAGGCAAATCCTGACAGAATTACCAGAACTGGCATGGACTCAATGAGCTGAATGGCCTGCGTTGTAATGATTTTCTATGGAAGCCTGGACCAGTGGAGGCCACCAGTTTGGACTTCATTAACTACCAGTGCCACCTCAGGACCACTGCCCAATCACAAGGTGAACAAGCTTCAACTCTGATTTCTTCTCTCTGTCTTTATGAAGTTGGGTGCCAATTCATGCAATCGGATGCAACAACTCAAGGACAGCTTCTATCCCACTGTTATAAGACTCTTAAACGGACCTCTCATACAATAAAAATGATCTCTCAATCTACCTCAGCATGGCCTTTACATTTTATTTGTCTACCTGCACGGTCTCAGTAACTGTAACAATATATTCTGCATGTGTTTTTTCTTTTCTACTACCTCGATATATTTACGTATGGATGATCTGTCTGGATGGCACGCAGACAAAAGCTTTTCACTGTATCTCGGTACATGTGACAATAATTAAATGATTACCAATTAAAAAGAAACAGGTTCACCGCATCACCTTCACCCTTAACCATCAGAGACACAAATCTTCCATTCTTTGCTGATCCAGTCTATCACAACTCCAAATCCACAGTGATGAGCCCACAGTGATGGGTTAAATAATCCATGAAGTGACATAAAAAGCCAAACAGTTGTAGCAAACGGCCAAGACTTCCTCTTCAACCATGGGAGTTTCTTTGCAATGACTGCAAGGTTCAAGGTACCACCATCTCCTTAAGGACATTTAAGAATAGTCAATGAATGCTGGCCTTCCTAGCCACACCCACATCCCAAAGTGGAATGGAACCATGAAAAGGGGCAGTGGCCTTCTCCAGTCACAGGGAGTACATAAATCTTGTGTAGTCTAATAACTTGCTCAGATCTTGCTCATCTTGATATATAACACAATGCAACATAATTTACGATCGATAAAGTGCACTGAGATGTTGCCGAGGGTGACAAGGCGTTATGTGAGTGCAAATATTTTTGCTGGCACAAGAAGGCCGGTTTCCCAGACAAGGGCAAGCAATGCAAGGCATGTCTCTTCATGAGTCGACACCCAATACAGTGATTCACCACATTTATCCAGAGGTACAATAGTGAAGGGAGTCCTGCACTGTCAAGAGATTCCAGGTTTAAATCAGACATTAAACGATAGTCCCAGTGGTTTGGATGGGGTAATTGGGGGGGGGGGGGGGGGGGTGGAATGGTGGTGAAGGTTGGATGTAGCCCAGGACCATAACAGGTCCCAGTTATACGAACACATTTAACCTCGTGACAACATTTGAAGAGCTTCTCAGAAATACAGTCAAACTGTGACATCTGAAGGGTAGTTGTACAGAGGTGGGATTTAAGGAATAGAAATGTAGGTCCCTATCAGGATGTCCCGACAACTTTACCAGCAAACGTACTTACACATATTTATCTTATTTTCTCATATTTAATTCCTTTACAGCACATTCTGTGCTAGCTTTTAAAGCACACACATTCTCCGACTTACCTCTCACTCAGAGCAAGTGAAAGGGAGCACAGTAATCAGCACCTATTGAACCAGGCACTGAACCATCAGGATTTCCAGATAATCAGACACCAGATGATTGGAGTTTCTCCATACCTTCAATGCAACTGCTTCACTGCATCTGCAGTGCTTGGATGTAATTCTAACACAAGTGCCTCTCTTCCTTGATCACACACCTACCCCCTCCCTACCCCAACACTTATTCAAAACAGCTCATAGATGAATGGGTAGTTACTGTAAAGTCCACCTCATGGTGCGTTGGGTGGAAGCACTGTGCAAAACCAAAGAATAAAGGTTTTTGACTTCACCTTTCAAGATGGCCAAAGCATTTTTTATCCAGTTCAAGTCAAAGTCAAAGTCGAGTTTATTGTCACATGCACAAGTCCACGTATGCACAGGTGCAATGAAAAACTTCCGCAGCATCGCAGGCACAAAGCATCAGATAGACAGTCACTGCTGTGATGCAGCTAACACAGAAGTCCATTTAGCTCAGCAAGCTCCCAGGGGCATAATCTGGGGAGGAGGGGAGTGAAGTAGGGAAATTGTTAACCACTCCCTCCAGGAATTCACACCTTTTTA
This sequence comes from Pristis pectinata, assembly GCF_009764475.1. Taxonomy (NCBI): domain Eukaryota; kingdom Metazoa; phylum Chordata; class Chondrichthyes; order Rhinopristiformes; family Pristidae; genus Pristis; species Pristis pectinata. The sequence continues at coordinate 9,074,053 of NC_067435.1, read as the reverse complement.
AAAAAGTGGGAACCTTTATGTGCTTCAGACAGTGTCACAAGACTGTAAGAAATAGGAACAGGCTATTTGGCCCCTAGAGCCCATTCTCACATTCAGTAAGGTCATGGCTGATCAACTTGCCTCCTGTAAATTTTCTTGCCCCCTGTCCATTTTCTTGCCCCATCCCTACAGCCATCCAATTAACGATTAGCAACCAATCCACCTCAGCTTTGAAAGAAGCATTGGAGGATTCAGCCCCCACAACTACATGGGGCAAGGCATGGATTAAACATCTCATCTGTAAAAGGTGCCACCCCAACAATGCAGCATTCACTCGGTACAGTAATGAAGTATTGGATTTTATGCTCACAGTACCTCAGTTTGAAGCAAGTCACGGGTACATACAACACTCTGATGGAAATGTCTCCTCAGGGCAGTTTCACTTGACGTCAATCCAAAATTGAAATGAACTTGGGGCCACTCCAAAGCATTTTCAAGCCAAAAGCATTCTTGATGCTCTGGTTGGGGAGGGAGAGTTACGCTTTGGGAATTCGCAACCAACCAATGGAAAGACCCCAGAGGAAATAAAAGGAAGAATTTTAAACAGGCTGGTGGCTTTACATAAGGTTGCTATCTGATTTCCAAGGCCAGCAGTTGGATAACGTGGCCAGTGTCAGGATGAAATTAATCAATTTTTTGGACTACAGGGGAATCATGGATTATGCAGAGCCATTGTCGGGGGAACAGGGAGCACAGTAGCTCAGTGATTAATTTAGTGGACGAGTTGCCAGAGTTCTGGTCCATTGATCCAGAAACAAGAGTCCAAATCCAAACATGACAGCTGGGAAATTAATTCAAGTAATTACATAAAGTCGAAATTTAAAAGTTAAAGCTAACCTCAGCAATAGTAACTATGAAACGACTGGAGTGTTATAAAACCCCATCTGGTTCACTGATGTTCTTCAGGGAAGGGAACCTGCCTTTATTATCCAAGCTGGCCAATCTGCCCAACTGGGTAATACACTGGGGCAGCAGTTAGTGCTGCTGCCTCACAGCTCCAATGATTCCGGTTTGATCCCGACATCTGGCACTATCTCCATCGACTTTACATGCTCTCCCTGTGACCACGTGGGTTTCCTCCGGGTGCTCCAGTTTCCTCCCACACCCTAAAGATGTACTGGTGTGTTAACTGGCTACTGTAAATCACCCCTTCGCATTGGTAAGTGGTAAAAAGAATTAAAGCGGAGTTGAGAGACATGTAGAGACAATAAGTTGCAGGGAAACAAGAGGAGAAAATGAAGTTGCAGATATTGCTTGGCTAGGAGGAATTGATGGGCTGAATGGCCTCTTTCTGCATCATAAGTAAGGAAAAGATGCGCGAGTTCAGAGCCACCAACTGTCTGCCCCGTATAGGAGCAACTGAAATTCCGCCGTAAATGTGGGCATTGTCAGTGACACAACGTTGAATGAAGCACAGTTGTGTAGCGGTTAGCATAATGCTTTACAGTGCCAGCGACCCGGGTTCAATTCCGGCCGCTGTCTGTAAGGAGTTTGCATGTTCTCCCCATGTCTGCATGGGTTTCTTCCAGGTGCTCTGGTTTCCTCCCACATTCCAAAGACATACGGGTTAGGAAGTTGTGGGCATGCTATGTTGGCGCCGGAAGCGTGGCGACACTTGCGGGCTGCCCCCAGAACACTAAGCAAAAGATGCATTTCACTGTGTGTTTCGATGTACAGGTGACTAATAAAGACATCTTAGTCTTACAAGGTTTAAGGCTGGAAAGATCAGACAAGTTCTAGCTGAAGGGCAGAGCAGGTTCAGATGGCAAACTCCTGCTCCTTCATAACCAGCTCTGGCTCCAATGTCCTCCCAGTTCCTCACTCAAAAATCCAGAGCGCTAAAAGGTAATTGGTCAACAGGATCAGAAGTTATTGAAACCCCATGCATTTCCGGGAGATTTCTAGATTTTATTCACCTCTTTCAGATCAACTCACAATCTCCTACTCTCCACAGAATAAAGTCCTGCCCTTCCCAACCTCTTCTCATCAGCCAGTCCCTTGAGTCCTGCCAAATATCCTTGTTAGTTACCCTTGCTGGGAAGTGCATGGGGCTACGATGAACTCCGATTCTACAGACCAATCATCTCTTAATACTAGACTTCTGTGTACGTCATTAGAAGAATATTTGAACCTAAGCGGGTTACTCAAGGAATAGGACGAGAGGAAGTTATTGAAACCCCATGCACTTCCTGGGAAAGGTAACAGTGTTACATGGAGGGTGTCCAGCCTTGGATAAGGCTGAGCAGAAATAGTTAAAGTACACGCATTTCTATACCTTCTTAGAAATTTATATACCATTTATACACAGCAAGCTTCCAGAAAAGCAATGTGATACTATCCAGGATATCTACTCAAATTAGGAGCCTTTAACATTGATCTGATGAATCAGAAAAGAGGCCTTGACTTAACCTTCCAACTGTCAGTGTGATATATCCCTGGCACAGCACTGAACTGTCAGTCTGGATCACTCTACACATATCACTGAAATCAATCTTGAACCGGTAACCTTCTAACTCGGAGACATGTGTTGCCCAAGAATTCACCCGCTGACAGAGTAGAGAAACTGCTTCAGTGTTTGAAGGGAAGGCAGTGTCCATTGTTCCTCAGCAAGTTAAAATACGGTTAAGCTCAGGAGGTTTTTGAAGTGCACTGATAAGTCTTCTCAACTTGAGCCGAACCTCACAGCCACAACATTTCTCTCTATCGTTTATCTGCATCTGAGAACATCTTTGAAATTGTCAATCCAGCAACTGAAATAATCTCTTCCTGGCACCTGTCCCTTACCTCCCACCAGCTCTGCTGTGTTAGCAACTCTTAATAGTTTTAGCATGTTACCTCCTGCATGCTGTCAACTTTATTGCTGTGTTAAAACCCAACCAGGAACACTTCTAAGTACATAATATTTATCAGAAAGTCATGGAACCAAGCTCCACCCAGCAGTAAACCCAGGCTTCTGGTCGCAATGCACCTCAATATTCTCGAACGAGCTATTTTGCAGAAAAACAGGCCCCCTCTGCTTCTTCAGGTCAATGCTAAATATTCCATGGCATGAATCATAGAGCAGTGAATGGTCCTGGTAGTCTGATAAACATTCCTCCCTCAAACCTTAATGGCTAGCAGCAGGTCAATTGCCCTTCACATTGCATGCTGCTTACAAGTCCTTTCCACACTAATATTGCCCTAACCAACTGTATGGATTCAGAACTAACTGGCTGCAGAATTCATTCAGGTACTTTGAGAATAAGACCTGTCTAATTGCTGGAGTCTGTGTGTTGTTGTGGGAGATGGCTGTGTTCAAATTAGCTGCCGTATTTCCTACATTACAACATGGCCAGACCTCAAAGGCACGCTGGGGATTTCTCAAAGGGACGTGAAGGAACTTCCAGAAGATCTCGCCTTTATTTGTTGTCAATTAAGGACGGAGGAAAGCTGACAAGAGGTCAGTGGTTATGCAGTCATTATAGAGTCATACAGCACGGAAACAGGCCCTTTATCCCAACATTTCCATGCCGACCAAGATTCCCATCTAAGCTAGTCCCACTTGACCAAGTTTGACCCATATCCCTCTAAACCTTTCCTATCCATGTACCTGTCCAAATGTCTTTTAAATGTTGTTAATGTACCTGCCTCAACCACTTCCTCTGGCAGCTCATTCCATATACTGACCACCCTCTGGGTGAAATATTTCCCCTCAGGTTCTTATTAAATCTCTCCCCTCTCACTTTAAACCTATGCCCTCAATTCCCCAATCTTGGGGAAAAAACTGAGTGCATTCACTCTATCTATGCCCGTCATGATTTTATACACCTCAATAAGATCACCTTGCAGTTTCCTACGTTCCATGGAATAAAGTCCTGCTCTGCCCAACCTTCTCCCTAGAACCCAGTCCCTCGAGTCTAGGCAACATCCTTGATGGTCACCCTTGCTGGGAAGTGCATTGGGCTATGATGGTATTGGTTTATTATCGTCACTTGTACCGAGGTACAGTGAAAAACTTGTCTTGCATACTGTTCAATCAATTCATTACACAGTGCGTTGAGGTAGTACAGAGTGCATTGAGGTAGTACAGGGTAAAAACAATAACAGAATACAGAGTAAAGTGTCACAGTGACAGGAAGTGCATTGCAGGTAGACAATAAGGTGCAAGGTCAAAGAGTGTGAGATCAAGAGTCCATCTCATCGTATAAGGGAACTGTTCAATAGTCTTATCAGTGGGATAGAAGCTGTCCTTGAGCCTGGTGGTATGTGCCCTCAGGCTCCTGTACCTTCTGCCTGATAGGAGAGAAGAGAGAATGACCCGGGTGGGTGGGGTCTTTGATTACGCTGGCTGCTTCACAAAGGCAGCGAGAGGTAAAGACAGAGTCCATTGAGGGGAGGCTGGTTTCCGTGATGCACTGGGCTGTGTCCACAACTCTCTGCAGTTTCTTGCGGTCCTGGGCAGATCAGTAGCCATACCAAGCCAAGATGCATCCAGATAGGATGCTTTCTGTGGTGCATTGATAAAAATTGGTGAGTGTCAAAGGGGACATGCCAAATTTCTTTAGTCTCCTGAGGAACTAGAAGCGCTGACGAGCTTTCTTAGTCGTGGCATCCAAGTGGTTGGACCGGGACAGGCTATTGGTGATGTTCACTCCCAGGAACCTGAAGCTCTCAACCCTCTTGACCTCAGCACCATTGATGTTGACAGGAGCATGTACACTGCCCCCTCTCCTGAAGTCAATGACTAGCTCTTTTGTTTTGCTGACATTGAGGGAAAGATTATTGTCATGACACCATGTCACTAAGCTCTCTACCTCTTTCCTGTACTCCGACTCATCATTATTTAAAATACGGCCTACTATGGTGGTATCGTCTGCAAACTTGTAGATAGAGTTAGAACAGAATCTGGCCACGCAGTCATGAGTATTCAGGGAGTAGAGTAGAGGGCTGAGGATGCAGCCTTATGGGGCACCAGCGTTGAAAATAATCGTGCTGGAGGTATTGCTGCCTATCCTCACTGATTGCGGTCTGTTGGTCAGAAAGTCAAGGATCCAGTTGCAAAGGAAGGTGTTGAGTCACAGGTCTCAGAGTTTGGTGATGAGTTTGCTTGGAATGACCTCTAATCCTGCAGACCAATCACCTCTTAATACTAGATTTTTGTGTACATCATTGGAAGAATATTTGAACCCAAGCGGATTACACAAGGAATAGGAACAGGAGTCAGTTTTGCCGCTGGATAAGATCTAAGTGCTTCACGTGGATTGTAGATAAACATTCTTAGGTACATATGTCACTCTGATCCGTGGAAAGTCCACACATCGCCCCTCCAGCTCTTCACTGCTCAAACATGACGTAGAGATGATAGGAACTGCTTCTCCCATCATTAGCGGCAGGGATAATTGGAGATGAGGGAATAGGATGACGGGTGTTTAATTCATCTATGTAGCTGGACAATAACAGGCAACCCAATTTTCACAATCCCAGTGGGGGCAAACGTCAATCTGAACAAACACAATCTCACGAAGTGCAGGGTCACTAATTAACACTACAAGAATCAGCTGTGCCTCACCATGAAGTTTGTCCACCATGGATTGATAGATCGTTGGTTTGCATCCCACTCCAGAGATCCGACCACAAAAATCCAGGCTGATGCTCCGTGAAACACTGAATGAATATTGCAATGTTGGGGACTCAGATGAGATGTTGACCTGAGCTGGGAGGTCCAATGTATTGGGAAAGTATACAGTTAATGGCAGGACCCTTAACAGCATTGATGTACAGAGAGATCTTGGGGTCCACGTCCATTGCTCTCCAAAAGTGGCCACGCAAGTAGATAGGGTGGTAAAGGAGATGTATGGCCTGCTTGCCTTCATTGGTCGGGGCATTGAATATAAGGGTCAGGAAGTCATGTTACAGCTGTATAAAATTTTGGTTAGGCTGATCTTGTAGTATTGTGTGCAATTCACAAATTTAAGGTGAAGATGGGAAAGTTTAAAGGAGTGTGGAGGAGGGATCTTTTTCCACATGGAGAGTGGTGGGTGCTTGGAACAGGCTGCCAAGGTAGTGGTGGAAGCAGATACTATAGTGGTGTTTAAGAGACTGTTAGACACATGAATATGCAGGGACTGGAGGAAGATAGATCGTGTGCAGGCAGAAGAGATTCAACAATATGTTTGGCACAGATATCATGGGCTGTAGGGCCTGTTCCTGTGCTGTAGTGTTCTATGTTCTGTTCCATTTGTTCTGTATGCTGATACAACAAGCAAGAAAGGGAGCTTTTTTTGTTGAGTCCTGGGTCTAAATATTTATCCCTCTTCTAATAAGCAAGTAGCCTGGTCACTATCACCTTGTTTTATTGTGGGAGCTTGCTGTGCACCCACTGGCTGATGCAATTTCTAGATTACAACAATTCAAAAATAACTAAATTGTAATGAGCTTTGGGGCTTCTCATGACCTTGAAAGGCCCAGTAAAAATTCCTTCTTCACAGAGGAGTAATATTAAAAGAGAGGGCTTTCAGGGGTTGCACAGACGCTGGAATAACCTCAGCTTCCAGAACCATTTGCACCTGGACAGAGACACGTTCAATCCATTCGAGCTGAACCTGCCATAAGGACATGAGAAAAGGGAGCAAGAGTAAACCGTTCAATAAGATAATGGTTGATAGTTTATCTCATCACCACTTTCCTGCACTTACCCTATATCCCTTCAATATCTATCGACCTGAGGCTCCACAGCCCTCGTGGGAAGAGAACTTCAAAAATTCACTCCCCTCTTGGTGGAAGTGAATTCAAAAATTCACTCCCCTCTCCTCACCTCAATCCTGAACAATCAGACCTTAGTGTTGAGGTTGTGGTCTCTTGTCCTGGGCCCTCGTAAGAATACTGTATGTTTCAAGAAGATCACTTTCCATTCTTTTTAATTTACTGGGGGACAGGTCCCACACACACACTGACCCCCACTAGGGGCAGATCCCCACCCCCCCCTCACACACACACACACACACACACACACACACACACACACACACACAGACCCTCACTGGGGGATGGCTGCCACACACATAGTGACCCTCACTGGGGAACACACACACTAGTCCTCACTGGGGGATGGGTCCCATACAAACAGAGACACACACACTGACCCTCACTAGGGGTGGGTCCCCTCCCCCCACCCCCCCCCCCACACACACACCCTCACTGCAGGAGGGGTACCACACACACACTGACCCTCACTAGGGGTGGATCCCACACATACACACACACTCTTAGAGGGGTGGGTCACACACATACTGACCCTCCCTGGCGGATGGGTCCCACACACACCAACTCTCCCAAGAATCAATCTGGCGAATCTTTGATGCACTCCCTCTACCACAAGTATATCCTACCTTGGGTTGGGAGATCAGACCTGAATATATTATTCCACGACTACGAGGCCAAAACATACAGAGGGAACAAGTTTGCTGAGAGCCAGAGTGAGGGACAATTCACCTCTCAGCCCAATCGGGTACCTGTGAGGCAGAACATGTCCCACACCCCAGTAAAGAGTTCACATCAGCTCATTCCTCCTGCTTCAATCCACCCTCATAACTTATGTTGTATAATTTGTCCACAGTCCTGATAGTACAATACAACCTTCTGTCGACCTCACATCTTCATATGCCTTAGAGGGAGGACATTGAGTCTATTCACATTAGAGAGAGTGCAGAAGCAATTCACCAGGACGTTGTCTGGGATGGAGGGCTGTAGTGATAAGGAGAGATTGGATCGGCTGGGTTTATTCTCACTGGAACATAGGAGGCTAAGGGGTGACCCTATGGAGGTTTACAAAGTTATGAGGGGCATTGATAGGGTAGATGATCAGTCTTTTTCCTAGTGTAGGAGAGTCGAAGACCAGAAGGCACAGGTTTAAGGTGAGAGAGGAGAAGTTTAAAGGAGATCTGAGGGGCAGCTTTTTCCACGCAGAGGGTGATGGGTCTATGGGATGACCTGCCAGAGGAGGTGGTACAAAGCATCTTGACAGGTACATGGATGGGAAAGGAATGTGGGCTTAATACAGGATGTGGGCTTAATGCAGGAAAACAGGATTGGCATAGATGGAAATCTCAGTCGGCATTGACGAGTTGGGCCGAAGGGCCTGTTTCTGTGCTCTGTGACTATCCCACTGTTTCTTCTTTACTATCCCAATTTTCAGAGCAATCCTATCAATCCTCTTCCCCTGAAGCCTATTCCCTCTCACGTGCCCATCAACTTCACCCTGATTCTACCACCCATCTACACACTGGGGGCAATTTACAGCGACCACTTTGGGATGCACAAACCTACACGTCTTAAGGATGTGGGAGGCAATCAGAGCATCTGGGCTAAACACACGTGATCACAGGGAGAATGTGCAAACTCCACGTGGACAAAACCGGAGGTCAGAATTGAAGTAGGGTCGCTGGGCCTGCGATGCAGCAGCTCTATTTGTTATATCACTGTGCTGCAGAGTGTAGAACCAAGGGTTACCATTCAGGACAGCATTGAAGAGAAGCTGGAAACACAAGAAAGACTGCAGATGCTGAAATCTGGAGCAACACACAAAAAGCTGGAGGAACTCAACGTGTCAGGAAGCATCTATGGTGGGAAGTGGACAGTCAACTTTTCAGGTTGAGACCCTTCATTTGGACAGGATAGGGGGAAGATAGCCAGTATAAAAAGGTGGAGGGGAGGGGCGGAGCAAGAGCTAGCAGGTGATAGGTGGATCCAGGTGAGGGGGGGGGGTGAAAGGCAGATGAAGGAGGGGGGAGAGTGGGAATGATGTCAGAAGCTGGGAGGTGATAAGTGGAAGTGACAAAGGGCTAAAGATGATGGAATATGATCGGAAAGGAAGGTGCACAGTGGAATAAAGGGAGAGAGGTGGGGAGGGGGACTGGTGGGAGGGGTGCGTGGGTGATGGGCACATGGAGAGGGTGGGGGGGGGCAAAGAGAAGGGGTGATGGGGGCCAGTTGGATCTGGAGGTGGGTAAAAAGAGAAGAGGGAAAAGGGACAGAGGGGGAGCGGTTACCGGAAGTTTGAGAATTCAATGCTCATGCCGCCAGGTTGGAGGCTGCCCAGACAGAATATGAAGTGCCGTCCCTCTAATTTGCGTTTAGCCTCAGCTCGGCAGGGGAGGAGGCCGAGGACGGACATGTCAGTGTGGGAATGGGAAGGAGAATTAAAATGGCTGGCCATTGAAGAGAAGTTCCTTCAATCAGAAGGATGTGAACCTTTGGATATCTTTACCTCATGGGCTGTTACTGCTCAGCGTAAACATAGTCAAATTCTTGACTGACAGATTTTTTTGATGCTTAAGGGAATTGAGTGAAATGGAGAACAAGCAGGACAGCGAGTTTACAACTACGACTATCTCCTGCTTTTCATACCTTTCGTTTTGTATTCTGATGCAGGGCTGAAAATGGACTTTTTCACAACAAAAGCCAAATCTGCCCCAAGGTAAACTTGGCTCCTTCCCAAAAACTTCAATGATTCAGAGGAGAAAATCATAATAGTTTAATTTAAACTCTTCTGAATTTTAACTACACCCACAGACGACATTTACCCGAGGGTAGTCAAATTAGGATTACTTAGACATCAAAAAACTGCTGAAATTTATGGAGATTTGGAAAGCCTACAAGTGATTTGTCATTCACACGTGTAATTATTCCAAGGAAACCCAACGATAATTCATTCAACAATTAAATGTTCTTCCTGGGCATGATAGTATAGTGGTTAACTTGCTGGACAAGTATCCAGAGACCCACACTATTGATCTGGAGGCATAGGTTCAAATCCAACCACAGCAGCCGGTGAATTTAAATTCAAGTAATTAAATACATTTGAAATACAAAGCTTGTACTAGTAGGAACAATTGGTAATACTCCCCTGGTTTACAAATGCCTTTCCTGTTCTGGGCCTATATGTGGTTGATGTAAATGCCCTCTGACATGGTGCTTGACTCTGGACCAATGTAGGATGGAGAGATGCTGGCCAAACCATGTCCTACTAATAAATTAAACAAATTTATTATTGTGTACTTGTGGTACACAAAAACGGTAAACCTTCTCCTACACAAAAAAGAGGTTTTTTTTTTGAAAATGGAACAGGTGGGAAGGGTAGCCATGAGTAATGGTGGTCACCAACAGTATTTCTATAACGCCTTTCACATCCCTTTTAGGATATCCCTGAGGGCGATGTGCCTCACTGCAACAAACAACCTGCTGGAAGAACTCAGCGGGTCAAGCAGCATCTGTGAGGGGAAAGGAATTGTCGACGTTTCGGGTCGAGACCCTGCATCAGGACTGAGAGTGGAGGGGGGAGATGGCCAGTATAAAGAGAAGAGGGGTGAGAAAGGAGTCTGAGGTAGTTGGTGGGCTGAGTAGAATGTAAGATGGCAGGTGGGTTGTGCCAGGTAGGGGAGGTGAGCGGGTGTGGAGTTGGAAGGCACTGGCAGGTGGATGCTAAGATTTCTTTATTCGTCACACGTACATTGAAACACACGGTGAAATGCATCTTTTGCGTAGAGTGTTCTGGGAGCAGCCCACAAGTGTCGCCACGCTTCCGGTGCCAACGTAGCGTGCCCACAACTTCCTAACCAGTACGTCTTTGGAATGTGGGAGGAAACCGGAGCACCCGAAGGAAACTCATGCAGGTACGGGGAGAACGCACATACTCTTTACAGACAGCGGTGGGAATTGAACACGGGTCGCTGGCACTGTAATAGGGTTATACTAACTGCTATACTACCGTGCCTGGAGGCAGACAGAGAGAGAGGAAAAAAGGGGGAAAAAAAACTGTCCAGACCATCTGGCAGAATGCCTCATCGCCAGAACTCACCAACAAGTACCAAGACCTTGCTTGGCTGGCGGTGAGAGGGGCCCTCCCAGTCAGATCCTTCCTGCATGGTTGAAACATCAGTCCCAGCACACGCTGTCCCCAGGAGGACTGCGCTGGGGATGGGACGGTCGCCCACCTCTTTGTGGGCTGTGGGTTTGTGAGTAGGGTGTAGCGAAAGATGCAAGAGTCCTTGTCACATTTCATCCCCAGCAGCTGTGTAACAGAGGATTCTCTGATCTACGGGCTGTTCCCGGGGACACACGCAGAGACGGACATCAACTGCTGCTGGAAGGTCATCAACTCGGTGAAAGACGCCCTTTGGTCTGCCCCACACTTGTTGGTCTCCCAACACTGCGAGATGTCCGTAGGGGAATGCTGCTGACTGGCACATTCCAGGCTGCAGGAGTACGTGCTGAGGGACGCACTGAAACTGGGTGCAGCCAACGCAAGGGCTCGGTGGAGAAGGACTGCAGTTTAAGGTTCTTCTGCCGCTGAAGAGGGAGGGGCGGGGTCAGGCGAGGAAGCCCCTTAAATATTGTCAATACGGGATTGGGGTAGCACCCCAGGCAGCTATACGAGTGGCATCGATGCTGTGTTTTTAATATAAAAAGGTAACACTAGTGATTGATCCGTACACGAATGTAAAGGTTTGCACTGTTTTATTGTTGTATATAGTTTGTGTTTTTTTTACAATGAATAAAGTTTATTTTGGAATAAAAAAGGTGGGGGAGGGGAGGGTGAAGGTTGGAGACAGCTGCTGCAGGAACACAATGGCTACCACTCTCCACCCTGATGCAGGGTTTCAACCTGAAACATTGACAATTCCTTTCCTCCCACAGGTGCTGCTCGACCCGCTGAGTTCTTCCAGCAGATTGTTTGTTGCTCCAGATTCTAACTCGTGTCTCCACTCTGCCATGTTGCCATCAGGGAAACGTGTTATACAGTAAGCTCTACTAATGGGGAAATGCTCATGATCAGAGGATGGGGAAACTGGAAACGTCCCTTGTTCCTCAAACCATGGCGCATTGGGATCGTTCGCATCCATGTTGCAGAGCGGAGAGGACCACAGCAATGTCTCACCCAAAAGATGGCATTCCCAACAGTACATCAGCACTGCACTGGAAGTGTGAACCGAGATTTGAATGGGACTTGAACCCCCAACGCTCATGAGAAACATGCCACTCCCCTGATGTGAGTTTTGGAATGGGGCCAAGAGGCTACGAGGTGGGTTTTGATGATAAGCGAGTTCCATAGGGCAGCAATGGCGAGGGTGGAGAAAACAGGCAAGTACTTGGGCTAAATTCGTGGAGGTAGAAGAGGTTTTGCTCCTGTGAGTACGCCAAGGCAGAGTCAAAGACAGGATAACAGATCTCTCTGCTTCCAAGTAACTCTCTGCCTGTGGAATTTCACACACATGACAAGCAGGCCAATTGGCAGAGCTGAAAAACTGGTGGCACCTTGCCCTGGAATGAGTCAGCACGGACAGGAGGGCAGAACAGTGCAGGAAGATATTACAAATGAAGACGCAAGGAATCTTCCTTAAATGGAAACACTGGACTTGGTTCTCCAATCCCAACATCAAAACAAAAATCTCATTCACTTTAATGGCTTGACTTCACAGTGCACTCCTGGGCCGTTTGATTTACTGCATGTCTACAAATCGCCACCCTTGTGGGGAGTGTGTCAGCCAGTGCAGGAAAACCACTGCCAAACCACCATTGAAAATTCTGAGCGAAGCATATTTCATCAGCAATCTCCTCTTGTAAAAGGCTTACTTCACTGGACAAATAAGCTGAAGACAGGGAATGGGAGAAGGGCGTGCAACCGGGAAGTGGTGCCCTCCAGTGTGGGAAACGGAAACACCGAATTTGGCCCCTACCTTGCATTTAATAACAGGAGCTGCCTCGTAACTCCTCAGGAGCTGAGTATTGTACTGCAGGTTTCCTTCACTGAACTGCTCCCACCCAGAAAAGCAGTTCTGGTATGAACAATTGTTCCAACTGATGGACTGGTTTCACTTCATCTCCACTCCATTATGACATGCACTACAGGAAATACTAGATGATTTGCGAGGGAAGTTGTTGAGTACAGTAACAGAGCTTAATGGGCCTAACCTGATGTGTATGTGCTCAAGCACCAGGGGTGTTTATCACCACCACTATAGTAAATTTCCTTGCCAATGTTTGAATCATGCTCCTTTATGGTAGTTTGTCTTACTTCTATTCCTATATGCTCAACACCTCGGTCAATTTCATTGGCAAACACCTTGGCAAATTTATTGGGGGATTTAAAGAGGTGCTTGGATGGGCACATGAATGAGATGAAAATGGAGGGATATGGGATTTCTGTGGGCAGAAGGGATTAGCTATGTCGGCACAACATTGTGGGCCAAAGGGCCTGTTCTGTGCTGTACTGTTCTATGTTCTAATATTAAACATTTTTTAGGATGGATTTCAATGAAACTTTTAAGTTCATTTGGCCTTATTACTTAAGTAGAGTTCATCTGGTGCTCATTATGAAAAGCCCATGCAATTTCTGCAGCTAATTTCTGACATTTTGTACCATCCTTATGTTTAAGTTATCCTCCAGAAACTTGGGTACGAAATTCACAGTCGACTGGGCAGCAGTGATCTTGGTCCCCCTGTACACTTCTCAGACATGGACTACCTCCAGCAGACACCTCAAAACACCAGAGACAGACCACCAATATTGCCTCCACAATAACCTCCCAAGGATGTGAACCAACGTTAGCATCCTCTCCCAGCCCAACATCTTTAGTAACACACTCAATCAGCTCCGATGGACAAGCCACATCTTTTGCACACCCCACGGCAGTTTCCCAAAACAGATACCCTACTCCGAGCAAAAGATTATCAGGTGGACTGAGGAAAGGACTCAAGTCCTGCAAGCTTCCTTGACTGACCCATGGGAACCCCTTGGCCCATGAAGAGTATTTGGGATGGTACTGACCTTGAGTCATTCATCAGGAGCACACAGAAGATCAGTGAAAATGGCATGACACCACTCAAAATGCTCACCCACTTGGTCCGTCAGTCAGCTAAGGCTCCTGCTGTGGCAGAGCCTGTGTTCCAACATTAGCAGCACCAACCAGCTCAATACAGAGTGGAGGCAACTTATCCTCAACTCCAAGAGACCACGTAAGATGGAAAGCAGGACACTACTGGAATCGCTACCACAATGCCTCGTCCTGGTAGAACTATGACTCTATGTAGAGTCATAAAGTAATACAGCATGGAGACAGGCCCTTGGCCCAACTCATCCCTACCAACCAAGATACTCTTCCAAATTGTCCCTTTTGTCCCACATCCATATGCAGTTGTTCATTTAACATTGTACCACATTTGAACTTTAACCTGGTTTACATGACATTCTTTACAATTGCAGGTCATCCCAAAGTACTTTACCATTCGAGGCAAGCTCCCAACAATTACATTAATATAGCAATCTGATCATCTGTTTGTTAGTGGAAGGCAAAATATACAAAACTCCCCTTGCCCCCGCTAACTTCTCCAAAGTCACGGCGTGACTCCTTTTCCATTGCCATTGGGGGGGAGGGATTGGTTGGGGAGGGGGGCATATTTTAATGTTTCTTAGAGAGATGGCAGCTGTCCCTTAGTACATCAAATTCTCAGCGAGTCCAAAGTTTGTACTCAAGTCTCTAAATGAAGGCCAGGGAGCTACCCACTGACCTAGTGCTTATATCTGGTTTTGGGATAGATGGTTAGAAAGCCCAGGTAATAGAGTTCATAGAATATACAACATGGACCCAACTGGTCCATGACCAAGATGCACCATCAAAGCCAGTCCCATTTGCCAGCATTTGGCCCATAACCTTCTAAACCTTTCCTATCCATGTACCTGTCCAACTATCTTTTAAAAGTTGTTATTGTACCTGCCTCAACCACTTCCTCTGGCAGCTCATTCCACATACGTACCACACTTTGTGTAAAAAAGTTGCCCCTCAGGTTCCTATTAAATCTTTCCCCTCTCACCTTAAACCTATACCCTCTAGTTCTTGATTCCCCAACCCTGGGAAAAAGACTGAGTGCATTCACCCTATCTATGCCCCTCATGTTTTATACACCTCTGTAAGATCACCTCTCAGTCTCCCATGCTCCAAGGGAGTCCTAGGACATGCAGGACCAGATGTCATGCTGGCTTCAACCAAAAGATGATATTGGTACCAAAAATTATGTTTATCACAGGACTAATGCTTCATGTTATGCTAACAAAGCAGATCCTTTTGATTTATACTGACAACACTCTGAATTTAAAATTCTCGTTAAATGTCTCCATTGTCTCCCCATCTCTGTAACCAAACACTTCCAATACAGGACTCCAGCATCTCAATTTCCATCATTCTGCCATAGGCCACCATGCCTTCAGCTGCCAAGCTTCTGTGCTCTGGAATTCTTGGCCTAATCTCTATTTCGTCACTGCTCGTCCTACAAATGTCAGCCACCTGCCTTTGTAGTACGTGGGTTAAGCATCCCAAAGCCTGGACTACTGATCCAGAAATATGTTCGATTCCCACCATAGTAGCTAGGGATTTAAATTCGTACTTTGGAAAAAACAGAAGAGAGCAAGAATCCATCTGGTTCACTAATATCTTTCAGGGAAACAAGACTGCTGTCCTGACCCAGTGTGGCCCACATGTGCCTCCAGACCACCAATGTGGTTGACTTTTAACTGCCTCTGAAACAGCCTGGAGGGCAATTAGGAATGGCCAATAAATGCAAGTACCATGAACAAGTAAGTGTAGTAAAAAAATCTCCCTGGAGGTTCTACATTTAATGGCTCACTCACAAAATGTGTTGGAATGTTCAACACGGAAAGGTGTAGCTAAGGAAGTGCCTTCTGTCACCCTGACACATAATAGATCACCAGGAATTCTCCATGGGGACAAGGCTGTCGTTTTATGCTCTTCCACCATGCTGGAACCTGTGCAAAAACCCTTGATTCTTTAGTTGTGAAAACTATGTCAGCAGAGAGATTGATCACATACTGACATAATGCATGTAAATGCACTGTGAATGGTAATGCAAGTATTGTTGATGATGGATTCTTTGAGCATGGAAGCAGGTCCTCCAGCTCACTGAGTCTACACTGACCATCAATCACTCATTTACAATAATGAGATCTCCCAGATGCGACCAGTCTCCCACACGAGGGGTAACTTAGTGTCTAATTAACCCACCAGGAGGAAACTGGCATTCATAAATCAAAGTACTGAGTATAGGAGTTGGAATGTTATGGCGAGGCTGTATAAGACATTGGTGAGACCAAATTTGGAGTATTGTGTGCAGTTCTGGTCACCTACCATAGGAAGGATATCAGTAAGATTGAAAGAGTGCAGAGGAGATTTACTAGAATGTTGCCGGGTCTTCAGGAGTTGAGTTACAGGGAAAGATTGAACAGGTTAGAACTTTATTCCTTGGAGCATAGAAGAATGAGGGGAGATTTGATAGAGGTTTACAAAATTATGAGGGGTATAGACAGAGTAAGTGCAAGTAGGCTCTTTCCACCTAGATTAGGAGAGATAAGTTTGAGAGGATATGCTTTAGGGTGAAAGGGGAAAGGTTTAGGGGGAACTCAGAGAGTGGTAGGAGTGTGTAACGAGCTGCCATCTGACATGGTAAATGCGGGCTCACTCTTAAGTTTCAAGAATAGATTGGATAGATACATGGATGGGAGAGGTCTGGAGGGTTATAGACTGGGTGCAGGTCAATGGGACTAGCTGAATAAATGTTTGGCATAGACTAGAAGGGCCGAACGGCCTGTTTTCTGTGCTGTAGTGTTCTATGGAGCCCCTGGAGAAACCCATGCAGTCACTGGAAAAACGTGCAAACTCCACACAGTCAGCACCCGAACTTGGTATTGAACATGGGTCACCGGAGCTGCGAGACAGCAGCTCCATTCAGCTGTGCCAATGTTTGCAAATGTTAACGAGACATAGAGATATTAGTACAAAACAGGCCCTTCAGCCCATCGAATCCATGCTGACCATTTGCACTAATCCTACGTAAATCCCATTTTTATTCCCACCCCACCACACTGTCTAATGTTAGGAATAACCTATATTTGGGAGTGATAAAACTCCTCAACACTATTTCAGGAACAGGAGGAGGCTATTCAGCCCCTCTAGCCTGTTCTGTCATCCAATAGCTAATCATCAGCGAGGCCTGCAAACTCTGACGCTGGTCCCTGTTGTAAGGACGGTGGACAAGGACTTTGGCAGCACATGACTCCCCCGAGGCAGGGAGCTCCATCACAAGCAGGCTGCCTGGAAGCCAGTGGCTGCAAGGGCCATGACCATTCCCGTGACATCACTGCATTCCAGTGGAAATTGTGTGGGAGGCTTACTCGCACAGCCAAGGCAGCAACCCCTGTCTGAACCTCTCCACAGATACACGTTCACAGCCGGAGAGTGGATTAATGAAATGAACGTCATTCGCGAGGGCGGGCTCAACCCTTGTTTCCAAATATCCAAGTTCAGCACCGGAGCAAGTCCACTTAGAACCAGCACTACATCCCAGGACACGCACCCTGTGCTATGCTCCCTGACTCAGGTTGGGGACTGCTGTAAACCCCGAAGTTCAGGTCTTTAACAGCGGCGGTGACAGCCGGATTCTGGAATCTCACGGGCAGCCCATCTAGACCTGGATTAAACGGGGAACCAAAGTTGCAGTAAACTATCAGCGCCCCTCCTGCCGTTGGATTTCACCCTCACGAACATCCGCACATGCAAGCCAATTTTAATCGAGTTTGACCTGTAAATGCAAAGAGCATCACTAACATCAGGGGTCCGGTCTCGCTAGGGCAGTGGTCGAGTTAAACTGTGGAGGGAACTCCCATTAATTTCGCACGCTACACTTTAAGTATGCTCAAACACGGAAATCTTCCATTCGCAGTGGGCTCCACCAATTAGAATGGAACTCTCCCTTGCAATTAGACCCCAAAAGAAAATCAACTGAGCAATAATTGTTTACAAACTTCCTTAAGTGCTTAAACAGTTCTCATTAAAATGATACTGCAACATATTCGGGCAGCTACCTGCAAACGTCATCGCAAAATATTGCTGCAAATTTCACGTGCATCTTGGAAGTGACACGGGATTGTATCTAAAAGCAGCGCGCACCGTCATTGTAGAGTTTGCAAACGATATTATCAATTAATCCTGGTCCCTACATCACAACAAGTTCCCCCTCGCCTCTGGGAAGTGACGCCGCCTGCTCCAACCTTGTCACGTTTAACTGCAACAATGCTGTCATTCAAAAGATTGACACCCAAGGGTGATAGGACTGCAGTAGAACCGTGCTTATTCCACGGCTAACCGTAAATTCACTCGGAAAAATAAGTTCAGCACGAAAATCAATCTCAAATGAGCTTGAAAGGCAAAATTCTATCCCGTTCTCAGAGGATAAAATAAGATCAATTTAACTGAAGTGTCCATTCCTGTGAACTTTGGATAATTGACACAACTCACATTAATTCTTCTTGTCCTATCATGTTCTTAGTTTATTTGCAAAAATCAAAGTACCAGCCACAATGCAGAAGAATTGGGAATGCTACAGATGCGTTGCATTTTTGCAAAATCGCTTACCTGTTGGATTAGTTGAACACTGGTGCAGAACTGTGGCCATTAAAATAACACCGGCTTCCAGAAGCCACCTTCTCGACTTCCAACACTCCATCTCCAATGACATGAACTTCCCGGAGACGCTGACAATTCCCCCCCTAAGCCGGCTTGCTTGGAAGGACCACTTGCTAAGGTTCCTGAGCGTGCATGTATCTGTACATGAGTCCTATGGAGTCATTTAATTGTTACAAAGTTAGCCTTCTCCCTCTCTCTCTCTCTCCCCCGTTCTGTCTGGGCACTGATTAAATCAGTGTTTCTCTGGACATTTTTTGAGGAGGTGGGGAGTGGGGAGAGATGCTTGTTTTTTAAAAACAAAGTCTGGGAAAGTTGCTGCCAGTTTTCTTCTTCCTCTGTGACAATGAGATGAAACAGTTGGAAAGGCTGGCAAGAGAGAAAGAGAAATAGTTGAATCGATCACATTGACACTGAAAAAGCCCAGCAAATGAAAGGAGGGCCCTGACTCACAACCTAACCCGCTGGGCTGCCAGTAAAACAAATCTCCTATCTGATTGGTCCAAAGTTTGTTACACTTCAACTTCTGAATGGTCAGATTTCCTCGATAATTTCCCCGGAAAAACAAGTTTGGTGGTTGTACAGTGCCGTAGAAGGATTGTTTGTGGGGAAAGGAAAAACAAATGGTTTTGGATAGAATTGTTCACGTTGCGATTTGAAGAGACACTTCCTTACTTAATTTACTAGACAATTCACAGCGAAGTACAAGGATAGATCGGATTAAACAGTGAAAAGGTTGGTTTTAAAACCGAGACTTGTTTGAACACGCGGTATTGCCTCGTATGCATAAATAGTCTTTCAAAGTGAGCATTGCACATTGTATAAATGCAACCTTTGAGATGTAAAGTGTCCAATTTCATGTGTCTTTTTTTATTAAGGGTGTGTGAAAAATTATTTTTAAAAAACTACAAATGCTGTAAACTCAAGGACAGCTTTTATAAGACTATTGAACGGTTCCCTAGTACGATCAAATTGGAATTGGTTTATTATTGTCACGTCTACTGAAGTACAGTGAAAAACGTGTCTTGCATATCCTCTTGACCTCACAATCTACCTGGTTATGACCTTGCAGTTTAGTGTCTACCTGCGCTGCACTTTCTCTGTAATGGTAACACTTTATTCTGCATTATGTTATTGTTTTACCCGGTACTACCTCGATGCACTGTGTAATGAATTGATCTGTATGAACGGTATGCAAGACACGTTTTTCACTGTACCTCGGTACATGTGACAATAATAAACCAATTCCAAACCCATTCCAAATCTGAAATAAAAGCAGAAAATGCTGGGAACACTCAGCAGGTCAGGCAGCGTCTGTGGAGAGAGAAACAGTTAATGTTTCAGATCAAAGCCCCTTCATTAGATTTCAGATTCCCAGCATCTGCAGTTCACTGATTTAACTTCATTCTGCTCCTGTATCCAATCCGTCCACTAGGATATGCTTGATCCCTGCTATAAAATTCCATCAGTCCAAATCATAATGAATTCCATTTCTGGAACCCTTCGCATTCTGAAATCGCTTAAGTGTGTAATTTTAAGCAGAGTATTCCCCAATTCCCAATCTGTGTTGCTGTCCTCAAACCACACCCTCCACATACCAGCTGCCTCAGCCATACTTGTAATTACTAAGAAGTATTATGTAATGTGTGTGGTCATTTTCTAAGAACAGTCCTTCCACTGCCGATTGGCGGAGACCCACCGATTGGCGGAGACCCGCCTGATATTTATTCAGAGTGGGATTTGAAGAATGCCAGTGGGTGTGCAAGGGAATCCCAGGGGGTCCAGGAAAGTTAATGTATTCAGTTCCCTGCATCAGGATCTGATGACTCACCAGATGACTTATTTCTGTTTGCAAGAATTTATATTTCAGATGGAATTCAACGTGGAGAATTGTGAGGAGGGTAAACAAGTTGAGGGAGTTCAGAATAAATGGTAGGAAAGTGGAGAAAACTGAAGGATTTTAGAATGCATTGCCAAAGATGCACGTCCCCGTTGACCCTCACCAATTTTTACAGATGCACCATAGAAAGCATCCTATCTGGATGCAGCACAGCTTGGTATGACAACTGCTCTGCCCAGAACCGCAAGAAACTGCAGAGTTGTGAACGCAGCCCAGTCCATCACGCAAACCAGCCTCCCCTTCACTGACTCTGTCTACGCTTCCCGCTGCCTCGGGAAAGCAGCCAACATAATCAAGGACACCTCCCACCCCGGTCATTCTCCCTTCTCGCCCCTCCCATTGGGCAGAAGATACAAAAGATTGAAGGCACATACCACCAGGCTTAAAGACAGCTTCTGTCCCGCTGTAATAAGGCTCTTGAATGGACCTCTTGTATGACAAAGACGAACACTGGTTCTCCTCCCACATTGCAAAGACGTACAGTTACGAAGTTGTGGGCATGCTATGTTGGTGCCGGAAGCGTGGCGACACTTACAGGCTGCCCCCTGAACATTCTTAGCAAAAGATGCATTTCACTGTGTTTCGATGTACATGTGACTAATAAAGAAATCTTATCTCATCAATCTACCTTGTCATCGCCCTTATACCTTACTTGTCTACCTGCACTGCACTTTCTCTGTAACTGTAACACTATATTCTGCATTCTGTTCTTGCTTTTCCTTTTGTACTATCTTGATGTACTTATGTTTGGAATGATCTGTCTGGATGACATGCAAAACAAAGTTTTTCACTGTATTTCGGTACATGTGACAATAATAAACCAATTACCAAACCCCTGAAGATACAGGACAGGTAAATAAGGTGATTAGCAAGTGAATTGGGATACATGCCTTTATTGGCTGAAACATGGAATATAAGAGCAGGGTCATGTTGGAACTGTATAAAGCACTTCTTAGACTCAGACGAAATATCATGTACACTAGGTAGCATAGGTTTAGGGTAAGGAGTAAAAGGGGATATATAGCCAAAAGAAATCTCCAGAGGGTGGCTGGAGTTTGAAATACAATGCCTGCGAGAGTGATGTAAGATGTATTGAGATGAGCACTTAAACAGCCAAGGTATTGCTGGTGAATGGGATTAATGTAGATGGATACTCAATGGTTGGCATGGACATAGTGGGCCGAAGGGCCTGTTCCTGTGCTGTCAAACTCTGTGACTTCTGGCCACCACACTACAGGAAGCACTAGAGAGGGTGTAGCAGAGATTTAAGATATCTTTATTAGTCACATGTACATCGAAACACACAGTGAAATGCATCTTTTGCGTAGAGTGTTCTGGGGGCAGCCCGCAAGTGTCGCCACGCTTCCGGCGCCAACATAGCACGCCCACAACTTCCTAACCCGTACGTCTTTGGAATGTGAGAGGAAACCGGAACACCCGGAGGAAACCCACGCAGACACACGGGGAGAACATACAAACTCCTTACAGACAGTGGTCGGAATCGAAACCGGGTCACTGGTACTGTAATAGTGTTACGCTAACCGCTACACTACTGTGCCTGCCTTCTGATGATGATATTGCCAGGGCTGGGAGATCATGGTCAGGAGGAGATACTGTCTCAAGTGGGGTTGTGTTCTTTGGAACAAAGGAGACTGAAGCATGGTTTTACTGAGGTGTCCAAAACTCTGAGAAGCTTAGCCATGGAAAATAAGAACAACCTATTCCTTTGGAAGAAAGCTCAGTAACAAGGGGATGATAATGTAAGGTGGAAGGATTGGGGGAGAGTCAAAGGAAACTTCTTTCACCCAGAGCATGTATCAATATTCTTGAGATATAGGAGAAAGTTAAACCGACAATGTACTTTACCAAACAGAAAGGTTTGATTGGCTGTCAAACCGCTCCCACTACTCTTGCATGACATTGTTACAGCTACAAGGTTAAAAGATGGCGAAAAAAACAGATCCCCCTAAAAACCGCTCGAAATCCTGATCCATTTATCATTCACATGTATCTTGCCATAGTGACCTGAAGATTTAATTGCTAAAGACTCTAGGGCAATCCTATATAATTTCTATTGCTGGACCGAGCATTTTCTATGGTAAATGAAAAACACTATGATGCTGGAGGAACTCAGCAGGCCAGGCAGCATCCGTGGAGAAAAGCTTTTCTCCATGGATGCTGCCAGGCCTGCTGAATTCCTCCAGCAACATAGTGTTTTTCATCCAGTTTCCAGCATCTGCAGTCCTTTGTTTCTCTATTTTCTACGGTATGCTCACTGTCAGACAGGCAACTGGATCAAGCCTGTGAAACACAAACAGTGTAATAGGATACTCAAAGTGTGCAATTGACCAAATGCTGTGATTCTTAAAGGGTAGATGCCTAATATATATAGATGCCAGAAGCTAAACCTCTTTAATAATGAAAAGCAAACATTCATATGAACAATCCAGTCTCTGTGCATTTTGCTTTGACACAATTATTTGGGTCAACAGATTACCCTTCCAATTCCCCTTCCCCAAAATCAGATCTCACTTCAGGAGAATACCTGACACACAGCAATAGAGAATGCATCAAGCTGGCTGTTAGCCAATCATATTGAAGAGCTGCCACAGACTGCAGACTTGGAAGAGAAAAAGCACAATTGTTAGCTGATATTTTAGGTAGCTAACGCCAATGAAATAAAGATTGGAGCATTATCAAGAGGGAAGCTGAAATATCAAGAAAAATAGATATACATTTTATTATTTTAAAATCTGTCACACATTACAGTATTTATCTGAGAGAACATGCAAAATATTGCTTTTTTAAGGGGCCAGGAGTTTGCTATGCCATAATTACATTGGTAAAATATCAATTATGCCTAATGTGAACAAAGTGATGTAGTTTACGGAAAGAATAATTACCTGAAACTCAGGTTAACCTTAATTTTGCTGGAGAAGTTTCCAGAAGAATGCAGCCTTTGGAGAGGCATGGTTTGCTCATGGTAACTTTGGAGTTTTCACTCTAAACTGTCTTGGAGCATCATAGCTGGTGGGGAAGGTATGGAGACAGAAAGTAGGGCCTTGCAATGATTTGCTTTTGGTCTCTCTGCTCCTCCTCTTTAGTTTCCTTCAAATTTACAGATTATGGCCTCTTAATCATCCCTATTTAATCACTCCACCATTGACAGCTGTGCATTCAGATACCAAGGCCCTGAACTCCAGAATTTCCTCTCAAATCTCTTTGCCTCTCATCCCCTAAAAGCTATGTCTAAGCTTTTGATTGCATGTAGCTCACTGCATGAACTTTTATAGTGTTCATAGGGAGCCCACTGGCCCATATTAATAGTATTACATACCAACACGTTTTTGTGTTGACATGAAATTCATGTGAAGCAAAGATTTTTAAAGGGTCTACCAAAAAGGTGGGGCAGCCAACACGCCAGGGTTTCCTTAGAGTCTTTACCAATTAAACAATAATCTTCATAGAAGCCGTTGGAGCAGCAGCTCCCTCTCAGGTACGGTGAGAGCATTTAAAAAGCTTGTGTGTTTCCATAGAATCATAGAACAATACAGCAAAATACAGGCCCTTCGGCCAACTATGTTGTGCCGACCGTTAAACCATGCCTAAGACTATCTAACCCCTTCCTCCCACATATCGCTCTATTTTAAATTCCTCCATATGCTTATCTAACAATCTCTTGAACTTGACCAACGTATCAGCCTCCACCACCACCCCAGGCAGTGCATTCCATGCGAGGCTTTTCTTTTACAGAATCGGCCCGGGAGCCATTGGAGCAGCAGGTCCCTCTCAGGTATCCACATAGACTAGGAGAGATAAGTATGAGAGGACATGGCTTAAGGATGAAAGGGGAAAGGTTTGGGCGAACATTAGGGGGAACTTCTTCACTCAGAGAGTGGTGGGAGTGTGGAACGAGCTGCCATCTGACGTGGTAAATGCGGGCTCACTCTCAAGTTTTAAGAATAAATTGGATAGATACATGGACGGGAGAGGTCTGGAGGGTTATGGACTGGGTGCAGGTCAATGGGACTAGCAGAATAAAGTTTCAGCACAGACTAGAATGGCCGAATGGCCTGTTTTGTGTGCTGTAGTGTTCTATGGTTCCGATCACCATGGCAAGGAACATGTGAATGATAAATGGACAGGGATTTCAGAAAAGGCTCCATATATTTCTGCTTTTGTGTTTGACAAACTTTTTTAGCCTAGCTTATGAACATATGACTCATGTACAGCCCGTACATATGGACGAGTGTTTGGGAGACGGGTGGGATGGATTTGCCGGCAGCTGTGGGGCTGCAGACATCTTCTGCTGGGTGGGAACTTGGTTCGCGGATACTTACGTACAGTTCACGGGAACGGAACCCTGCCATAACCTGGGGAGGACCTGCGGCTGTAAAAATGTCATGGAAGAGTAATGTGAGTGCTTTGGCAGCCAATCAAGATTTATCCAATCAATCTGGTCTGTTGACCTTCCAATTGGTGTAAGGAAGTGGGGATGGACATGCTGGACAACCAATGGCAAGAAAGTGAGGCGAGGTCATTCGGAGATTAGAGATGATAATTGCACAAATAGCACTGAATTGAGAAAATGGATTCCCAAGAGACTTGGGAAATGGATATTTAAAGAAAGATTTTAGGTCAGTCCTTTCATTAGTTTCATGGAACACTGAGGCACTGTTGCCATCAAGTGCTGATGGACACCATCCATTTTTTTTCCAGAAGTGGGTTTTGGGGATGAGTAGTTGCCCTAAATAGGTCACTGGAAGGATGTGCTTAGAGGATACAATCCAGACCAAAGGGAGTTTCTCAAAATTAAAGTTTATGCCAAGCTCTTCAGTCAAATTCTGAATGCTGATGTCATCATTGCTTGTTGCTTCCCAGATGTAAAGCAAAATCTTGTGACTCAAGATGTTGGTCAAATCAATTTGCAAACGGAAATCTCCCACCTAATTAAAAAGCCATTTCTCTGAAAAATGTTCCAATTTAATGATGTCTTCTCCTTTACCATCTTTAGATAGCTTAGTATTTTGGCCGATATTAGCATGTAGTTTAATACAACTTTGGTCATATGGGCAATGTGTCTACCTTTAATTGAGAAGTTTGTGAATTAAATTTCCACTGCAAAATCTTAGCTCATAATTTAGCTGATATTTATCTGAAGGGAGTATTGCACTGTTGGAGGTCCTGCCTTTTAGATAGACATTAAACTTAAGCTTTATCTATTTTTTCAGACGAATGTACAAAAGATCTCAGATGTTATTCTGCAAAGGACTGAGGGAGTTCTCGGTGGAACCTTGGCAAATATTAATCACTCATGGTTGAATCTAATGATCTTGCTATCACCTTACTGGCTTTGGAAGCTTCCTGCACTCAAATGACTGCTGCTTACCAATTGTGAACACCCTTGTAAAGCATTCAAAACAGCAAATGCTGGAAACACTCAGCAGGTCAGGCAGCATCTGTGGAAAGAGAAACAGTTAATGTTTCAGGTCCAGGACCCTTTGTCAGAGCTGGGAGACAGAAATAAAAAACGTTAGTTTTCAGTAGCAGAGAAGGTAGGGGAGGAATGGGTAAAACAAAGGGAATATCTCTGATAAGGTGAGACCAAATGGGATAATGCAGCAGTTAGAATCAGGTTATACTTCTCTATTATATGTTAACAGAAGCAAGGCTGTGGGACATACCCAACAAGTCGGACGATACTAATGGAATAATCTAGCCTGCTACATGAGGCCAGATGAGACTATATGAAGGATATAGATAGGGTGAATACACTTTTTCCCGGGGTTGGGGATCCAAAAACTAGAGGGCATAGGTTTAAGGATAGAGAGGAAAGACTTAATAGGAACTTGAGGGGCAACTTTTTTTTACACATATGGTGGTGTGTATGTGAAATGAGCTGCCAGAGGAAGTGGTTGAGGCAGGTACAATAACAACTTTTAAAAGACAGTTGGACAGGTACATGGATAGGAAAGGTTTAGAAGATTATGTGCCAAATGCTGGCAAATAGGACTGGCTTTGATGGGACATCGTGGTCGGCATGGACCAGTTGGTCTATGACTCTGAAAGAGAAAATAAAACTAAGCCAAAGTCAGAGATAGATGACTGACAGAAATAGTCAGCTCTGATAGAGAAAGAAAGAAAGAGCGAGTTGCCCAAAGGTGGAGAACTTGACATTGCATCTGGACGGCTGTAGTGTGCCTTGGTGGAAGATGAAATGTTGTTCCTCGAGCTTGTGTTGGGCCTCGTTGTAACAGTGCCGAGCTTTTTACTTGGAAAAATCTTTCTCTGGTATTAAGGACATCCTGAAGATGTGAATGATACCATGTTAGTACAAAATTCTTTCTTTAAGTGTTGGTTGGATCCCAACCCCTTGTGATGAGATTATCCACCTGGTGAAGGTTTGTTATCCGTCCTGGGTCATATCGGTGTAATGATTAGAGTAGCACAAAGTTCAAGACCCCATTTAAGTCATTGAAGGTGCTCTTGGATTAACTTCCATACTACCTTTCCATGGTGATCCAGGATGGGCATAACTCAAATGCTGATAGGGAGAGCTCCAATAGACAACAGTTATCCAAACTGAGACATAGCCGATGGTTTCCTCCACAGTTTGAATGTGCTTTATTGGATGGAGCAAAGACTTTGGGGAGACTTAACTGAGATTATGGTCGCAATGGATCGCAATGTTATGACCGGGGAATTTGGTTGATTCTAACCACAGCAGGATCATTTGACACAATCTCTGATCGTTAGGTATGTTCATGTATAAAATACAACTTGACCCAACCTAACCCACAGCAAGGCCAATCAAAGCACAACTCAAGAACTGGGATTTAGTTTATTTTTATACCTGACCCTAAATGAACCCAGAAGCTTTTGCAAAAAAAAGAGATGAATAAAATTTAACGGCGAAGGGATATAGATAGGGCATGAATTTCAGATGGAGAACGATGTGGGAAATTGTGAGGTTATCCACTCTGGAAGGAAGAATGAAAAAGCAG
The DNA here is from genome assembly GCF_009764475.1 of Pristis pectinata. Taxonomy (NCBI): domain Eukaryota; kingdom Metazoa; phylum Chordata; class Chondrichthyes; order Rhinopristiformes; family Pristidae; genus Pristis; species Pristis pectinata. The sequence continues at coordinate 9,046,604 of NC_067435.1, read as the reverse complement.
ATTATTATTTAAGTAGAGAGACATGACGAAAAGTTGCATTGTCAGGGGATCTGGGAGTCCTCGTTCATGAAACACAAAGATTCAGCAAGCAAGTACAACAGGTAACTAGGAAGGCTAATAGAATGTAGGCCTTTATTGAAGGAGTATTGAGTATAAAAGTAAGGAAGTATTGATGCAACTTTACAAGAGGAAGGTGAGTGCACACCTGGAGTATTGTGCACAGTTTTGGTCTCCACATTAAAGGATGTACTTGCATTGGAGGTAGTGCAAAGAAAATTCACTACAGTGGTTCCTTGGATGAAGAGGTCAGGCTTTTATTCATTTAGAAGAATGAGTGATGACCTTATTGAAACCTGTAAGGTTCTGAGAGGCAATGACAGGGTGGTGTCGGAGAGGATCTTTCCCCATTGGGGGCATCTAGGACCAGGAGGCAAAGTTTCAGGACAACGGGCTGCATATTTAGGATTAAGAAGATGAGGAATTTCTTCTCTGAGGTTTGTGACTCCTTAGAATTCCCTATCCCGGAAAGTTTTGGAGGAGGGGGTCTTTGAAGGTGGAGACCGGTAGATATTTGAACCGCAGGGAAGTGGAGAGGGAGGGAGAACAAGTGTGTTGAAGCCAAGATTGGATCAGCCATGATCCCATTGAATGGTGGAGCAAGCTCGAGGGTCTGAATGGCCTACTCCTGTTTCTAGAAATACAGCAACTCTTTCCACAAAGGAAACAAAATAAATGACATGGTGGGTTAAGCAATCTCATGGTGCTTGTTAGACTTTTGCACCACTGGCCCTCTTCAAGTGACCACTCTATAAGAGTGTGAGCTGAACTGTTGGCAGGCAAGTTGCTACAAAGGGCATCAAAGACAAGTCTGGCATTGCTGTCACCGGACACATGAAAGAGAGGATGGATGACAGTCAATGTTTTTTTTTCTCCTCTCTGCAGCTCAGTGTGGCTGAAATGTTTTAACTCAGCACAGCGGCTGAGAGTGAATCAGCAATTTTTTTTGCACCATTTAATCCAGTTTCACAGAAGAAAGAACCGGCTCAGCAGTAACGTGAGGAGTTCTGAAGTATGAAGCATGAATTCAGAGCTTGCTGAGACGTAAGTGAACATCTAGCTATCTTGTAATAAAAGCAGAAAATGTGGGAAACCCTCAGCAGATTAAAGTGACTTGCGTTTCTCTGTGACGCTTTTCACATCATCTAGTCCACTTTGCAGATAATGAAATGATTTTGAAATGTAGGCACCAATGCAATGCAGCAACCGATCTGTGCAGAGCAAGCTCCCACTATTAGTAATAACCAAGTCATTCATTTCAGTAATCCTAAAGTGGCAGTTCTGACAAACGCAATGGACCAGAAAATATTCACCCTGTTACTCTCTCCACAGAGAGTATGACATACTAAGTCATTCTCTGTTATGCGTTTGAGGGTGAAAGAGTCTAAAAAGTTATGAGGGGCATAGGTAAGGTAAATGCACAGTCTTTTCCCCAGGGTTGGGGAATCAAGAACAAGGAGGGCATTGGTTTAAAGTGAGAGGGGAAAGATTTAATAGGAACCTGAGGGGCAATCTTTTCACCCAGAGGGTGGTCAGTATATGGAACGAGCTGCCAGAGGACATGGTTGAGGCAGGTACATTAACAACATTTGAAAGGTACTGGGACAGGTATATGGTTAGGAAAGATTTAGTGGGACATGGGCCAAATGCCGGCAAATGGGACTAGTTTAGGTGGGAATCTTGGTCAGCATGGACATGTTGGGCTGAAGGGCCTGTTTCTGTGCTGTATGACTCTTAAACTCTATGGCCCTTCTTCGCTATACAGCCATTAGATTTTTTACATCTGCTTGAGAGACCAAATAGCACTTCAGTTTAATGTTTCATCTGAAGCTTGGCACGTCTGACAGTGCCGCACTCCCTCAGTAATCCAACGGAACATCAAACTAGTTTGCTCTCATGCAATCTCTGGAGTGGGGATTGAACCCAGAGACAAGAGTAGGACCTTCTGAGTTAAAGGCATCACATTTGACTAAAAAGTGCAGAGGCAGTGGGTCAGAATGGATTGCCTTTTCATAGATACGATGGACCAAATGTCTTTCTTTGGGTAATTATCCTAAATTTCTGTAATCCCAACCAATTAAAAGTTATGTGCAGTTCTGACCAGGACATTTGAGAAGAATAAAGGGGATCTTTTCTGCTTAGATGTTTTTCTTAAGCCTTGAGTTTGCAAATGACAGCCTAAATGGTGCCCAGCTGTGTAAATATTACCCAAGGGAGGGACTGAATAATAACAAGAAGCACTAGTGAAATTAAGAGAAGCTTATGGAAGAGCGAGACTCCCAGACTGACAGGGAAATAGTAGCATGGAAAGTGAGGGAACAATCTGAGAGGCAAGGGACTGTGAGGGTTGGGGAGGGCTCTGGTCAGGTGACAGCAACGTGCATTAAACTGAGAGTTTGCAAGGGAAAAGTTAGCAACATCAGGAGGGAACATACAGTTCATTCAAGAGAGTTTCAAGAGACAGACTTCTTCATTTTTATGCTGAGAAGTGCCTTCCATTCAGTACTTTTCCACTGAGTGTCATTAGTTGTGGAGTCATGGGAGCACTCTTTGAATCTAAAGTCTGTGGGTTCAAGTCCCACTCCAACAATATGAGCATAAGCTGATACTCACACTACTGATGGAGTGCTGTGCTGTTGGAGGTGATAGTTTTTCAATATGACCTTAAATTGAAACCTTGTCCGACTTCTACACAATCCCACAGTGACATAAGTCAGTGATAATATATCTGATTCTGTCATAGCTAACAAATTGGTAAATTGGTTTATTATCATCATATGTACTGAGGTGCAGTGAAAAACTTGTCTTGCACACCGTTCATACAGATCAATTCATTACACGGTGCATTGAGGCAGTACAAGGTAAAATAATAACAGAATGCAGAATAACGTGTCACAGCTATAGTGACAGTGCAGGTAGACAACAAGGTGCAAAGTCATAATGAGTTAGATTGTGAGGTCAAGAGTCCATCTTGTACTAGGGAACTGTTCAATAGTCTTATAACAGTGGGATAGAAGCTGTCCTTGAGCCTGGTTTCAGGATTTTGTATCCTCTGCCCAATGGGAGGGGGGAGAAGAGAGAATGTCTGGGGTGGGCGGGGTCCTTGGTGATGTTGGCTGCTTTGGTGGCAAATATTTATCACTCATTCGTCTTGATGGCGACTTTTTTGTATTGGCTGCATCAAGCTACATGTAGAACTGAAGTAAAATAAGATATTTTTATTAGTCACATGTACATCGAAAGATACAGTGAAATGCATCTTTTGCGTGGAGTGTTCTGGGGCAGCCCGCAAGTGTTGCCACGCTTCCGGCACCAACATAGCACGCCCACAACTTCCTAACCCATACGTCTTTGGAATGTGGGAAGAAACCCATGCAGATACGGGGAGAACGTACAAACTCCTTATCACAGATAGTGGCCGGACTTGAACCCGGGTCGCTGGCGCTGTAAAGCGTTACGCTAACCGCTACGCTACTGTGTCGGTAAGCAAACTCCAAGTGTCCCCAGGTGCTGCAAAGGATGGGCCAGGCTGGGTTGCTGTACGATGTTGCACATTGCTGCACTACTTGTCTTTCTTAGTAAATTTTCTTCAGAGAAACACCTTTGACCACAAGGTGGTGATCAATGCGGAATGTCCTTCAGACCCTATGAGACGACATGATGGATTCTGAGGGATGTTTTTGCCAAGCAGAATGGCAAAACCATTTGGTAGAATAGCTCAGCAGCAGAACTCACCACCAGGCACCAAGACCTCGCTTGGCTGGCAGTGAGAGAGTCCCTCCCCATCCAATCCTTCCTACATGGTTGCAGTTTAACTCCCAACATAGGCTGGCTTGTGACCGCTACAATCAGGTTAAGGCAATCATCCACCTCTTTCTGGACCGTAAACTTAAAAAGGTCTGGAAAAGGATACTAGAGTCCTTGTCCAAGTTCATCCCAATCAGCTGCATATCAGAGGACTCACTGATCTATGGTACCTGTTCCCAGGGACGCACACCAAGGCAAACATCAAGTGCTGCTGGAAGACCATCAGCTCGGTGAAAGATGCGCTTTGGTCTGCTCGAAACGTGTTGGCGTTCCAGTACAACAAGAAGTCTGTAAGCGAATGCTGCCAACCGGCATATTCCAGGCTGCCGGAGTACATGCCAAGGGAAGCGCTAAAGCTCGGTGCAGCCAAAAGAAAGGCTCTGTGGAGAAGGACTGTGGTCTAAGTTCCTACTGCCACTGAATGCTGTGGAGCTGTGTCCTGTGTAACGCCCTCTCAAACACTTAATGGATGTATTGTTCAAGAGACCACATGAGTGGCACTGGTGCTTTGTACATAGAAGATATTACTCTTGACTCGACGAATGCATTGAAGGGACAACACTATGAATGTACAATCTGGACAACACAATGAATGTAAGGAAGGCCATGCACTGTCTTATATTTCTTGTATATACCTTTTGAATAAAGTTTATTTTTGAAGTAATAAAAAAATGACAGAAAATATTATAATTAAATATTATGTAAAAAGTAGCTGCTGTGTTTCTTATACTAGAACAGAGAATACACTTCAGACAATACTTCACTGGGTATAACCTGCTTCAGGACAACAGATCATATACCAGAAAGGACAGTTTAAAATCTCACCAGAAAGCTTGTACCTCCCACACCTCCCCAGTCCAGCACCGGGAAAATCAGCCTACATTTGTTGCTCAGATGTCTCGAGTGGGACCTAAACCCATGACCTTCTGAACATCAATCATCCGACTGCCTGTTTAAGACAATCTGGCAGGGCCACGTTTGAATTTAATTAAACCATCAGCTTTACTGATGGAGGAAATAGTATTATTCATAAGGTTCACTGAATGATATCAGTTTGCTAGACTCATCAGACAGAGCAAGTGTCTCTAGTGGTGGGTGGCAAACCAATGTCTGGATATTCTGATTAAGAAATATTTTTTCCCATAGTTATCATCTTCCCAAAAGCTCAACTGAGTCTGAAATGGCCTGGCTGAGTAATGGTGCTGGTTGACTGCACAACCCCAGCTACATTCCATTTGAGCAAGTTTAAGTTTCTAGATTTACTGTATACCTAGTGCTTGAGAAAGCATTAGTCTGACTGCCCTGCCACACCCAATCAAGTCTGGAGGATGAGTGTGGAGGTCACGTACACACAAAGTTTAGAATACCAGACTTATAATGCATAGCTCCCGGGTTCAAAGTTACAAAACCAGAGGTGTGCATCTTCGGAAAAGACAGCTTGACACAAACCTTCTTTCTATCAAACACCATTATTCAAAGAAAAGATGAATTATTGGGAACACAGTGTAAGAGTCAACAGTTCAAACCCATCTAATGCTTAGACTGAGAGTAGAAATTACAATCAACAGTACTAGCCAATGAACATTTAATATGCTTGGATCAAATTCGTTCCCAGGGAGATTATTTATTGTGAAGAGGCTAAGGCAAGTTACTGTAGTAGGTGGATGTGATTCAACATCTGCATCACTGCCAATAACCTTCATTCTGAATCACTTTATTCTGTGAGGAGACCAGAGGGAAGAAATTTGTATCTCATTGCCTTGCTAAATGCAGTAGTTTTGGGCATGCATGCACTATTCTGCTACCGAAATTGGGTTCCATTATTTTAAATGTGCAACATGCAGTTGCATCTGTATCGTTTATTGAGCACAAGGACTGAAAGTGGATTTTAGTCCCAAGCATGAAGGAGAGGGATTCAAGATTATGGAAAAAAGGCTGGTAGACAGAGATCTAATTCAATGCTGGATTTGGCTCAAGGCCTCTTCCTAATCTAATGACTGAACACTTAAACTCAACCTGTTAAATGTTGCAGCTATATAGGACCCTGGTCAGACCCCACTTGGAGTACTGTGCTCAGTTCTGGTCACCTCACTACAGGAAGGATGTGGAAGCTGTAGAAAGGGTGCAGAGGAGATTTACAAGGATGTTGCCTGGATTGGGGAGCATGCCTTATGAAAACAGGTTGAGGGAACTCGGCCTTTTCTCCTTGGAGCGACGGAGGATGAGGGGGGGATCTGATAGAGGTGTATAAGGCGATGAGAGGCATCGATCGTGTGGAAAGTCAGAGGCTTTTTCCCAGAGCTGAAATGGTTGCCACAAGAGGACACAGGTTTAAGGTGCTGGGGAGTAGGTATAGAGGAGATGTCAGGGGTAAGTTTTTTACTCAGAGAGTGGTGAGTGCGTGGAATGGGCTGCCGGCAACGGTGGTGGAGGCGGATACGGTAGGGTCTTTTAAGAGACTTTTGGATAGGTACATGGAGCTGAGAAAAATAGAGGGCTATGGGTAAGCCTAGTAATTTCTAGGGTAGGGACATGTTCGGCACAGCTTTGTGGGCCGAAGGGCCTGAATTGTGCTGTAGTATTTCTATGTTTCTGTGTTTCTATGACCTCTGTATGGTCGCTCTACTCAGTGTGATAACTTGGAGTAGTTCCTTGCCCAGCAAAGGTGACACAGTGGTGCAGCAAGTAGAGTCGCTGCCTCAGTTCAGGACTAATATTGAAGGGATCATGTTCAGCGATGTGACGTCCTGTGTTTGACACTTGGTGTGGAATTAGGGATGGACAATAAATGCTGGCATTATCAGTGATGTGACTGCGACTTGAAGAAACCAACAAAGGTAGATAATGTTGTTACCAGAGACATTCATGCCCTGTGAACAAATACAATATTCAAACCTCCTGAAACAGGAAAATAGCAAACCTGCAATATACATTAATGTCTCTTTATTAGATGTTAAGATGGAGGCTGAGGGGAGACTTGATAGAAGTTTATAAGACTATGAGAGACAGAGACTATAGATAGAATAGACAGCTGGCATTGACTAATGGGCATGCATGTAAGGTGAGAGGGGGTAAGTTCGAAGGAGATGTGCGGGACAGTTTTATTTCACACAGAGAGTGGTGGGTGCTTGGGATGCACTGCCAGGGGTGGCGATGGAGGCAGATACAACGGAGGCGTTTAAAAGTCTCTTAGATAGGCACACAAATATGCAGAGTATGGAGAAATATGGACATCATGTAGGCAGAAGGGATTAGTTTAGTTAGGCATTTAATTACTAGTTTAATTAGCTTGGCGCAGACATTGTGGGCCGAAGGGCCTGATCCTGTGCTGGATTGTTCAATGTTCTATGTTTTATGTTCAATGATGCCTTCCCCATTTTATTTAGACACAGAATGAAGATTATAGTAACTGAAACACTGGCATGGAGCAATGGGTCAGTGCAAGGGAGACAGAGCTGAATTAACAGCAGCAGAGGAAGAACATTAATCTGAGCAGCTTTGTTAATCAAGCTCTTACATCAAGCTCAGATGCTTCTTTCGAACCAATTTCACTGATGATGCCAAAGATTGGGAGGTAGTGATTGCATATAGAGGCAAAATACATGCGCACATGTAATTCTTTACTCTGCTTTCTTTGTAGCCTAGATGATGAGACTTCAAGTTTATCTTAACTATTAATTTTAATTTAAGCAGCGGTTTAAAGGAGTAAAACATCCCAAAGTGCTTCACACAGAGGTGAATTGACACAATATGATACCAAGCTATAAGGAGATATTAGGCCAATTTGGTCAAAGATGTGGGCATGGTGAAAGAGTTAAAGAGAGACCTCTAGGATGGGAATTCCAGAGTCTGGAGACTCCACAGTTAAATGCATGGTCACCAATGGTGGAAAGGTTAAATTATGGGATGTACAGGAGGCGAGAAGTGGAGGAGCACAGACCCATCATTTTCGACCCGAAATGTCACCAGTTCCTTCCCCCCTATACAGATGCTGCTCGACCCGCAAGGTTTCTCCAGCAGATTGTTTGTTACAAAGGACTAAGCCTGGAGGAGGTTATAGATACAGGATGGAGCTGGTGAGAGATGAAGGGTGTGTGAAACCAAGGCATGAAGGCAAGGAAACGATTTTAAAATCAAGCTTTTGCTTAACTGAAGACAATAACCAGTGCCTCTACTTCCTCAGGAGGCTAAAGAAATTTGGTGTATCCCCTTTGACACTCACCAACTTTTATCAATGCACCATAGAAAGCATCCTATCTAGATGCATCATGGTTTGGTACGGCAATTGCTCTGCCCAGGACCACAAGAAAATGCAGAGAGTTGTGGACACAGCCCAGCACATCACGGAAACCTGCCTCCCCTCCTTGGACTCTGTCTTTCCTCTCATTGCCTTGGTGAAGCAGCCAACATAATCAGACCCCACCCACCCGTGTCATTCTCTCTTCTCTCCTCATCCATCAGGTAGAAGATACAGGAGCCTGAGGCCACATACCACCAGGCTTAAGGATAGCTTCTATCCCACTGTGATAAGACTATTGAATGGTTCCCTTATACGATGAGATGGACTCTTGACCTCACGATCTACCTTGTTTGACCTCGCACCTCATTGTCTACTTGCACTGTGCTTTCTCTGTAGCTGTGACACTTTACTCTGAACTGTTAGTGCTTTTACCTGTGCTACCTCAATGCACTCTGTACTAACTCAATGTAACTGCACTGTGTGATGAATTGACCTGTACAATCTGTATGCAAGACAAGTTTTTCACTGTACCTCGGTACAATTGACAATAATAAACCAATTAGGTCAGCAAGTCCAGAAGGTGCGTCGTGTATTGATTGTGGAGTGTGTGTGTGCGTATACCTTTGATAACATGCACCATGTGGTTTTTACTTTGGATATATTGTTGCATCAACCACTTCAGTTAGTTGACTGTGCTCCTCATCAATTAAGAGATGTTTGATTTGAAGATCTATACTGTTTACACACCCTATTAAACAGCAATAAAGATGGGTGGAAATTAGGAGATTGGGAGGTATACTGAGTTGGTCTGGAAGTTTTACAGAAAATGAACAGGAGATTACTTTGTGTAATCTCAAACCATCAGGAAATGGATCTCCAGATTAAAGGGGAATGTAAGCAATGTTCATTTATTTACAAGGGGCATGCATTGTTGGAGGCTAAAACGAGAGGATGGAATGCAATTGTAATCACTGCACATTTTCTTCGGTCGTGGGTTATGACCTAATGACCTGAGATGAAAGGGCAAAAAAATTGTAGCCAAAACTACTTAGGAAGGAATTTTTATTTTGCTGTGTGGTTAAGAGAGAAGTTCACCACCATGTTCCTTGGGAAGAAGTTTCTTTTATGACTCTGAACATGCAGAGCAGCATCAGGAATTCCTCTGTAGATAATGATGCCTCCAGGCAATCATAAAGCCCAGATCCCATCAGTATCTTTGCATTAGTTCACATCTTTCTGGTTGAAAAAGATGCATTCTTCTGATTTAGTCAGTGAGCACCCATTTTTAAAGCAGCAGTTGGCCCATTAAGACTCCATTTTGGGAATCAGAACCTTTCTGGGTGAAATCCTTGCACTGGTCACATGTTATGACAATCTCAGTGAAAAACAGACCAGTTCTGAACTGTACTTACCTGAGATGGAGTATGTAGTAATAAGCCTAGTCCTCCTTCTTTCAGATTGAAAGAATCTTGGTTCTCACTCCCCTCCAGCCCTTCCAAATCCTAGACCAATCTAGCAAACCAGAAGATACGAGTTCAAATCCAACCAAAGCATTTTGGCTCAATAATTGTTACTTTTTCCGGTAGATTTTTAAAAAAATCATTCCTTGGTTCATTTTCAGAGTGCAGGCATCAATGGTAAGGCCATTCCTAATTGCCCTTGAGAAGAAGGTGGTGAGCCACCTACTTGAAATGCTGCAACCCTTCTGGTGAGGGTACTCTTGCAATAATTGTTGGCTGGAGGGATCCCGGTGTTAGATCCAGCAATAATGAATGATGGTGAGTAACTTGATGGGGAACTTACAGGATGGTGGCATCCTTGCATGCTTGAAGCCTTTATCGTTTTTGGTGGTAGAGGTCATGGATTTGGAATGTCCATCAGTGCATGCTAGGTAACTAACTCAGAGAATTTTGTAGCAGGTTCACATAACAACAACTCAAGGATGCATGCTTAGCCCACTGCTCTTCTCCCTCTACACTCATGACTATGCGACTAGGCACAGTTCAAACACCATCTATAAAATTCGCCGATGACTGCGCTGTCGCTGGCAGAATCTCAGATGGCAATGAGGAGGTGTACAGGAGTGAGGTAGATCAGCTGGTTGAGTGGTGTCACAACAACAACCTCGCACTCAACGTCAGCAAGACTAATGAACTGATTGTGGACTTCACGAAGGGGAAGTCGGGAGAACACACACCAGTCCTCATTGAGGGGTCAGCGGTGGAAAGGGTGAGCAGCTTCAAGTTCCTGGGCGTCAACATCTCAGAGGATCTATCCTGGGCCCAACACATAGATGCAATCACGAAGAAGGCACACCAGCGGATCTACTTTATTAGGAGTTTGAGGAAATTTGGTATATCAGAAAAGACTCTTGCAAATTTCTATACATGTACGGTGTTCCATCACTGCCTGGTATTGAGGCTCCAATGTGCAGGATCAAAAGAGGCTGCGGAGGGTTGTAGACTCAGCCAGCTCCATCACAGGCACAACCCTCCCTGCCATCAAGGACATCTTCAAGAGGCACTGCCTCAAGAAGGCAGCATCCATCATTAAGGACCCTCACTATCCGGGACATACCCTCTTCACGTTACTACCATCAGGGAGGAGGTACAGGAGCCTGAAGACCCCCACTCAATGTTTCAGGAACAGCTTCTTCCCCTCCGCCATCAAACTTCTGAACGGTCCATGAACTCATAAACTCTACCTCGTTATTCCTCTTTTGCACCGTTTTATTTTTTGGTAACATAGTAATTTTGATGTCTTGCACTGTACTGCTGCCACAAAACAACAAATTTCACAACATATGTCAGTGATAATAAACCTGATTTTGATGCTGATTCTGAGTCAGAGTCTGAACCACGGTGCCCCAGTGGTGAAGGGAATGAATACTTAGGGTGGTTGACAGGATGCCAATTAAATGGCTGCTTTGTCCTGGAAGTTCAAGCTCTTCGAGATCTGTACTCATCCACACAAGTGAAGAATTACTCTGCTGACTCATGCCTTTTTGTTGGTGGAAATGCTTTGGAATGTCAGGAGGTGACTCAGCTAAGATACCGAGTCACTGACCTCTGAAATGTCTACTGTGAAACATGTCTAGAACCCAACTTGTTCATGGAAAGGAAACATTTAACCCTATCTGGTCCACATTTCTTATCCTGTGGGACCATTACTACCTTCTCCTGGTGCCTAACAACAGGTTATAAATGTGGGCTTGCCAATATTCCTGACACAACTCCCTGATCTACCCTTCTTGTCTCCTCCCCTTTTCAGTCTCAGTCACACCAGTTTGTAAACTTTCATACGATTTCTTTGGAAGGGAGATATAAACCATACCAGGATTGCCTTGGGGTCCATTCAACCGAATCATTTGCTTGGACTAGACTTGCTAAACCCAGCTCACTTGATATAAACCATTACCTCTCCAGCCAAAGGCACAGATCAAGTCCTGTCCAAAATCTGTCCTGCACAAAATCCATCAGTCACCTCCTTGTCTGTAAAATGAATTAGCTTAATGGTCTTGGGCCCAAAGTCAGGGTCTCAAACTGATCAGGCTTGTTTTTAGAGAGACAGGCTACACAGTTAATTCATCATGCCTTTTGTGGTGTCGGTACATTTTTTACCCTTTTTTCCAGAATCTCAGAGGTGTTAGATGAGTGTTCTGTGGGTGTGATGCTGAGCACTTCTTATAGTTTTACCAGACAAAATATTCTGACTGTAAGTCAATCTCCTCACAGGTGTTTTGGGGCTCTCTCCAGGTTAACTGGTCTCCACTGCAATTGAATCCAGCTGGAAATAAAACCAAATAAACTAATGCACATTTTCTAGCTGACTTTTGGATCCTCCATTACTTCTTTCATTTTCTATTCTGCACCATAAGAAGTAGGAGCAGAATTAGGCCATTCGGCCCATCAAGGCTGCTCCACCATTCAATCATGGCTGATCGTTTTCAACCCCATTCTCCCGCCTTCTTCCCGTAACCCTTCCCCTAGCAATCAAACCTATTAATCTCTGCCTTAAATACACCCAATGACTTGACTTCACAGCCCTTTGTGACAACAAATTGCACAGATTCCTCACCCTCTGGCTGAAGAAATTCCTGGTATCTCACTTTTGAAGGGATTTCCTTTTATTCTGAGGCTGTGCCCTCGGGTCCTAGACTCTCCTACTTATGGAAACATCTTCTCCACATACACTCTATCCAGGCCTTTCAGTATTTGGTAGATTTCAATTTAGATTTCCTTTTCATCCTTTTGAACCCCACGAAGAACAGGCCCAGATTCTCATATGTTAAGCCTTTCATTCCTGAGATCATTCTTGTGAACCTTGTGAACATTCTTGTGACCCTTTCCAGGGCCAGCACATCCTTCCTTAGATACGGTGTCCAAAATTGCTCACAATATTTCAAATTGCACTTTCGCACAAATCCTTGATTTCTTCTCAATTCTGATTCCCACCCTGTTTGCACAGTCAACGAGAGAAATGGCAGCACCAAGGTTATGTTACTGGTATTTTACTAGTAATCTGGGTGTGTCCACTGAGAATCTGGAGACACAAATTTGAATACCATCATGGAAATTTAAATACTGTTAATTAGATAGAAGTTTATAAAATCATGAGTAGATAGACAGCCAGTGTCTTTTTCCCAGGGTCAAAACATCTAATACTAGAGGGCATGCATTTAAGGTGAGAGGGGTTAAGTTTGATGGAGATGTGCAGGACAAGATTTTTTTACACAGAGTTGTGGGTGCCTGGAATGGGCTGCCAGGGGTGGTGGTGGAGTCAGATATAACAGAGGGGTTTAAAAGGCTCTTAGTTCGGCACATGAATGTGCAGAGAATGGAGGGATATTGTGTACACAGAAGGGATTAGTTTAGTTAGGCGTTTAATTCCTACTTTAGGCATTTAATTACAGACCCCACTTGGAGTACTGTGCTCAGTTCTGGTCACCTCACTACAGAAAGGATGTGGAAGCCATAGAAAGGGTGCAGAAGAGATTTACAAGGATGTTGCCTGGATTGGGGAGCATGCCTTATGAAAACAGGTTAAGTGAACTCGGCCTTTTCTCCTTGGAGCGACGGAGGATGAGAGGTGACCTGATAGAGGTGTATAAGATGATAAGAGGCATTGATCGTGTAGATAGTCAGAGGCTTTTTCCCAGGGCTGAAATGGTTGCCACAAGAGAACACAGGTGCTGGGGAGTAGGTACAGTGGAGATGTCCAGGGTAAGTTTTTACTCAGAGACTGGTGAGTGTGTGAAATGGGCTGCCGGCAACGGTGGTGGAGGCGGATACGATAGGGTCGTTTAAGAGACTTTTGGATAGGTACATGGAGCTGAGAAAAATAGAGGGCTATGGGTAAGCCTAGTAATTTCTAAGGTAGGGACATGTTTGGCACAATGTTGTGGGCCGAAGGGCCTGTATTGTGCTGTAGGTCTTCTATGTTTCTAATTCAATTAGTTCGACACAACATCGTGGGCTGAAGGGCCTGTTTCCTGTGTCGTACTGTTCTGCATTTGTTACATTTGAATATAAAGCATATAAAATCTTTGCATCTTTAGCGGTAACCTAAACTTTTAATTGTTGCCAGAATTTATTTGATTCTGAGATGAGATGAGATGAGATGAGATGAGATGAGATGAGATGTGATGAGATATCTTTATTAGTCACATGTACATCGAAACACACAGTGAAATGCATTTTTTGCGTAGAGTGTTCTGGGGGCAGTCCGCAAGTGTCACCATGCTTCCGGCGCCCACATAGTATGCCCACAACTTCCTAACCTGTACATTTTTTTTGGAATGTGGGAGGAAACCGGAGCACCCAGAGGAAACCCACGCAGACACGGGGAGAACATACAAACTCCTTACAGACAGCGGCGAGAATTGAACCAGGGTCGCTGGCGCTGTAATAGCGTCACGCTAACAGCTACACTACCATGTCTGCCCACACTTCTCTCCTCTCCTTTGGGGAAAGAAATCTGTTTATATGTGACTCCAGGCCTACAACAGCATAGTTGACTCTTAGCTTCCCTGGGAAGTGGTCTAATAAGCCACTCTGTTCAAGGGCAATCAGGAAGAGGATATAAAGCCTGAGTTTTCCAGCAATTCTGTCATCCCATGAATGAACAAAAGAAAGCTCATGAACTGGATATGGACCCATTAGCATTGCCCATTTCCCAGTATTTTGCACATGATGTAGAAGGCATCGCACTTAGTAACCAATTGTGGTGCTTTCCAAAAGATCAGCCAGGATGGTAAGGGAACTGGGTTTGAATTTCAAATGAGACTTGAAGCCCTGTCATAAAATATCCCATATCACCAGAAAAGCAAGTGTATAACCCCGATCTTTTAGAATATAGTTCATTAAACAAGACTTTCAGGTTGTTATTTTTAGTTGTTTGTGGGATTTTCTGCCAACTAGGTGTCGTTGTTCCTACAGTAAAGCAATGACTTCACATTAAAAGTGCCGAACAGACCATTGAATGCTTTGGGATCTCCTGAACCACATCATATGGATGGAAATCTCATTGTTTTTTGGCAAAGGGTTCAAAGGCTTCTCAGCTACTGTTGTCCTTGTGCCAGAGGTCAGCAACCTCAGTCCACCTGGGATCATGCTGTGCAGTGCCGTACACAACTGAGCCATCCAGGGAATTTTATCTCTTCCACTTCCTCGTATCAGAGGTCTCATTGTGCGGATCCTTGTTTCATTTGACTTTTGCAAGATTAATAACTTTATTGTGACTTATTTCCCTTTCATATGGTCTGCCCATGGACCCTCAAGACCCCAAACTGTGATGATACCAGGGAAGGGAGAATTTTACAGCATTTGGTAAATTGGTTTATTATTGTCACATGTACCGAGGTACAGTGAAAAACTTGTCTTGAATACCACCCATACAGATCAATTCACTAAATAGTGTACTGAGGTAGTACAAGGTAAAGCAACAACAGAATACAGAATAAAGTGTCACAGCTATAGAGAAAGTGCAGTGCAGGCAGACAATGCGGTGCAAGATCATAACGAGATGGAGTGTGAGGTCAAGAGTCCATCTTATCATACTAGGGAACCCTTCAGTAGTCTTATAACAGTGGGATAGAAGCTGTCCTTGAGCCTGGTGGAATGTGCTTTCAGGCTTTTGTATCTTCTTCCTGATGGGAGAGGAGAGAAGAGAGAATGTCCGGGGTGGGTGGGGTCTTTGATTATGTTGGCTACTTTACCGAGGCAGCGAGAAGTGTAGACGAGTCCACGGAGGGGAGGCTGGTTTCCGTGATGTGCTGGGCTGTGTCCACAACTCTGTAGTTTCTTGCGGTCCTGGGCAGAGCAGTTGACATACCAAGCCATGATGCATCTGGATAGGATGCTTTCTATGGTGCATTGATAACATTTGGTGAGAGTCAAAGGGGACGGGTGAAATTTCTTTAGCCTCCTGATGAAGGCGCTGGTGATCTTTCTTGGCCATGGCATCTACGTGGTTGGACCAGGACAGGCTATTGGTGATATTCACTCCTAACAACCTGAAGCTCTCGCCCTCTTGACCTCAGCACCATGTAAACAGGAGCATGTAAACAGGATCATTGATTTAAAAATGATAATTCATTCCTTGGGCTTACCTAACCCACAGCTTTTAAAATGTGGTTCAAGTATTTACCCTCTATCTTTATGAAGCTATAATGGTTTCTGCATCCATTAGACTGTTCATTTGTTTGGGCAAAACATGGCACAGATAATATGTTTCCAATTTCTCCCTTGTGCTGTTAGCCGACCTTCAATATTTTATTAACTGACTCTCCAACACTCTAAATCTATTATAGTTCCATTCTCCAAGGAGGCTTGTTAATCTGAATACCTCTATGTTCTCATTTACTAGGGTCATCCACAAATCAGCCACTAACTAATACCTTCCACAGTAGTGTAGTGGTTAGCATAACGCTTTACAGTGCCAGCAACCCGGGTTCAATTCCGGTCACTGTCTGTAAGGAGTTCGTACGTTCTCCCCGTGTCCGCGTGGGTTTCCTCCCGGTGCTCTTGTTTCCTCCCACATTCCAAAAGACTTACAGGTTAGGAAGTTGTGGGCATGCTATGTTGGCGCCGGAAGTGTGGCGACACTTGCGGGCTGGCCCCAGAACACTCTACGCAAAAGATGCATCTCACTGTGTGTTTCGGTGTACATGTGACTGATAAAGATATCTTCCCAATAATTAGCCCATTTACAGGTTTTTATCCTACTTCCCCCCTTTATTGATGCTTCCTTCCGTTTACTGATGTTGTCTCCAATGACTGATTTTTCTTGTGCCCTCCCTTTCTGAATTGTGGGGCACTTATGGTCAAGTCACATATGAATCAATCAGGCCGATTACAGCTGAAATGCCAGCATCTACCTGTGCAAGTGCCCCAGCAGGTTTGACACTTAGGCATGGTGATCCATAAACAAATGTCCAAATCTTGCTGACAGATTCCGATCGGTGAAACTGCCACCCAGTTTCCCAGCGAGACTCCATCTGGAGCCAAGCTGCAGAGCAGGGACACACTGGAAGACCACAAACTCACGCTGAGCATCTGCTCACCAATTCCGCACAAGGTTAGACCTTGCGCAGAATTGCCAACTCCATTCTTTTCAATGGAGACATTCACAAACATTCAACTGGATGATCTGTCTGGACAGCACGCAAACAAAAGCTTTTCACAGTATCTCAGTATATGTGACAATAATAAACCAATTACCAATTACCATCTCTATGGTAACCACTTCAGCATGGGGGCGTGACTTAGCTGCTTATCAGTACACTTTGGTGGGTGGACTTGGTAGTTACTTGGTAGTGTCCCACTTTGGCAAAGGTGGCTGAAAAGTAGGTTACAATGAACATTTTAAGATTAAAGATTAAGATCTTTAGTAGTCACATGTACATCGAAACACACAGTGAAATGCATCTTTTGCGTAGAGTGTTCTGGGGGCCGCCCGCAAGTGTCGCCACGCTTCCGGCACCAACATAACATGCCCACAACTTCCTAACCCGTACGTCTTTGGAATGTGCGAGGAAACTGGAGCACCCAGAGGAAACCCATGCAGACACGGGGAGAAAATACAAACTCCTTACAGACAGCGGCCAGAATTGAACCCGGGTCACTGGATCTGTAATAGCGTTACGCTAACTGCTACAGTACCATGCCTGCCCTACACAGAGGTGGACAGGTTTAGGGAGGGAATACCAGAGTCTGAGTTTTAGGCAAATGAAGATACAGCTGATAATGGTGGAGCAGTTAACACTGGCAATGTGGAAGAGGCTGGAAATGGAGGAGTGCGTTGACCTTGGAGGGCTTTGTGGAATGGGGGACATTTTCCAGGGATGGGAAGTTTGAAAGTGACACATTACCATCACAGGACGCACTGTAGAACAGAGATCACTATGAGCCTGCACGTATTTTGAATGCTGTGGTATGTAACCATGTCAACAAATTGTGCTGCATATATTTAATGTGACTGACTTGAATTTTCATGGTGAAAAAAGTCAGTTTTAAGAACCAATGTGGGGGAGGGATTTGGGGGCCAGAGGGAATATTCTGGTTTCAGCCACAAAGATCAATCCTTTGGAGCAAGTGACTCATGTGGCTGGATTCCCAGACAAAGTTACCCCTGTGTTGATTGTCTCATTAAATTGTATGTCAGTCTCCTCGATGTCAAATCAGCCAAGTAGTGTCTCATCCGCAATCAAATCCATTTAGGAAGGGACCCCCTCCTCTCAGACAGTACGATGCTCCAGAAATATATACAATGTGAACTGCCAACCCCAGTACTTCACAAAGAGGAAGCTGTCCACTCTCGAGAGATCAACTGCTAAGTCAGGGAAATATTTACAATATCATCCAGAGATCTCATACCCAGGAGAAAAACACTGCATTTGGATTGCAGTGAATTAATTTAATGGTCCAATAGGATGAAGCTGGCAAAGGAACAACACCTCATCTTCCCTCTGGATATGTTGAAGCCCTCAGGAATTAATGTTGAGTTTAATAAGATAGGATATATTTTATTCGTCACATGTACATCGAAACACACAGTGAAATGCATCTTTTTGCATTACTGAGAATGTGCTGGGGGCAGCCCGCAAGTGTCACCACTCTTCCGGTGCCAACAAAGTATGCCCACAGCTCCTAACGCGTACATCTTTGGAATGTGGGAGGAAACCGGACCACCCGGAGGAAACCCACGCAGACACACGGGGAGAATGTACAAACTCCTTACAGACAGCGGCGGGCATTGAACCTGGGTCGCTGGCACCGTAATAGGGGTATGCTAACCGCGACACTACCGTGCAATTTCAGATGACTGGTTCTTTTTGGTCTTTCTCCCCAGATGTGGCTGTTGGTCTCTTTCAATTTGTTTGTCTTCTTGTTTCCTTTTCTACCTCGAGCTACCTTTACAACTTTGGTCTGCACACTACCATAGACATTCCCTCTGTTATAACTCCTTCTCTGAAATTTAACTCGTGATGTCTTTCCACTTTTCCATTTCTGAGGGAGGTTTCTTGATCTGAAATGCCGACTCTCTCTCTCCACTGATGCTGTTCGACCTATTGAACACTTCCAGCATTTTCTATTTTCAGTTCAGCTTTCTGGCAACTGCAGATTTTTGCTGTATTTAAAACTCTAATCTTTGTATTCAAGCCCTTGTAGAATCGAAACCCTTCATCTCAATATCTTCCCCCAGCTCTATAACCCTCCTGAGATCTCTGTGCTCCTCTATTTCTAACTCCCAAGCATCTGTGGATTCAATTGGTCCAGAAATTGCAGAAGCAACTTGAGCTATCCTGAGCTCTGGAATTCCCTCCTGAAATCTCACAACCCCTCTTGTCTCCTCCAAACACACATTCTTGACCAATTAATTACTTTCCCCGATATAAAACATATAAACCTATCTTTTCCAGTGTTGCTGCTGTGGAAGTCTTTGGGATGTTCAACCACATTGGGTTCCTTTTCTTTTTCCAAAAAATAACCTATGTTTGCAGAATTTACAATTGCACAACACTGGAGATTCAATATACCTGGCATATCATTAAATTTGCTTACAATGTTTACATCGTATCAACATGCCGTCGTGTATTTCTTTCCTAAGCATTCCATCAGCGATAAATTTGAGAATATTTTACACAACACCACAGTGTCCTGTGTCCGGTGGGGGGTCCTGCACTTTGGTCCATCGCCATCCAGCCTTTGCAGATGCTGTAGCAAGCTTCAGTGTGTCCCTCTGCACATACCCCTGCACCTTTTAGCCTGCCAGTCGACAGCATTTGGTTGTGCACATCTCCTTGCACTAAAGACCTGTAAGTTTCAGGCAAAACAAAGTGCTTCTTTCAGCGAGTTCACGCTCTTTCCGCAGCGGTGGATGTCTGTCTCAGCATGAGTCCTGTGTTACACAGCTGTTGGGATGAACCTCAACAAAGACTGCTGCATTCCTTTCCTGACCTTCTTGCGAACACGCAGTCCGCAAAACAGTAGATGACTGCCTCACCCCCACTGCAGCCACTTTGGGGGCAGTATCCAGTGGGATTATTGGTATTGGTATTGGTATATTATTGTCGCTTGTACCGAGGTACAGTGAAAAGCTTGCCTTGCATACCGATTGTACAGGTCAATTCATTACACAGTGCAGTTACATTGAGTTAGTACAGAGTGCATTGATGTAGTACAGGTTAAAACAATAACAGTACAGAGTAAAGTGTCACAGCTATAGAGAAAGTGCAGTGCAATAAGGTGCAAGGTCACAAGAAGGTAGATCATGAGGTCAGAGTCCATCTCATCATATAAGGGAACCGTTCAATAGACTTATCACAATGGGATAGAAGCTGTCCTTGAGCCTGGTGGTACGTGCCCTCAGGCTCCTGTATCTTCTACCCAAATGAAGATTAAACGCTGAATGCTGGAAATGAGAAATCAAATAAAATGTTTGATAGGTCAGGTGGCATCTGCGGAGAGGGAAGTGGGTACTAAATGTTCTTGGGAGCAGGAGGAATACATTCAGCCCTGCAGTTAGATCTGCACCACATCTCCATTCACGTTCCTTTACTTGATCTGTCTCAGTTACCAAGCACCATATCTCCTTACAGCAAAAGAGGGGGCCACGTTAGCCCTTCACAGAGCATTTCCAGCCTCCGTTAATTTTCCATTTTCCCCCACATTCCCTCCAGATTCTACCAACTGCCTGCACACTAGGGGCAACGTACAGTGGCTAATTGACCTATCAACCTGCACTTCTTTGGCACGCGGGAGGAAACCAGAGCACCCGGGAGAAACCCATGCAGTCACAGGGAGAACGTGCAAACTCCACACTGACAGCAGCAGAGGTTAGAATTGAACCCAGGCCATTGGAGCTGTGAGGCATCTGCTTCACTTGCTGCACCACTGCACCACCATAGTGTGTTATCCCAAAAAAAATGTTCCAAAGATTGTGATTTGTAGCCTTTGGAGAGATGATCGACTCGCTTATATTGGGTTCTTCCACTGTTAATAAAATAGAGCTAAGTATTTAATCAGATGCATCAGTGAGTGCTTCATTCCTGGACTGGACCCTCACTGTCATGAGTTTCATTGAAAAATAGCCTTGCATTAACCTATCACAAAGATCTCTATGGGCTTATCGAGGGTTGTTTGGTTCCATCACTCATCCGACCACGAAGATTCCGACACTCTTGCTCTAATTACTTCTTCCATGATTCCAGAATTCTCATCCCCTCTTACCTTTTATGTGCTTTGGGTGTCTACAAACAGTTCTGCCAATAGTGGGGTGAGGAGAGGCAGGGTGGGGAGGGGAGGAAGCGATACGTACAAGAAGAAATGGAGTTTTTGGAAGAGGTCGTAAGGTGGGCTTAAGGGAAGGGATGAGGCTCTGGAGGAGCTTAAGCTTGAGGGAACAATCTCAATCTGAAACGTTAGTGTGCCCCGATGTAGTGGATGCTCCAATGGGTGATCAGTAGATGAACAGGATGTAGGGTATAGTTTGTTAGAGAGAGAGAGGAGATACAAAAAAGCAATTGTGGACCATTAGTTCATGGCTAGCAATGTTCTGCATATTTTTTCTCCTCCGAGAATGGTTTAACCAACATTAAAACATTGAAAATTGGCCAATGGTACTTGTTTAATGTTTCGTCAGAGTCAGATCACGTGGAACTTGTGTAGAATTACAATGGAAAGTGAGCTAATCGAAAGCTGAACTCAAGGTCAGCCTTTACTTTAATGAGTTTTATGTGGGGCTGGTTTTAGAGAAGCATCGTAGCATTGACAGGAAGTGAATAATTCATGGCACTTGCTGCTCGTGGGAAAACAATGATTATTGTTCATTTTACACTGATGGCAATAGAAAGCAAGGCCCGTTGAGAAGATGGCCCTGGAATTTTTAAGGATCTCGGAGGACTCCCCAGGGATCAGCACATTGTGTACCACAATAAGGTTCAGTCTCATCGGATGTGCCCGGCTGAGATGTTCTACCCAGCCGACAAGGACTTGCAAGCCATACAGCCTCAGACAGCTGCATCAACAGTTGTTACAGAAGCTGATAGGCAGCACTTGTGACTCACTTGGTGAGCATTCTTCTTCAGTTTAGAAGCTGGTAAGTTCAAGTCCATTCAGTGGATGAAAATCGAGGCTCATGAAGACTGAGGGAGTGGCCCACAATTGGAGTTCACTGAACAGTTCTACTGAAGCTCCATCTCAATGAAACATAGGAGATCCCACAATGCTTTGTCAGTGAAGAAGTGTGGAGTTTGCTTCATAAGTTTTGTCTCTCAACCAAGAAGTTTCCAAAATACATTACTTGGGTCTTAGCACATTGCTGTTTGTGAACATATTGGCTACCATGTTTCCTAAATCACAACAATGACCCTATCTACAAGTATGTGCCTGGCTCTAATAAAACATTGGAACAACTAAGACAATGAATGGTATTTAATAAAATATACTCACTTTTTTCCAGCCAGGATCAGGTGCCTTGTTGTTAAAGGACCAGTCTTATCTTTCACCCAATCGCAGGCTCTTCCAGTGAGGTCACAGATAGAATAAATTGCAAAACTGCTGACTCTCTGCAAGGCATTGTCCAATAACAGGACAACAATCACAATGAATCCTGTGCTGTCCTTAGAAATAGAAAAATGACTACTGCATGTATTGGTGTGTGGTCTGTGCCAGAGAATTTCCTTCTTCTTCTTCAGCAGAAGTAGTCAGTCATAGAGAGATACAGCACAGAGACAGGACCTTCGGCCCGCCGTCCGCATCTGTTATCAACCACCCGTTTATGTTAATCCTATATCAATCCCATTTTTTGTTCTCCCCACATTCCTATCAACTCCCTACACACTCATAAGATAAGATAAGATTTCTTTATTAGTCACATGTACATCAAAATACACAGTGAAATGCATCCTTTTTGCATGGAGTCTTCTGGGGGGCAGCCCACAAGTGTCATCACGCTTCTGGCGCCAACATAGCATGCCCACACCTTCCTAATCCGTACGTCTTTGGAATGCGGGAGGAAACCGGAGCACCCGGAGGAAACCCACGCAGACACGGGGAGAACATACCAACTCCTTACAGGCAGTGGCCGGAATTGAACCCGGATCACTGGCACTGTAATAACGTAATGCTAACTGCTACACTACCGTGCCTCTAACAAGTTGCCAGGGGTAGTGGTAGAAGCAGATATGACAGTGGCATTTACGAGGCTGTTAGACAGATACATGAATATGCAGGGAATGGAGGGATGTGGATCATGTGCAGGCAGAAGAGATTTAGTTTAATTTGGCATCATGTTCGGCGCAGACATTGTGGGCCAAAGGGCTTGTTCCTGTGCTGTACTGTTCTATGTTCTATGATCATTGTTAAACAGCCTTAATTCTGATATCGGTCACAACTGCCACTTTTCCACCTTCCACACCCACAACCCTGCAAATGGCTTCCACCACAGATGCACCTCCCTTTTACAAGGCGTTGTCTGACTTTAATCAGCTCATGAGCTGATTAATGGCCACTCTTGAGATGACTTTGTGGTGGTGAGGGACTGTGCAGTGAGCGCTGGGTTGTCTGAGGTCATGATAGGAATCAGACAGCACAAGTCTTGCATGAGGCCTGAAGGAACAAAAGTTAATGACATCTCTCCTGCCTAGCAGAAGTTTTCAAACACGATCAAGTATAGTCTGCATGGATTTTAAGATTAGAAAAAGTTTCAGCCAGGTTGCTAAGATGTTTTCACTTACAGAGTTGCTCAAAACTAGACTCCATAAATCTAGGGGAATCACTAATAAATCCATCGGAGAATTCAGGTGGAACATCTTTATACATATAACATCGAGATTAAAGCAGTATACTAGAGGGAGCTGGCTAGCATGGATATTATGAAGGGCAGGTGAATAAATACATGAGAGAGAATGGAATAGAAGGTTCTGTTCAGAGAGTTAAGTAACAAGGAGTGAGAGAGGAGGATCATGGAAGAATAAATACAATCGCGACCTAATTGGGGTGAGTACGATGCTTCTGTGGTTTTATGAAAGTTGAGCTGTGGAGGATTGTTTCCCTTTGCCGAGCTAGAATGTTGGCAGTGGTGAGTTAACCATGTACATTTCCAGCTGGTGCTGGCTGTATCTTCATTTCTCTGGAATTTCCTTCCCAAACCCCTTCACCTGCAGGCCTTTTCATTTCCTAGGGTGTAGAATAATTGGCCTATCTCCTCCTGTTTTCCACCCAGTTACAGTTCAAGGTTTTTCCCAGGGCAAAAATGGCTAACACGTGGGGGCATAATTTTAAGGTGATTGGCATAAGGTATGGCGGGGGGGAGGGAGGTCAGGGGTAATTTTTTTTTACACAGAGAGTGGTGGGTGCGTGGAACACACTGCCGGCAGAGGTTGTGGGGGAAGATACATTAGGGACATTTAAGACACTCTTAGCCACATGAATGATAGAGAAATGGAGGGTTATGTGAGAGGGAAGGGTTAGATAGATCCTAAAGCAGGATAAAATGTCAGCACGACATCAGGGGCCGAAGGGTCTGTACTGTGGTGTAATGTTCTATGTTCTAAGATTACACAGTTTCTGGCTGATTCATTCACTCTGAAGTTAACATGTCCCAATGTAAAGTAGTTCCTCTTGCTCTGAGCATTCAGGTCCCATTCTCAAACCTTCAGCAATTAGCCCATTTTGAGTCCCCAGGTCCAATCCTCTCATAACTTGGAAGCATTTCAATTATATCACCCATAATCAGCACGGACGCAACCAAAAAATGCTCCATTGACAGTCAAGGCAGGGCTTGAACGCACATCCTTCTGAATGTGAGGTGATTCAGCCTAGTTAGTGTTGGTTCAAAGGCAACGGCAACTTAGAGTCAAAATCAAAGTCGTGTTTATTGTCATATGCACAAGTACATGTGTGCACAGGTGCAATGAAACACTTACTTTCAACAGCATCACAAGCAGCATTCACAAGAAAAACATAAATTAAGCATAAATTGTACACAATTATTATAAGAAAAGAACACAGTTAGAACCAAACAAAAAAGTCCACTGTAGTGCAAAGTGATCAAAGTGGTCATGGTGCTGCTGTACTGAGGCAGTGATTAGGGTTGTGCCAGTTGGTTCAAGACCCAAATGGGTTGAAGGGAAGGAGCTGTTCTTGAACCTAGTGGTGTGGGACTTCAGGCTTCTGTACCTCCTGCCCGATGGGAGCTGTGAGAAGATGGCATAGTCTGGATGGTGGGGATCTTTGATGATAGATGTCGTTAAGTATATAAAGTGCATTCTTTCAAACAAGCACCAAGACCTTGCCTGGCTGCTGGTTAGAAGGATGTCCCTGTCAGTGGGATTAAAACTTCAGACACACACACACACACACACACACACACACACACACACACACACACACACACACGCACACACACACACACACACACGAGTAAGGCATGGCAGTCTGGTCATCCAATTATGGACATTGACAGGGCACAGAGACAGAAGCAGTGCAGATTTTTCAGGGTCTTAGACACCTAATCTGCAAAGAAAATTGAACAAGTCTGGGCGTGTTCTATTTTTAAAATGGAATTTTTTTTGTTCAGTAACTACAGCTGGACTTTAAGATCATGAAGGAGATTAAAGTTCTTCATGGTATGAAAGGTTCAAACACCAGACAATACCAGCGGAAAAATTAGGAAATCAGGAAGGATTATTTATTTAATAGATAACAGCTTTAGGCTGTAGGCAGGTTTAAACAGTGTGCAAGATGCAGTCTGTGCAGACAGCTGAGGGCTGAAACTGTGGAAGTTTTTAGGAAGGGATTTTTTAAAAATATTATCTTCCTCCATGGGTCTTCTTGTGCCCGAGGTCTTATCAAAATACATCAAGGTGGTTGATCTTAATTGCCCAAACATCGTCCACATGGTGGGATTGGTTTACAGGTCATTGTTTGTGTGATGAATGTTTGACAGCTGTGTCGTTTACAGCTGTGTTACCAAAACAAACCCAGAGTGCCTGTCCAGTGGGCTGAAACCAGACAAAGTATGTGTGGTGCTAAAAACAGACCCTCTCAAGGTAGACAGCACGCAAGCTGAAACCGCTGGGATAAAGGCTTTCATTCAAATCTTGTCCTTCACCCAAAGTATTTTAGGATGGCACAGTAGTGCAGTGGGTAGTGCTGCTGCCTCGCAGCTCTGGAGACCCAGGTTCGATCCAGACCTCAGGTGCTGTCGGTGTGGAGTTTGCATGTTCTCCCTGTGACCGAGTGGGTTTCCTTTGGATGCTCCGGTTTCCTCCCACATCCCAAGGATGTGTGGGTTTGTAGGTTAACTGGCCACTGTAAAGTGCCACTGGCGTGCAGGTAAGTGGCAGAA
The DNA here is from genome assembly GCF_009764475.1 of Pristis pectinata. Lineage (NCBI taxonomy): Eukaryota > Metazoa > Chordata > Chondrichthyes > Rhinopristiformes > Pristidae > Pristis > Pristis pectinata. Next base: position 9,020,647 of record NC_067435.1, on the reverse strand, counting down.
TCTGGTGGGGGGGGGGGGTAGATGGGGAGAATGTGGAGAGAATAAAAATAGTATTGATGTAGAATTAGTGACGGTTGATGGTTGGCATGGACTTGGTGGGCTGAAGGGCCTGTTTCCATGCTTGTCTCTGTGAATTGATGACTTTACATTTTACAGCCAAAGGAATCCTATTGGAGTACATTCACTGTTGTCAGGAAACTGGTGGGCAACTGTGCACAGTGGCACTTCCTAACAGCTCCAGAGTTCCTGACCTCCGGTGCTGTCTGCGCAGAGTCTGCATGTGACTGCGTGGGTTTCCTCCAGGTGCTCTGGTTTCCTTCCATATCCTGATGACGTGCAGGTTGGTAGGTTAATCAGCCACTGTAAATTGTCTCCGGTGGGAAGGCGAGGGGCAGAATCTGGGAGGAGCTGCAGCTATATTCCAGGATCTGCCACATAATCTGTCTGGGATGTTGACCAAGAGGTAAGTATTCTTCTTCTTCCAAATATCTCCATAGGATCTTCTGAGAGACCAGCTGGAGCTTCAATGTAACACTTACCCAAGTGAGAGTACTTCCACTGAAGCACTCCCCTGGGAGCGCTCTAAAAGGAAATGTTATAAATACCCGGCAGTTCAACAATGAAGGGAGAAAGAGGGTTAATGCTTCAGGCTGATGATCTTCCATATGAACTTTATTGGAAATTTTAGCCGTTGTTTTTGTGCTCAGATCTCTGGAGTGAGTCTTGAACCCATTAACTTCTGTTTCAGAGGTTAGAGTGCCAGGAGTTTATATCTGTTAGCTGCTCCGTGAGGGACATCAGTGTGAAGCATCAGTGGTGTTCCCCCAACTCCAAGTGCCTTCGACACAAGGCTCGACTTAAATTAACCTAAACCTGATCTCAGTATTACAGAGGTCCACAGGGATGTGATCTGGAAACTTTGTTAGGTGGGGCCTGTTAGTGCCTTTTTTAACACACTGCTGCATGTGTTTATCAACTGAGAATGTTTACTGCACACATTTGGCCATTGGGACAGCGTTCCATGAGCCGGGCAACACTGTTGAGCTGTCCAAAAATTGACAAGTAACTGTGCACTGTCTTTCCAGAGACACACACAGGCTAACTAGATACACACAGGCTAACTAGACTCACACAGGCTAACTAGATGCACACGGGCTAACTAGACACATGGGCTAACTAGATGCGCACAGGCTAACTAGACTCACGCAGGCTAACTAGATGCACACGGGCTAACTAGACTCATGGGCTAACTAGACGCACACAGGCTAACTAGACACACGCAGGCTAACTAGATGCACACAGGCTAACTAGACTCATGGGCTAACTAGACGCACACAGGCTAACTAGACGCACACAGGCTAACTAGATGCACACAGGCTAACTAGACTCATGGGCTAACTAGACGCACACAGGCTAACTAGACACACACAGGCTAACTAGATGCACACAGGCTAACTAGACTCATGGGCTAACTAGACGCACACAGGCTAACTATTAGCACACAGGCTAACTAGATGCACACAGGCTAACTAGACTCATGGGCTAACTAGACGCACACAGGCTAACTATTAGCACACAGGCTAACTAGACACACACGGGCTAACTAGATGCACACAGGCAAACTAGACACACACAGGCGAACTAGATGACCACAGCTTGAAATGGACAGCCTGTTGACAGGGAGGCACAACTAGAACTAAATTGAACTAGTCAAGTGACCACAGTAAATGGCTTGACACTGTTCCACCTTGAAGTCCTACTGGGAAGTTAATTCAAGAACAAGAGACCAAAAGAATGTATGTCTAGAGCAGTTCACTCTTTGCTAATTAATGGAACAGTATTCGTTTTTGTTTGCTCACAATGTTTTGTCTTATTTACTGGAAGTGTTTGACCAACCCCGATTCCTGCTCACTGCTCTGGCTTCACATCATCCAATATTAGCAAAGATCCCTTTTTGCTTCTGACTGTTACATTGTTTCAGCTTTGCTTAATTAGGGTCACTGAGAGGCAGCGACGGATTCTTCCCAAGAAATAATTGGAAACAGTTAACCCAATCAGTGCCTGTTGCAAATGGTAGCCAAGAGTTAATTGGTTCAAATAAGTAAACACAGCTGGATTGACAAATAAGGGTTGGAAGGAGACATGCACTAATTATATTATTTGGCTTTCTCTTGGAATATAATCATTACAGATCATCCTTACAAGGAAAAACTAATTTGTTAGGGTAGGGTTTGAAGGTTTCTTAAGTTGATGACCATCCGCTAGTCCATTCTGAAACTTTGCCACCTAAATCTAAGTTCCCCAGTGAGGGAAACAACCTCTCAGCAACTTGTCAAGCCCCTTTACGTGCTTTGATATGATCATCTCCCATTCTTTCAAACTCCATTGATTAAAGACCACTACTTGCTCAATCTTTCCTCAATATACATACAATCTCCCACCCCAGAAATCAAACTACGCAGGCAAACCATCCTTAAATAGTGAGACCAAAACTTTCTTCTGGATGGGGTCTTACCCATGCCCAGTACAGTTGCAGTAAGACTTTTCCACTTTGGTAGTCCAGCCACTTTGAACTGAAGGCCAACCTACCATTTGCCTTCCTGATAACTTGCTGCATCTATGTACTGTGTTCTATGTAAGAGAATACTAAATCCTTCTGCAGAGCAACATTCTGTAGGCTCTCTCCATCTCTGCTTTCTTATTCGTTCCACTAAGGTGGACAACCTTGCACTTTCCATCTGCCAAACTTTTGCCCATTCTGTCAATGTATTGATATTCCTTTGCTGATTATAGAGTCATACAGCACAGAAACAGGCTTTTTGGACCAAGATGTCCCTACCAACCAGGTACCTATCTATCCTACCTATTCTTTGGTGTCTCCTCACAACTTGCTCCTAAGAGCCCTAATTCAGTCTAAAAGATGTGATGGATTAGAGAGAACAAACAAGGCAAGGGGAGACAGTGTGATAGTGAGAAACAAAGAGCCAGTTGGCCACATGGCTTGTAAGCTGAGGCACAGAATATAAGAACAGGGAGTTAGGATTCTGTAAAACAACAGTTGGAGCACTGTTTTTAGGTCTGGTCATCACATTACAGGAAGTATGTGATTACACTAGAGGGAGGTGTAGAGGAGATTGATGAGGATGTTACCAGGCTTGGATAATTATAGTGATGATTGTGGCACAGTAGTGTAGTGATTAGCGTAACGTTATTACAGTGCCAGCGACCTGGTTTCAATTCCTGTCACTGTCTATAAGGAGCTTGTACATTCTCCCCTTGTGTCTCCGTGGGTTTCCTCTGAGTGCTCTGGTTTCCTCCCATATTCCAAAAAAAGACGTACAGGTTAGGAGCTGTGGGAATGCTATGTTGGCGCCGGAAGAGTGGCAACACTTGTGGGCTGCTCCCAGCACATTCTCAGTAATGCAAAAGGATGCATTTCACTATGTGTTCCGATGTACATGTGACTAATAAATAAATATCTTCTTATCTTATGAGAGGTTTGCTAAGCTAAGGCTGATAACAGGAGGAAATTTAACTGGGATGTACAAAATAATGAGTGGCCTTTACATTGAACAGGAAGAACCTATTTCTCTTAACAGAAAGGTTGATAAACAGGGAGGTTCAATTTCAGGGAATTGGCAGGAGGGTTATCAATGTTGTTGGACAAATCACAGGTGGTGATGAGTCAGCGTACAGGAGCGAGATAGGACACCTGGTTGAGCGGTGCCACAACAACAACCTCTCGCTCATCGTCAGTAAAACTAAAGAGCTGATTGTTGACTTCAGGAAGGAGGAGGAGGACGAACATGTGCCAGTCTACATTGGGGGATCGGTGGTGGAGAGAATCAGCAGCTTTAAATTCCTGGGTGTTAACATATCGGATGCCCTGTCCTGGGCCCAGCACATAGAGGCAATTACAAGGAAGGCACGCCAGAGTCTTTACTTTCTTAGGAGATTAAGGAGGTTCGGCTTGTCAACAAACACCCTAACAAACTTCGACAGATGTACTGTTGAAAGTATCCTGACTGCTTGCATCATGGTCTGGTACGGCAATTCGAATGTACAGGAACGTAAGAAGCTGCAGAGAGTAGTGGACTCAGCCCAATACATCATGGGCACATCCCTCCCCACCATCAGTGGTATCTACAGGAGGATCTGGCTCAAGAAGGCATCGTTCATCATCAAAGATCCTCACCATCCGGACCATGCCATCTTCTCACAGCCACCATCGGTAAGGAAGTACAGAAGCCTGAAGTCCCACACCACCAGGTTCAAGAACAGCTACTTCCCTTCAACCATTCAGTTTTGAACCAACCTGCACAACCCCAATCAGTTTAGCAACACTATGACCACTGATCACTGTGCACTAAAATGGACTTTATTTTATTTTAATTGCATTCTTTGTAAAAGTTGTGTATAATTTATGTTTAAGTTATTTTTTTCTTGTGAATGCTGCAAGTAAGTTTTTCATTGCACCTGTCGATACATGAACTTGTGCACGCGACAACCAACTTGACTTTGACTTTGCTTTCACCACTACCCCGGCAGCCTGTTCCGGGTACCTACCACTCTCCGTGTAACAAACTTGCCCCGCACATCTCTTTTAAACTTACCCCCCCTCACCTTAAAGCTGTGCCCTCTAGTATTTGACATTTCATAAAGAACAGACTGAATTTGACAAAGAGCTGTCTGGGCTGATCCTACCCTCCAGCTCTTGATTGCTGCTCCTGTTATGGCTCTTCAACTACAACTTAATATGAAGAGGGTTTCTGCTTCTCTCACCCAGGCAATACATTCCAGATCCCCATTACATCTGGTGTAGAGGAAAAGAATCTCAGCTATCCTCTAGGGAAGGCAGTTCACACTAGATTAGGCCAGTGTAAGGAGTTTACTGGTGTCAGCAAAAATGGAAATGATAAACTAAATTTAGTTCACATGAATGCAAGGAGTGTGGTAAATAAAGTTAGTGAACTCCAGGGGTGGATAGTCACATGGGGATATAATGTGAAGGTGATCTCAAAAACCTGCTTCACAAATGAGCAGGACCAGGCCTTAAATATTCCTGGATACAAAGTCTTTAGGAAGGATAGGGAAGGAAATAAAGCAGGAAGGGTAGCGGTATTAATTAAAAGGAATATAAAAGTGCTGGAGAGAGAGATGGTAGCACAGAGGAGTCAAAGACAGAATCTATTTAGTCAGAGCTAAAAACTTGAGAGGGAATATTACTCTGCTGGGTGTATTCTACAGACCATAACAAGTGGCAGAGATACAGAGGAGTAAATATATAGGGAGGTTACAGAGGAGGGCAAAAGTTACTAGAGTATTGTGTTCAATTCTGGTGGTCCTATTATAGGAGTGCATTAGGGAAGATCCAGAAAAGATTTACGAGAATGATTTCTGGTCTACACTTACCAGAATAGATTGGAGAGGCTAGGACTGTTTTCTTCAGTGAGGAGAAGGCCGTGGGGGTATACAAAGTGATGAGGGTCTGGATGGAGTGGATAGTGGGAGACTTGCTCCCATCAGTGGAGGGGTTGAGGATAGAGGTCACAGGTATAAAATACAGAGGAAGAAAATTACAAGTGACGTGAGGAAAAACATTTTAATGCGGTGTGCGTTTGCAATCTGGAATGCACTCCTTACAGATGTGGTGGAGGCAGGTTCTGTTGTGGTTTTAAGAGGGAATTAGATGAATAATTGGGAGGAAAAGCTTGTAAGGCTGTGGAGAAGGGGCTTCAGGGGGGGACTAAAAAGTTGCTCAGCTAGAGAGCCAGCATGGGCACAAAGGGCCTAATGGCCTCCTTCATAGAGGTATAGAGTCATAGATTTATACAGGGCAGAAATGGGCCCTTCAGCCCATCATGTCCATGCTGACCTTCTTGCCCATCCACACTAATCTCATTTGCTCGCATTAGGTCCGTATCCTTTCACACCTTGCTTATGCAAGTGCCGGTCTCAATGCCTCTTAAGTGGTGTGATTGTATCTGATTCCACAAGCAATAAATTAAACATAAATTATACACAATTTTTACAAGAAAGGACACAATTAAAGCAAAAGAAAAGTCCATTTTACTGCGAAGTGATCAAAGTGGTCATAGTGTTGCTAAACTGTAGTGATTAGGGTTGTGCTGGTTGGTTCAATGGTTGAAGGGAAGTAGAAAGCAGATATGAAAGTGGTGTTTAAGAGGTTTTTAGATTGGTAGGGAATGGAGAGATATGAATCATGTGCAGGTAGAAAGGTTTGGTTTAATCTGGCATCCTGTTTGGCACAGACATTGTGGGCATAAGGACCTGTTCCTGTGTTGTACTATCCTATGTCCACTGAGCCAGTTTTGTCATCATGAACACACCATCACCAAATTGTCTCCTTCTCTGCCACTAATTTCCATGATTCCAATTTCTATAACTGCTGTTCGATGGAAATGTCTTAGGACTGGGAGGGAATCCCTGAGAATTGAGAGGAATCCCAAATTGATGCTGGACTATTGTTCTCCCCTGTTTTGAAGGAGATGTGAATAGTTCATCTCAGAGAAGAGTGAAACTGGAAATAAATGTTCTAAAGTGGAGAAATGTTCCAATCCTTCTCCCACCATCCAGCTCCTCCATCATTTTCAATCATACGGATATAAAGTATATAGAATACTACAGCAGAGAAAGCAGCTGTTTAGGCCAACCTGGTGTTTACGAGCTATTACCTCTTCGCATTCCATCTGAATCTTTCATCAGATCCTTCTGTTCTATTTTCTTTCATTGAAAGCATTCAGGCTATTTGGCTCAACTACTTGTTCCAATAGTGAGTTTCACAACATAATCACTCACCACATAAAAATATTTCTTTTTACTTCCTATTGGATTTATCAGTAAATTTTGTCTTTAATTTCAAGTTCAATCATGGGTTAGAGGGTATTAGCTATAAGGAGAGGTTGGACAATCTTGGGTTGTTTTCTCTGGAGCATCAGAGGCTGAGGGGAGACCTGAGAAGTTTATAAAGTTATGTGAGGCAAATATAAGGTAGACGGCCAGAATCTTTCTCCCAGGGTAGAAATGTCGAATACTGGGGGGCATAGTTTTAAGGTGAGATGGGGAAAGTAAGTTGAGATGGGAAAAGATGGGAAAAGCTGAACGGGACAAGTTTTTTCTTTACAGACTGCCAGGACTGGTGGTGGAACAGATGTGAAAGTGGCATTTGAAGCTTTTAGATAGGCATATGAATATGCAGGGAATGGAAGGATATGGATCACGTGTGGGCAGAAGAGTTCAGTTTAATTTGGCAGCGTGGGCTGAAGGGCCTGTTCCTGTGCTGTACTGTTCTATGTTCTATGTCCACTAAGCCACTGGCTTAAGACATCATTAGAGGGCACAAAACCTGGCTTGGTTAGTAACTCCCTCAAATCCCTGCAAACAGGTAAGAGACTTCTGCGCCTAAGTAAATACCCCTGAGGTCTTTGCATGCGATGTTTCACTGAGTGCTTATATCCATTCTTATCCCAGCAGCATCATCCTTGGATACTTGGAATAACCTGCATCATAAGGAACTCTTTCACAATGTGTGCTGTGGTTTTAACTCCACCATGATTGTAGGATTACATTGAAGACCTTTGCAGAGTTAGTTGGGTCCTACGTGTCGTAAGAACATAACATATAGAAGCAGGAGTGGGTCATTCAATAAGATGGTGGAGAGTCAAAGGGTCATAGACCAATTACAGCACAGATACCGAAGCTTCGGCCCAATGAGTCCATGCCGACCAGGTTGTCCACCTAGCTGGTCCAAATTTCCTGTGTTCAGCCCATATCCCTCCAGGCCCCTCCCCTCCATGTACCTATCCAAGTGCTTCTTAAATGATATTGTTGTACCCACCTCAACCACTTCCTCTGGCAACTCGTTCCATATACTCACCACCTTCTGCATGAAAAAGTTGCCCCTCAGGTCCCTTTTAAATCTTTCCCCTCTCATCCTGAACCTATGCCCCCTAGCTTTGGACTCCCCAACCCTGGGGAAAAGATAAGATATCTTTATTAGTCACATGTACATTGAAACACACAGTGAAATGCATCTTTTGCATAGAGTGTTCTGGGGGCAGCCTGCAAGTGTCGCCACGCTTCCGGCGCCAACACAGCATGCCCACAACTTCTGTGACAAAAGACTGTTACCATCCACCTTATCTATGCCTCTCATAATTTTAAACACTTATGGTCATCTGTCATTCTCCTATGTTCCAAGGAATATAGACCCAGCCTGGCCAACCTCTCCCTATAACTCAGGCCCTCTAGTCCTGGCAACATCCTTGTAAATCTTTCCTGCACTCTTTCCAGTTTAACCATGTCTTTCCTGTAACACGGTGACCAAAACTGTACACAGTACTCAGTACAGAGTACACAGATGATAGTTGATCTTTTACCTCATAACTATTTCCTGCACTAACACCACTGGATTCCCTTATAATTCAAAACACCACCAATTTATGTCTCAAATATTTTCAATGAGCCTTCTTAGATGAAAAATTCCAAAGATTCACTCGCTTCTGGGTGAAGTAATTTCCTCTCATCTCACACCAGCATCTCCCTTATCCTGTGAATGTTAAATATTTCACGATTCTAGTTGTTTTTTTTTAATTTCAAAAATAAACTCTATTCATAATAAAAAACACATACAAGAGTAACGATCCTAGTTTGAAAGCAGAAAGCTCCCCATAGCAATTTATGGGAGTTTGCTGTGTGAGAAATGGCGATCACTTTTGCCCTCAGTTTCTGCAGATTAAATTGCTTGAAAATATTTCTGAGAGATGGGTAAGGTGCTATAGAAACACAAGTCTTTCCTTTTTTTCTTGTGGGAGGAAGGAACCACGATGCATACTAAGCAAATAAAGAATGATAAGGGTCTTTTCAAGCATGGCAAATCTCTTCCAGTCTCCTGAATATTTTAGTAAGGCATCTGTTTCAAGTGCTGACAAGGAGAAAACAACTATGGACAAGTGTTAAGCATGAAAGCTTCCCAACCTATTTTCCATATCTAGCTTTGATGCAAACATCAATGTCTCCCTTCCCTGCTTTGAACAGACGATGATACCATGTCATCTACTTGAATTCATGGCAGGGAATGTTGTCTTCATTTAATAGTTGTAAAATAGTCCTGCTGTCAAGGTAGCTTTTTATGTGAGTTTCAACAGAATGCACTGTTGTCATTTACCCAGGATAGAGAGAGTCAAACAACACAGATAAAGGCCCTTTGACCCATCGAGTCCACATAGACCATTGAGCTTCCATCTTCACTAAATCTACACTAATCCCATTTCATTCTCCCCACATTCCTATAAACTCCCCAGAGATTTTACCACTCACCTACACACTTAGTGGCCAATTAACCTACCAACCAGCAGGTTTTTGGGATGCGGGAGAAAACTGAGCACTCAGGGGAAATCCACGCTCTCACAGGGAGAACGTTCAAATTCCAGAGAGCGCCAGGGGTCAGAATCGAACCTGGGTCACTGGAGCTGTGAGGCAGTAGTTCCATTAGCTGCACCACAATGACACCTAGGAGGCCACTTCCACAGAACCTCCCAAACTCATAACCTCTGCCACCAAGAAGGAAAAGGGCAGCAGGTGCATGGGAAACACGACCCGGGACTGTTTTCCCTCTGAGGATCTTGGCTTGGAAATATATTGCCCATTCATCAGCCTGTGGCATCTGAGGGTTGTGGGTGCTCAGTGGTGTAGTACAGAGTCGGAGAGAGATACAACACTGAAACCGGCCCTTCAACGCAAGTCCACACTGACCATCATTCACCAATTTACACTAATACCATTTTATTGTCCCCACATTCTCATCAACTCCCCCCAAGATTCTACCATTCACCTACACACTATGGGCAATTTACAGCGGCCAATTATCCTCCCAAACCACACAGGCACGGCAGTGTAGTGGTTAGCATAACACTATTACAGTGCCAGGGACCTGGGTTCAATTCCTGCCACTGTCTTTAAGGAGTTTGTACGTTCTCCCCGTGTCTGCGTGGGTTTCCTCCGCGAGCTCCGGTTTCCTCCCACATTCCAAAGATGTACGGGTTAGGAAGTTGTGGGCATGCTGTGTTGGCGCCGGAAGAGTGGCGACACTTGCGGACTACCCCCCAGAACACTATGCAAAAGATGCATTTCACTGTGTGTTTCAATGTACATGTGACTATTAAAGATCTCTTATCGTATCTCTCAACTATCCCCCCCCCTCAAGCCCATCAATTCCCCGCAACCCCAATCTGCGGACTAGGTGCAGTTAACCTGCCAACCCACACATTTTTGGGACGTTGGAGGAAACCGGAGAACCCGGAGGAAACCCATGAGGTCAAAGGGAGAACGTGCAAACTCCAAGCAGGTAGCACCAGAGGTCAGAATTGGACCTGGGTCACTGGACCTGAGAGGCAGTGGACTTACTAGCTGCGCCACTGAGCACTATTCTCAAGACTGAGCTCGAAGTGTGCTAGGATTCTTTTGGGACTGATGAGAATCAGGCAGGAAAGACTAGCCATTGTCTGAAGACCTGACAGGTCTAACTATGATCTATTCCTGCTCCTTTTTCTTAACCTTAATGTGAAAGAGGAGAAAAGGACAGTATTCTGAGACAAGGCAGAGGGGGCATTGAGTATAAGAGTTGGGATGTTATGTTACAGCTGTATAGGATATTGGTGAGACCGCACCTGCCATATTGTGTGCAGTTCTGGTCACCCAACTATTGGAAGGATGTCATGATAGAGAGGGTGCGGAAAGATTCATAAGGATGTTGCTGGGACTGTACGGCTTGAGTTATAAGGAGAGACTGGATAGCCTGGAACTGTTTTCCCTGGAGCAAAGGAAGCTGAAGGGCGACCTCATAGAAGTTTATAAAATGGTGAGGGGCACAGATGAGGTGGATGGTCAGGGTCTTTTTCCCAGGGTAGGAGAGTCTAAAACTAGAGGGCATCGGTTTAAACCGAGAGGGGAAAGATATAAAGGGGACCTGAGGGGCAAGTCTTTCACACAGAGGGTGGTGGGTATCTGGAACGAGCTGCCAAAGGAAGTGGTAGAGGTGAGTAAAATTACAACAGTTAAAAGACATTTGGACAGGTTCATGGATAGGAAAGGTTTAGAGGGATAGGGGCCAAATGGAGGCAAATGTAGGCACCTTGGTCAGCATGGACGTGTTGGGCCGAGGGGCCTGTTGTATAACTCCATGAATCCATAACCAGGACACACCCATGCTGTGATTTCCAATGGGATAAAGGCATTGTATGTTACAATGAGGCTTCATTGGCCTAGTTGTGATTTGGTCGTTATATCTGCATGACAGAATGACTGTATCCTTGACAATTGTTTCGGAGCCCTGGACTGAGTATTTCAAAACCTTGGACATTAGGTTTTAATCAAAAGCATGTTATCTATCATGCTACTCAAACATTGCTGCTAGTTCAGGGACACTCTTTCCTCGACTCACTGAAACACACTTACTGCCTTTCCAGCTGCATCGCCATGGAAACGATTGGACATTCCTAAATGAGTTAATGTAAACCCAGCAACATGGAATGGTATAGTTCTGGATAAAGTCTGCAGTCTGTGTGGGAAACTGCACAGTGTGAACGCACTCCACCCAATACTTTGCAAGATCTGTCAGATTTCACTGCATCTGGATTCCAGCACCACCCCGCCCCACTCGCCCACCACCCACCCTCCTCCTCACACTCTGTTCCAGCACTGATCCAGCTGTTGTGGACCACCCTCTGACGCCATCTTTTAAAGTTGTACTGAGCCCGTCTCCCAGCCGTCATTTTAAACTGATCTCCTTGGATAGACTCTAACCTTGAAGTTCCTTTACTTGTGGTTCTCTCCTTTATTTATGTCAAGAGGCTATAGATGGAGAGTTTTATAAATGCTAGTGGTTCTTAGGTTAAACATGACACATGAATGATAGAAAAATAGGGGGCTATGTGGGAGGGAAGGGTTAGATAGATCTTAGAGTAGGATAAAATGTCGGCACAACGCTGTGGGCCAAAGGGCCTGTACTGTGCTGTAGCGTTCTAGGTTCTATGTTCTATGTTCTATGTTCTAAACATTTACAGAGACGTGCAGAAGTGCCCGTGATGTTACTGGGTTACTATTCAGAGAAAAAGATAATTGAAGAACTAGGACCAGGAGAAGACCATTCGGTTCTTGAATCTGCTCTGTCAGTCATTGAGATCATGGCTAATCTTTTACCTCAGCTCTGCCTTCCTCAACTCTTCCCATATCCTTTGATTCCCTTAAAATCCAGAGATCTATTGATCTTTGTTCTGTCCCTCTGCAGCTCTCCAGGGTAGAAAATTCCAAAGGTTCTCTGCCCTCAAGTGAAAAAAAATTCTCCTCATCTCTGTCCTGAAAGGCCTTCCCTTATTCGGAGACGGTGATCCTGATAGTAGATTCCTTAGCAGGGCAACACTCCACCTTAACCCCTTCCCCCATACCCACCCTTTGTAATTTTCTCCCACTCCTCAATCAGAGAGGAAGAAGCTGTTTCTGAATTGTTGAGTTTGGCTCTTTAGGCTCCTATACCTCCTCCCCGATAGTAGTAACGAGAAGAGGGCATGTTCCGGATGGTGAGGGTCCTTAATGATGGATGCCGCTTTCTTGAGGCACCGCCTCTTGAAGATGTCCTCAATGGTGGGAGGGTTGTGCTTGTGATGGAGCTGGCTGAGTCTGCAACTTTCTGCAGCTTCTTGTGATCCTACGCATTGAAGCCACCGTACCAGGCTGTGATGCAACCAGTCAGAATGCTCTCCACTGTACACTTATAGAAATTTGTAAGATTCTTTAGTGACATGTTGAATGTCCTCAAACTCTTAATGAAGCAGAGCCGCTGGCGTGCCTTCTTCGTGATTGCATCAGTCTGTTGGGCCCAGGATAGATCCACTGAGATGTTGGTGCCCAGGAACTTGAAGCTGCTCACCCTTTCCACCGCTGACCTCTCAATGAGGACTGGTGTGTGTTCTCCCGACTTCCCCTTTCTGAAGTCCACAATCAATCCCTTGGTCTTGCTGACGTTGAGTGCGAGGTAGTTGTTGCAACACCACTCAACCAGCTGATCTACCTCACTCCTGTGAGAATTTCATAATTTTCAAAGAAATAACTTCTTAATCTCTAAATGAAGACACAAGAATGCAGATGCTGGAATCTGGAGCAAAAATAAGCTGCTGAAGAAACTCAGGCAGCATCTATGAAGGGAAATGGACAGTCAATGTTTTGGACCGATCCAGATGAAGGGCCCATGGAATTACAGGAAGGTTACGAGCATGGATAGAGCATTGGCTGATTTGCAGGAAACAGAGAGTGGGAATAAAGGGATCCCATTCTGGTTGACTGCCGGTTTCCAGTGGTGTTCCGCAGGGGTCCGTGTTGGGGCCGCATCTTTTTTACGTTGTATATCAACGATTTGGATTATGGAATAAATGGCTTTGTGGCTAAGTTTGCCGATGATACAAAGATAGGTAGAGATGCAGGTAGTGTTGAGGAAACGGAGACTCTGCAGAGAGACATGGATAGACTAGGAGAATGGGCAAAGAAGTGGCAAATGAAATACAATGTTGGAAAGTGTATGGTCATGCACTTTGGTAGAAGAGAAAAATGGGCAGACTTATTTAAATGGGGAAAAAATTCAAAATTTAGAGATGCAAGGGGACTTGGGAGTCCTCGTGCAGGATACCCTAAAAGTTAACCTCCAGGTTGAGTCGGTGGTGAAGAAGGCGAATGCAATGTTGACATTCATTTCTAGAGGAATAGAATATAAGAGCTGGGATGTGATGTTGAGGCTCTATAAGGCATTGGTAAGACCTCACTTGGAGTAATGTGTGCAGTTTTGGGCTCCTTATTTAAGAAAGGATGTGCTGACGTTGGAGAGGGTTCAGAGAAGATTCACTAGAATGATTACAGGAATGAGAGGGTTAACATATGAGGAATGTTTGACGGCTCTTGGGCTGTACTCCTTGGAGTTCAGAAGAATGAGGGGGGACCCCATAGAAACAATTTGAATGTTAAAAGGCCTGGACAAAGTAGATGTGGCAAAGTTGTTTCCCATGATAGGGGAGTCTAGTACAAGAGGGCACGACTTCAGGATTGAAGAGCGCCCATTCAGAACAGAGATGCGGAGAAATTTCTTTAGCCAGAGAGTGGTGAATCTGTGAAATTTGTTGCCACGGGCGGCTGTGGAGGCAAAGTCTTTGGGTGTATTATGGCAGAGATTGATAGGTATCTGAGTAGCCAGGGCATCAAAGGTTATGGTGAGTAGGCGGGGGAGTGGGGCTAAATGGGAGAATGGATCAGCTCATGATAGAATGGCGGAGCAGACTCGATGGGCTGAATGGCCGACTTCTGCTCCATTGTCTTATGGTCTTAACCCAAAACATTGACTGCCTGTTTCCCTCCTGACCTGCTGAGTTCCCCCACCATCTCGTTCTCCAAACCCTAGAGAATACAACCTTAGTCTATTCAATCCCTTCTCATGTTATACACCCACTATCCCCGGATCACTCCAATGAATTCTTGTTGCATTCCTCCATGACAAATTTTCATTTGGCAAGGAGCCCGACATTATTGATAAGGATTCATGTTTGAATCCTTCCATCATAACTGGGGGATTTAAAATTGATTAACTTAATAGATCTAGTATCGGTAAAGGTAACCATAAAACTAATGTCATTAAATAAAACATCTGGGTCATTCATGTCCATTGGGGAGGGAAATCTGCCACCTTTACCAGCCTGCATTATGGTTAACAACACATAAAATGCTAGAGGAACTCAGCGGGTCAGGCAGCATCTATGGAGGGAAATGGACAGTCGACGTTTCGGGTCGAGACCCTTCATCTGGATTGGAAGATAAAGGGGAGAGAGCCAGTCGAAAGAGGGTGGAGGGAAGGGGTGGAGCAAGAGCTGGCAGGTGATAGGTGGATCCAGGTGAGGAGGGGTGCCAGGCAGACAGGGGAGGGGAGAGTGGAGATAGCGACAGAGGCTGGGAGGTGATAGGTGGAGGTGACGAAGGGCTAAAGATGATGGAATCTGATAGGAGAGGAAGGTGGGGCCTGGAACCAAGTGAGGGAGGTGGGGAGGGCAGGTGGGACCAGTGGGGGGAGGGGAACCAGTGGGAGGAGTGTGTGTGTGTGTGATGGGCAGATGGAGGAGGGGAAGGGAACAGGGTGACGGGGGCTGGGCTGAGTGTAGGAAGAAATGGTCAGGAGGAGAGAGAAAAGGGACAGAGGGAGCAGTTTACCGGAAGTTGGAGAATTCAACATCACGTCACCAGGTTGTAAACTACCCAGATGGAATATGAGGTTCCTCTCATCTGCATTTAGTCTCATCCTGGCAGTATTATGGTGAGAGTTCTGTGAGTGACTCCAGGGTTAGCGTTACTGCGATGTAGTTAATTCCTTCAATTCATGGGGCAATTAGGGATAGGCAATAAATGCTGGTCTTGCCACTGGAAATTTTTATCCTGTGAATAAACTAAAGATAATAGAGGCTTGATTTTACATATTTTTTAATCTCCTCAAATTTCTCCTTACAATTCATTGTTAATGTTACTGCATTATGGGTCAGAGTCTTAACACATGCACTGCCACCCATCTCTCACCCCAGTTCACCTTCTGAGGGGGGGGGGCCTTCCTGACAGTTTCAACCCCATTGGCCATCCATCGCAAAGAATCCTCTTGGTGACCTCTCTCCCTTCAGCCAACTGGAAATCAAAAAGTCGCCTCATTTCCTAATAAGTGTTATTATTGATTAAACAACTCCTTCACCACCCCATCGACACTGTTATGGCAAATGCAAGCACTCAAATGAAAGGACAAAGAGTTTGTTTGGCCCTCTATGTTTTTTCTCCTGAATTTTTTTGCTGGAGAATCTTCAATTCCTGGAAATTCCAGACTGATTCTGGCACTGTCTCAAGAAGGCAACATCTATCATCAAAGATCCCCACCAACCAGGCCGTGCCACCTTCTCGCAGCTACCATCAGGCAGGAGGTACAGAAGCCTGAAGTCCCAAATCACCAGGTTCAAGAACAGTTACTTCTCTTCAACCATTCGGCTCTTGAACCAACCTGCACAACCCTAATCACTACCTTAGTATAGCAATAACATTTGCACTTAGACTTTGTGTTTTTTTTCTTCTAATTGAGTTCTTTCTCATATAATTTATGTTTAATTTGTTTTTTTGTAAATATTGTGTACCTGATGCCATGTGCCTGTGATGCTGCTGCAAGTAAGTTTTTCGTTGCACCTGTGGATAAATGTACTTGTGCATAAGACAATAAACTCGACTTTGACTTTGAGTCTTAGAGTAATACAGCATGGAAATAGGCCCTTTGGCCCAATTTGTTCATGCTGACCAAGATGCCCATCTAAGCTAGTCCCATATTCCTGTGTTTGACCCATATCCTTCTAAACTTTTCCTATCCATGTGCCTGTCCAAATGCCTTTTAGGTGTTGTTAAAGTACCTGCCTCAACCACTTCCTCTGGCAGCTCATTCCATACATGGACCACCCTCTGTGGAAAAAAGTTTCTTCTCAATTTCCTATTAAATCTCTTCCCTCTCACCTTAAACCTGTGCTCTCTAGTCCTTGATTCCTCAACCCCGGGAAAAAGACATTCACTCTATCTATGCCCCCATGGGTGAATGCTGAGAGGTTGTTTCCCCAGACTGGAGAATCTAGAATGACAGGATAGGATTGGAAGTTGGCCATTGGGACGAAGATGAGGAAAAGGTTCTTCAAAGGTTTGTGAGTCTTTGAAACGTCTTTGCTCCACAGGCCTGTGGTTACTCATGTGTTGATTACATTCAAGACTAAATCAATAAATGTTTGGAATGCATCAGAGAACTTCTGAAACTGGCCGACCATTGGATAGTGTGAAAGGTTGTTCTCAAGATTCAGACTATTATCATAAGGCGTATTGAAAGAATATTTTTGCGCAAAGAAACGTGAACAAAATCCTGTCTCTAATTAGAAACAGAAAATGTGGTGAATGAATGCAAGTTTTCTTCAAAAATAATCACGACAGACAATGGACTGAGTCACTTATGTGTTTCATTATCCTGATTTTTCAAACATTAGGTGGCAAAGAAATGCGGTTAGTTTTGCTTTGGGACCTTGCACATGTTGGCATCTGGGTTACCAAACCACGAACCCATTGAATAGATTCTAGTCTGACAATCCAAGCTAGGAGCCAAACCAATCTTGGACTGAAAGGACAATACCCACTGTGACTGGAGCAATTCCCGTTTTACTTCTAAAGGGTTTGTACATCATCGTTTCTCTCATTGGCTGATAGCTCCTTGGATTTCAAAAACCAAATGAGACGTCTGCCAAGATGATGTAATAAAGTGTTGTCTGCAAACAAAGTAACTTAAAAATAGTGGAGCAGTTTCTGGGGATGCAACTAAGTCTTCGATAATTCCATAATCCACACTAAACTCCATGGAACTCCAGCAATCCAACAACACTCTTCCAGCCCATATTTAGAATTTGTGTTGAACATACACGAACCTGTTAGTATCAAACATCAGAACAAATGAACAAATGAGAATAACAGGCAGGAACATAGCTACAATCTCTCAAGCCTGCTCCAGCTTCATAGTGGTTGGGGAATCTTACAACAATCTGATATTTTCAATGGTTAATATTTTCTTTTAATTCAAGTTTATTTACTTTACTTGAATTTAAATTCCACAGCTCACATGGTGTTGTTTGAACTTGTGCCTTTTAACAGGCAGCATGTGGTATTAGCAGTTAGTGCTCCGATGACCCAGGTTCAATCCTGACCTCAGGTGCTGTCCACGTGGAGCTTACACGATCTCCCAGTGACCTGCCTGATTTTCCATGGATGTTCCAGTTTCCTCCCACATCCCAAAGAGAGTTCAGATTGTGGTCACCAACTTACCTTTCAATTCTCTGCTAATTCAACCACTCATATCTACAGCCACACGATTCAAAATCTGTAGAGGTGGGATTGTAGGTCTACCACAATGGGCATATAACAGGCTCTTCCTGCCCCACTGGTACA
Organism: Pristis pectinata; assembly: GCF_009764475.1. Classification (NCBI taxonomy): domain Eukaryota; kingdom Metazoa; phylum Chordata; class Chondrichthyes; order Rhinopristiformes; family Pristidae; genus Pristis; species Pristis pectinata. Next base: position 9,002,599 of record NC_067435.1, on the reverse strand, counting down.
TTTATCCAGTGTCTTCCTGTCTTTAGGTAGGGACCCTGACCAGGCAAGCCCACAGCTCCCTCTCTTCTCTATTGATCTCCTTCTGAGAGGACACCGAACCTCTTAGGAAAGAATGCAACCATTCTCTAAGGGGATGAGTCAGCTTGGTGACATTATTTTGGCCATTGGAGACTCCTGCACCACTTGCTTGGTGCCCTATCCTCCAAATATACGCCAGGTTCCAAAAAAACCCATGAACATGTCACTACTGGGACTGGGTGTCAACTTTGTACGTATGTCGGATGAGGTCATATATCATGCATCATACTTTCCGGGAACATAAGTAACCGTGTCATAAAAACACAACTGGTCTATGAGGAAGGAAACTTCCCAGCCCTTGGTGAAGTTTAGACTTATGTGCAACTCCAGTCTCACACCAGCACCCTTCTCTCTGAGGAGATACAAGAAACTGCAAATGCTGGAAGTTGAAGCAACAAAGAATCTGCTGGAGCAACTCAGCGAGTCGAGCAGCATCTGTGGGAGGAAAGGAATTGTCGATGTTTCAGGTCAAAACCCCTGCATCAGGACTGAGAATGGAGAGGGAAGGTGGCCAGTATAGAGAGGAGAAGGGGGGTGGTGAGAAAAGCGTCCAAGGTGATTGGTGGACAGGGGAGAGGTGTAAGATGACAGTCAGGTTGAGCCAGGTAGGGGAGGGGAGTGGGGGTGGAGTTGGGAGACAGTGGCAGGTGAATGATAGATGGAAGCAGATAAAGAGAAAAAAATATTGAGAGGTAGATGGGGGCAAGGTGGAGTGTGAAGGTCAGAGATGGCTGCTGGAGGGTGATAAGCCCCTTCTCTCTGAAGTGGGCAAGCTCAACCCTGATCTATCAAACCACTGGTAGTTCAGGAAGGAAGCACATCACCATCTTCTCAGTACAAGTAGATAGATGATAAATGGCGATATAAACTTTCTATTCAAATTGAGTATTGCCAAAGAATTGCTTTATACATGAACATAAGACATTTTGGCTGAAGAAAAAAAGAAACCTCAGTGAAAATTAAGTTATCAGAACTGCAATGATAAGACATTGTCAATGATATTTAGATCTTGGTGGATGATTATGATAGTTTCTGAGCTGCAGCCAACATTGCTAAAATGGGATTCTTCTGCCAGGTATGATCACATAAATCTTTTTGAGTGTTTTTAATTGGAAACATTGGTGAATGTCTATAAATCATAACACTGCTTCAGTGTAATGCACAGTGTTACAGCTAGTAGAGCTGCTGTATCTCAATGTCAGAGACCCAGGTTCAATCCTGACCTCTGGCGCTGTCTGTGTGGAGTTTGCACCTCCTCCCTGTGACCACGTGGGTTTCTTCCACTACGCCGGTTTTCTCCCATACCCTAAAGATGTACGGGTTGCAAGGTTAATTGGCCACTGTGAATTGCCCCTACTATGTAGGTGAGTGGTAGAATCTGGGAGGAGTTGATGATAATGTGGGGAGAATAAAAATAAGGATCAATGTAGGACTGGTGTAAATGAGTGGCCGATGATTGGTGCAGCCTCAATGGGCTGAAGAGCCTGTTTCTGTGCTGCATCTCTCAATGACTCTCTGACTACACGATATCAAGTGACTGATTAATCATCTCATGAATGGAAATAACATAGTTTGAGTTGAAATTTTTAATAGCTTCGAAATGGTCATTTATTATTCTCCCTATTCAAAGTCAAATTTAACTTTGTTGTCACGTGTGTGCAATGAAAAGCTTACCTGCAGCAGCATCACAGGCACAGAGCATCATAGAAGCAGCATTTAGAAGAAAAACATAAATTAAGCGTAACTTGTACACAATTTTTGCAAGAAGGAACAAAATTAGAACAAAGAATACAAAGTCCATTGTAGTGCAAAGTGATCAAAGTGGGTCATAGTGTTGCGAAACTGTAGTGGTTAGGTTTGTGCGAGTTGGTTCAAGAACCGAGTGGTTGAAGGGAAGTAGCTGTTGTGCTCCAGTTTCCTCCCACATTCCAAAGACATACAGGTTAGGAGCTGTGGACATGCTATGTTGGCGCCGGAAAAGTGGTGACACTTGCAGGCTGCCCCCAGCACATTCTCGGTAATGCATTTCACTGTGTGTTTCGATGTACATGTGACTAATAAATATCTATCATAATATCTATCTATCCTGCCTAATGATAGCTGTGAGAAGATGGCATGGTCCAGATGGTGGGGATCTTTGATGATGCCTTCTTGAGGCAGCGCCTCCTGTAGATACTACCGATGGTTGGGAGGGATGTGACCGTGATGTATTGGGCTGAGTCCACTACTCTCTGCAGCTTCTTACGTTCCTGCACATTCGAATTGCCATACCATATGATGCAACCGGTCAGGATACTTTCAACATTATTAATTTGATATGATAATGACACACTGCACGAGTGTTTCTATACCATGGGTTACTCTATATTGACTTCTTACTATATTTAATTTAGTTTCAAGGAGAATAGGTCCAGTTGGACTGTCCACTCCCCCCCACAGATGCTGCCTGACCCGCTGAGTTCCTCCAGCAGTCTGGTTTGTTGCTCTAGATTCCAGCATCTGCAGTCTCTTGTGTCTCCAGGTCCAGTTGGATGTTAAAAGGTGCAAATGAAGGAAGTGCATGGATTGGCAGCTGCCTGCAACTTTCTGGCTCCACCTCAGAATTCTTTTGCCCTTTCTTAGTGCACCTTCACACTAAGTAGTGCGAGACTTGAACTGCGATAGATCTGCTGTAGTTCTTTGGCACTTGCAGTAACTGTTAAGTTATTTGATTCCTTTAGTTCAAGACTTGAAGTCAGGAAAGGCATTTCTTACCTTTCACATTGTGTACAGCTGTTTATAGTGAACTTCTAGAAATGACAGTGGCAGAAAATTGGACATGCTGATTAAAGGAAGCCAATGACTAGCATCGTAACTGCATCAATAATTTGAGATAGCGATGGCGAATTTGGGATAAATCCTGGTCTCGACACTGGAAAAGATTCCCCTAATCTTTTTTAAACCAGTGCACTGCTGTTATTTTGGCTGGAGGTCTGTGGTCAGTGGTGTTCTGTGGGGATCAATGCTGGGAACTCTGTTGTTTGTGATATATATAAATGACTCGGATGAAAATGTAGACGGGTTGGTCAGTAAGTTTGCAAATGACACAAAAATAGGTGGAGTTACAGACAGTGAAGAAGGTCGTCAGAGGATCCAGTGGGATATAGATCAGTTACAGTAATGGGCAGAAAAATGGCAGATGAAGTTTAGTCTGGGCAAGTGTGAGGTGTTGAACTTTGGAAGGTCAAAAGTAAGGGACAAGTATACAGTTAATGGTAGGGCCCTTAGCAGCATTGATCTACAGAGGGATCTTGGGGTCCAAGTCCATACCTCCTTAAAAGTGGCAATGCAAGTAGATAGAGTGGTAAAGAAGGCATATGGCTGGCTTGTCTTCATTGTGAGGGACACAGAGTATAAGAGTCAGGAAGTCACGTTGTAGTTGTATAAAATTTTGGTTAGGCCGCACTTGGAGTATTGTGTGCAGTTCTGGTCGCCCCATTACAGGAAGGGTGTGGAGACTTTGGAGAGGGGTCAGAAGAGGTTCACCAGGTTGCTGCCTGAATCAGAGGGCAGATATAAGGAGAGGTTGGACAAACTTGGATTGGTTTCTCTGGAGTATCAGAGACTGAAAGGAGAGCTCAGAAGTTCATAAAATTATGAGAGGCATAGATAGAGTAGACAGTCAAAATCATTTTCCCACAGAGTTGAATATTAGAGGGCATAGCTTTAAGCTGAGCGGGTGGGTGGGGGGGGGGGGGCGCGGTGAAGTTTAAAGGGGATGTGCAAGTCAAGTTCATTTGTTTTTTTGCACACACAGAATGAAAGTTGCCTGGAACAGGCTGCCAGGTCTGGTAGTGGAAGCAGATACAATAGTGGCATTCTAGAGGCTTTTAGATGGATACATGAATATGCAGGGAATGGAGGGATATGGATGATGTGCAGGCAGAAGGTATTGGTTTAATTTGGCATCATGTCTGGCACAGATATAATGGGCTAAAAGGCCTGTTCCTGTGCTGTACTGCTCTATCTTCCGTGTTCAATGAGATCTTTTCCATCCATCCCCTGCAATTTGTCATCCAGAAGACATAACTGCTGTACTCCTACAGAATGTCAGGAGTGCATTTTGATCCAACAGCCTTCTGACTTAAGAAGTCTAACCCACTGAGTCAAAACTGACCCCACGTTAAGGGCAGGTATGTGGGCTTATCATTTACACTCCCTGAGCCTTCACACTGACAGTCAACGCTGGGTCAGCCAATGCATTGAAGGCAGGCTGGGTGTATTACAGGGCATCTAGAGAATAACTCTTTGTACAGCAAACACCATTTTACTCAGAAACACAGTTTGAAGGATTCATGGAAATGACAGCACATCCTCCCAATAAAAACAAGGTCACTTCTCCAGAAAAATGCAGTAAGTGGAGGAAAGTCACATGCAAATAGTCACAGAAAATTGGACATGCTAACTTAAAGGAACAGGCACATTAGACCACAAGTAATAACATCAATCTGCTCACCTACAGTACTGTCATAAGCAGGGCTGATTGAAAGGCTAGGAATGACAAAGGCAATCAGCATTATGTCTGGTGATGCAATCTATACCCACCCCCTCCATCTTCCCTTTTAAATTAACCCTGTTCTTTCCTCTTTGAAGTTTACTTCGGTAACATGTGAAGCAGAGTTGGCGCATTCTGTAACGAGCATTGCAAACTGAACCCTCATTAAGCAGCTGCAGGAGTAAACTAGAGATGAAAAAAAACTTATTATATTCCAACTGATTCAGTAACCAATCACTTGATGACTGCACAGCTTCAACAAAGCCAAATATTTTCACAGGGGAATGAAGTATTTACAACTCTCACATTAGCAGATCCAGGTTCTGTGCATAAGGTCAGAATGAAGGGCTAACATGCTCTTGAGTAACTTAATGAGTGGTGATTTAATCAAAAGGATTAATTAGTTGGCTTGTACTACTGGTGCATTTTTCTGGGATAAATTCAGTGACCTGCCCAATATTAATGAATATGAGGATTGTTTTTAGATATATAAGCTAAGAGATGATGGACAAAGATTCTTTCACTTTCATTTTTGGACCTGGAACTGCAACTTAGCAACTTAGAGTTTAGCAACTTAGAGTTGCTGTAGGCTTAAGGAGTTGGGTTTGCACTAGAGTTGACTGGTAACCTGTGGTAAGGAAACCAGGGTGTTCAGGGACAGCAAGCTTATGGAAGTAAAGGGTCTACCTTAGCTATTTAGCATGCACTCAAATCTTGGGCGTGGGGTCAGATTAGGCCCCACTGCTAAAACTTGGAGGATGCATGCTTTCAGCTGATGCTCTGTGGGAGTACAGAGATGTTATCTGGATGACTTAATGAGGCCTTGTTAGTGTAGATGGATAGATCTAAAAGATTTCACTGCATTATTTGAAGAACAAGGGAATCTCTTCCAATGTCAAGGCCAAAGTCCAGGTGATGGCTTGACGACAGGTTGCCCATTTGCAATGTTAACTCTCTTTCCTTTCCCACTGATGCCACTTGACCAGCTGGGTATCCCCAATGTCTTAATTCCATTATAACTGAAGAGTTCTTCCTATTGCCCGACCTCTCTGCTCCACCACATCACCTCCCACCCCTCACCCACATCCAGCTCTCTGGACTACGTACCTCTTGTCCCCTCCTCTTTGTTAGAACTCCAATTTTGTCCCCTCACTACCCTACTCAATTCACCTCATTCCCCTGACCTTAAAACCCATTCTGTCTACACCTCCACTAAGCCCGACTTCCCATGACAAACCCCACAACCCTCCCCCTTTTCACATCCCAATAACAGCCCCTTATTCCAACACCACTCCACACATCCCCATCTCCTGCCACCTCCAGCACTCCACACCTACTTCTTACCCACATCCCAAGCTTCTGTCACACTGGCCACACCCAGGCAATGGAAACCATAGAAACCCAATATTATCTATAGAGATGTTTGCTTTCTGTATGATGCAGTCTCCATCTCTACTCAGTTCTCCCTTGGTGATGCATACAGAGGGAAGCACCCGTCATACTCGCTAACATCACATTCCGTGCATGAGACAGACAATAACTTAGTTAACATGTTAACTTTTACTGTTAAGTTACTGCATGGAGTGCATAATGGAGGGAGTACAGGAGGTTACAAATAAAACTTCAGATGCTGAATACCTGAAATAAAAACAGAATATATCAGAAATACTTGGCAGGTCAGGCTGAATTTTTGCAAAGAGGAACAAAAGTTTATGTTTCAGCTTGGAAAAGATGAAATGTTAATTGTTTCTCTTTCAACAGATCCAGCCTGATCTGTTGAGTGTTTCCAACTTTTTCAGTTCTGAGGAGCAGTGAAATGGCTTCAGAATGAGGGAAGGTCATGTTGCTGAACAATATCCCAATTTCCTAACTCTGTATCTCTGCTATCTGTTTGGTAAATCCTTCCAAAGTCTTAACCATTATCGGCTGTAGATGTTTTCTCATACATAACCGTACCTTTCAATATTTTTTTAGATATCTGTTTCTATAATACACCTTATGCAAAGAAGCAAAGCTAGCACGTATTAGAAAGTGACCTTACTTAGGAATAAATCTGAGGGTCTGCAGACACTGATACTAAATCTATGCCATATTGACCAGACCTTTGAGATCAAACTCTGGGAGAACCATTCGTGGAGCCTGAATCATCTCCAGCTTATTGTGAAATAATTAGTCAGCAAGGATAAATGATAATGTTCCTCGAGCAAAACTTTGAGTGGCTGAGTAAATATCACCTCAGTAGTGTAGCAGTTAGCGTAATGCTTTACAGCGCCAGCGACCTGGGTTCAATTCTGGCTGCCATCTGTAAGGAGTTTGTACATTCTCCCTGTGTCTGCATGGGTTTCCTCCGGGTGCTCTGGTTTCCTCCCACATTCCAAAGACGTACGGGTTAGAAAGGTGTGAGCATGCTATGTTGGCGCCAGAAGCGTGATGACACTTGTTGGCTGCCCCCCAGAAGACTCCATGCAAAAAGGATGCATTTCACTGTGTGTTTCAATGTACATGTGACTAATAAAGAAATCTTATCTTATCGATAATCTTTTGCTTTGTAACTGAGGCTGGTCTTTCAAATGGCTTCTTTAGTCTCAACATTCCACCTCACCCCCTCTTCGATCAATCAGAGTACATGCAGAGGGACGCAATGAAGCTCAATGCAGCCAATGCAAAGGCCTTGTGGGGAAGAACTGCAATCTGAAGTCCTGATGGCACTGGATATTGTCTGGCTGGGTCCTGTGTAAGAGCCTGTCAGATATTGCATTGGGTATATTGTTGAATGGGTGGTCTTGATGCATTGGAAATAGAATGTATTGGTCTGATGACGCTGTGAATGTAAAGAAAATGCGTTTACTAATTGCATTGTATTTCCTCAATATATTTTTATGAATGAAGTTTATTTTGACAGAAATCATTGAAGAGATGCACCATGTTGAGGACTTGAGAGAGGACACAGAACATAGAACAGTACAGCACAGGGACAGGCCCTTTGGCCCATGATGTTGTGTCAAACTAATTAAACCAGTAATTAAATGCCTAACTAAACTAGTCCCTTCTGCCTATGCAACATACATATCCCTCCATTCTCTGCACATTCATCTAAGAGCCTCTTAATCTTTTCTATTATGTTTGCCTCCACCACCACCCCTGGCAGCACATTCCAGGCACCCACCACTCTCTGTGTAAAAAAACTTTCCCCGCACATCTCCTTTGAAGTTGCCCCCTCTCACCTTAAGTATTAGCCCTGTAGTATTAGGCATTTTGACCCTGGGAAAAAGATACTGGCTGTCTCCTCTATCTACGCCTCTCATAAGCTTATAAACTTCTATCAGGTCTCCCCTCAGCCTCTGCTACTCCAGAGAAAACAACCCAAATTTGTCCAACCTCTCTTCATAACACGTGCCCTCTAATCCAGGCAGCTTCCTGGTAAACCTCTTCTGCACCCTCTCCAAAGCCTCTACATTCCTTCCTGTAATGGGGAGACCAGAATTTAATGTAATACTCCCAATGTGGCCTAACCAGAGAATTGGTTACAGTTGTTGGTGTCAGACAGGTAGCTGACTACAAGTTGATCACGAGGTTTGTCTGACATCAAAGCAATGTAGTTGCTCAAAGTTAGTGAAAATGTGGTGGGCACATTACTCCAGTGGGGACAAATGGTACAAGAAAATCTCCATGGTCATATTGAAGGAAATAGGTTTAAAAAAGAACTAGCCTCAACAATGTTAACTATGAAGTTGTTAAAAACACATCTGGTTCATTCATGTCCATCAGGAAATCAAATTAGCTGTCCAGTTTCACTTGTGAGGCTGTGGTTGAGATTGCAGGAGGTAACAGATCTCAGAATCATAAAGCCAAGAGGTCAAACAGCACAGAAACAGGCCCTTCAACCCACAATGTCTATGCCACCCATTTTACCTGTCTGCACTAATCCCACTTACCTGCATAAGTCTGTAGCCTTCTATGCCTTGGCAATTTGAGTACTTGTCTAGATGCTTCTTAAATGCTATGAGAGTTTCTGCCTCCACCACCTCCTCATTTGAGGTGATTTGAGTGTTGTCCCTTTAAATACCATGGTTTCAAGAGGAACATGCTTTGTAAGAGCTGATGGTTCTCTTGAGTAAACAAGAGCCATCATTTCTCTGCTTAATATCTCACTACAGACAAAATTTGCTTGTTGTGCTGCATCTGATATCACTTGGGGAAACATTGCATTGGAGGAATGACACCAGTGTGTAAGTAAAATTTCCCATTTGGTACAGAGACAGCCAAAGATGTGCACAAAGTTGTTTTATTTCAAATGAGCAATTTTCAACCAGAGCACCTTATTTTATTTGGAGATGTGCAAATAAATTGCCAGACCTTTGTCTTCTTCCTTGAAGACTAATGAATCAGCTTGGTTTTTACAATGATCTAGTAGTTCCATTAACACTGTAACTCAATATTTATATCAGTTTAATTCTACTGCTCAGTTGCTCAAGTGGAAGAGTTGAGAAACACAAAATCATCTCTCCAGACCAAAAACTTTTGATTACTTGTCCAGTAATTTAACCACAATGTCACTGTAAAAGGAAAAAGTTTATTAAGATGACTAGACTCAGAGAGGGCTGTGGAATGATGCAACACGGAAATAGGCCCTTCAGTCCAGCGTCCACACTGAACATCAAACACACATTTTTACACTAATCCTACCCTGACCCATTTTATTCTTCCAGAGATATCCTGAAATTTTTCAGCCAGAAGGATGAGTGAATAAAATACTTCATGATTCAGCAGAATTCCAGAGTACAGGAATGATGTGTTGTACACTGGAGTACAGGGTCTCCAGATACATTACAAACCAGAGGCAGAGTGGAGTCCATCTCTCTCTATCCATCTTTAACTTGGAACTTCTGTCTGCTGTCTGATTGCTTGTCTGTCTCTCTCACTCTTTCTCTATTCCTTCTACCTGTCTGTTTTAAATTCGGTCCTTTGGCATGATTTCTTGTCCCTCCTTCTCCGTCTCTGTCCTCTACCTGCCTGTCTCTATCTCTCTCACTGTCGATCTGTTGCTCTCTCTCTTTCCCTTTATCTCTCAGCATGTTTTGCAACACTCCATCACTGCAAGGATATCCAACAAGGTTTTGGATTTGAGGAGTTTTCTTCAACATCGTCTTCTCTTTTATAAGGCCGGGCTCCTACACATCAGCTAATGATCCACTGCTTACTGCAAGATGTGGGAGAAATTGGGCAGCTGAAAAGCCACTGGCAGCATTGCTTGCACACGCACACACACTCTGCCCCCTTTTTCCAGGATTCCTCCCTTCATTTTCCAACTGTGGTCTGTAACCAGTGTCCTCTGAGCTTCAGGGCAGGACAGTGGGTGTAAGTTGGAACAGTTCAACCTCCGTTTCTCTTTTCCCCTCCCCCGGGTCTCTGCTTCATGCTGAGTTCATTCCATTCTTTGTCTAAACCTATTGTGCAAATGCTTACTAACAGAAGTGTGTTTGTGTGTGTAGAGACAGAATAAAGTCTCAGTATAAAGTACTCTTCTGCAATATGTTATTGAAATCATGGAAAATATTGCATTATATACTTGGCATCTTGAATTTTCCTGGACTTGGGATTCTCTTGGCCCTCAAGCCTCGATTCATTTTGAATTTAAAATGAACTCCTATATAATCCGAGATAATACTGCCAATATCATCAAAATATGAAGGTACAAGCATTTCCGAACATGGATCTGGACTCGTATTTCAGAACTTAAGGAATTTTCAGTGGGAATTTCTTCCAAAATGCATTTTTATGTTAAGAAAAGCACAAAGCAGATTAATTATTGAGCAGCTGAAAAGATTAATGAGTGAGGGAGAAAGTTAAGTTGATGATATTCAGATACACATTGGGAACAGGAGCAGATCAATTCGTCCCTCCAGCTTGTTCTGCTATTTATACGATCAAGGCTCATCTGATTGTAACCTTGACTGCATTCTAGCCTGCCCACGCACCTCCCCCTAACTTTCATCCCCTTGCTTATCAAAAATCTGACTAATTCTGCCTTGATAACATTCCAAGACCTTGCTTCCACCGCCCTTTGAGTAAGAGGCTTCCAAAAACAGAAAAAGAATTAAAATGCTGGAATCATGCAACAGGTCAGGTTGTATCTGTGGAAAGAGAAACTTAATGTTTCAGGTGCAGGGTCCTGAATTAGAACTGGGAACTGCTCTCTTTCCCACTTCCAATAAAGGGTCCCAGATCTGAAACATTAACTGTTTCTCTTTCCACAGATGCTGCCCGACCTGCTGAGTGTTTCCTGCAATTTGGATGTTTTTACTTTAGATTCCTAACAGGTGCAGTATATTGCTATCCATAATAATCCATTGTAGGGATAATTAGAAGTTACTTTATGTGACTTACGGCCTCCTCTACTGCCACGTTGAGGCCAGACGCAGGTTGGAGGAGCAACACCTCTTATTCTGTCTTGGTAGTCTCCAACCTGATGGCATCAAAATCAGGTAACCTCTCCCCTCTTCTCTTCCCCCCCCCCCTTTTTTCCCTCCTTGTTTCCTCTCATTCCTGTGACCCCCCTCTCACCTCCTCTCCCCTCCCCCACCCTTATCACCCATCCATTACCTCCCTCTCATTCCCCACCTCCTTCCCTTTATTCCATGGTCCTCTCCTACCAGATTCCTCCTTCCTCAGCCCTTTTATCTCTTCCACCTATCACCTCCCAGCTTCTCACACCATTCCCTTTCATCCCCCCTCCCACCTCTCACCTGGACTCACCCATCACCTGCCCACTCGTGCTCCTCCCTCTCCCCATCTTTTTACTCTGGCTTCTGCCCTCTTCCTCGCCAGTCCTGATGAAGGGTCTTGACCTGAAACGTCAACTGTTTATTTCCCTCCATCGATGCTGCCTGACCTGCTGAGTTCCTCCAGCAGTTTGTGTGTCTTACTCCAGATTCCAGCATCTGCAGAATCTCTTGGGTCTCTTTACGTGAATATCTGCGCAGAGTTCAGGGCTCTCTCTGCTGTCTCTCACCTCTATGTCTGACGGTTGGTGGGGTCAGGGGTGGGAGTGGCGGGGTTCAAGTCCCACTCGAGATCTGAGCACAAAACTTCTAGATGGACCGCGTGCAGGCAGATGGGATTAGGTTTATTTGGCATCATGGTCAGCACAGACATGGTGGGCTGAAGGGCCTGTTTTTCTATGTTTCTATGAACAGGATGTCACTGGGAATGCAAGCATTTATTGTCCATCTTTAGTTGTCTCCAAACTCTGGAGGCAGTCAAATATGCTGTTGGGTTGGTGTCATCTGTATGCTGGGAGACCTCCACAGCTCTTTTTGTAATAGTAACATCTTATGCTCACCTGAAAGGCAGATAGTCAATTAAACAACTCTTTGGAAAGGCAGCATTTCCAAAAGTGCAACACTTTCCCAGTACTGCATCAGGCATGTCAGCCTTTCCCTTTATTCCCAGCCTGTTCATGTGTCTGTCTAAATACCTCTTAAACATTGCTATTGTATCTACTTCAATCATCTCCCCGCAGCATCTGCCACTGTGTAAAAAGCCTTGCCTCACACAATCTTCTTTAAACTTCCTTTCTCTATGCCTTTGAGTATTTGACATTTCCACTCTGGGAAAAAGACCATCTACCCTATCCATTCCTCTCATGATTTTTATATACTTGTATCAGGTCTCCCCTCAGCCTCCAATGCTCCAGAGAAAACAATCCAAGTTTGTCCAAACTCTCCTAATACACTCCAATCCATCAACAACCTAGTGAACCTCTTCTGCACCCTTTCCAAAGCCTCCACATCCTTCTTATAACGTGATGACCAGAACGGCACGCACTACTCCAAATGTGGCCTAACCAAAGTTGTATGCAACTGCAACATGACTTCCTGACATGAACATTGAAGTCTCCCACTTTAAGCAATCCCCCCCCTTCCCCATAATCCCACCCCACCATGCTTCTCCTCTTCCCTTTCCTAGCCTCTCTGTTATCTACCCCCTTCTGTTTTTTCCTTTCTCTTTACCTTTGACACATCCCCCAGTGAATCTGCTCTCCCCCTCCTCTCCCGTATCTCCCTATCACTATCTCTTACCTGCATCTACCTATCACCACCCTGTGCCCACCCCGCGTCCCCTCTTTTGTCCACCTATCACTGCTCTGCTTTTCCCATCTTCAGTCCTGAGGAAGGTTCCTGACCCGAAACGTTGACCGCCTGCTTTTCTCCACAGATGCTGCCCTACCTGCTGAGTTTCTCCAGCATCATGTTTTTCATCGAGATTAAAGCATCTGCAGTTCTTTGTTTCTCTTCCTGACTTTTATACTCAATGCCCTGACCAATGAAGGCAATCACATTGTACGCCTTCTTTACCACCCATTCACTTGTGTTGCCACTTTCAGGGAGCTATGGACTTACACCCAAAGATCTTTTGTACATCAATGCTCCTAAGGCGCCTACCATTTACTGTGTACTTTCCCTTTACATTTGACCTTCCAAAGTGAGACCCCTCACACTTGTCTGGATTAAACTCTATCTGCTACTTCTGTCCATATTTCCAGCTGGTCTAAATTCTGCTGAATCCTTTGACAGCCTTTCTCACTATCCACAACTGTGCCAATTTTTGTGTCATCTGCAAACTTACTAATCAGCCCACCTACATTTTCATCCAAGTCATTTATAGATATCACAAACAACATAAGCTCCAGCACTGATCCCTGCAGAACACCACTGGTCACAGACCTCCAGTGAGAAAAACACCCCTCCACCACTATCCTGTCTTCTGTGACTAAGCCATTTATGGATCCAATTTACCAACTCACCATGGACCCTATGCCAGTATTTATTTTCCTATGATTAAAAGACATAACTTTTTCCAATGTACCATTGAGTCCAAACCCACATTCTCTCAAAATCTTTCAGCAGTACAGTAGCTCTGCTGGTAGAGCTGGTACCTCAGTTCCAGCAGCCCCCATTCAGTCTTGCTGTCTGTGTGCAGTCTGAATGTTCTCCGTAAGAACAATAGGTTTCCTCCGGTTGCTCCAGTTTCCCCCCACATCCCAACAGGTTTGTAGGTTAACTGGCCACTGTAAATCGCCCCTAGTGTGTAGACGGTGGTGTAATCTGGGGGCCAATTGATGGGAAAGTGGGGAGAATAAAATAAGATCAGCATCAGATGATGCAAGTTGGTCTTTAATGGTCATCGTGGAGTCAATGGCAAAAGTGCGTGTTTCTTTGCTGTATGATCCTATGACTCGATTCTGTTCAATTCCTTTTAAAAGGAATTCATAGATATTCTTCATTGTGACAGAAGGTCACATAGCCCTATCATTCACTATGAATGAAAACCTCGCCTATTCTTCATGGGGCTATTTGGTTGCTGTTGAAATGTCATTCTGAGTTAACTATAACCCTTTGTATTTCTCATGACCTAACTGCACATGACAGCATTTTAATTGCCCAAGGCTCACTGCCTCCAACTCCTGACCCTGTTGAGCTTATCATTTCTACCAAGCACCTTTAACAATTAAGAAATGATCAAAACGCAAAGTGGGAATTGCACATTTAACAAAAGATTCATAAACAAGAAAGCAACACATGCAATGGAAATAAAGGCTTTGCTTATTCCTTTAAACGATGTGAGCAACACTGGTAAATCCAGCACTTGTTGCACCTTCCTGATGAGGTGACAGAGCGACCTTCCTCAGTGCTGCAGTTCATGTTGTGAGTGTCCTTCCACAATGCAGATCGACAGGAAGTTCCTGAATTTGGATTGACCAATGAAGGAATGGCTGATTATAACTCCTGATCAGGATACTGTGGCTTGGAGGGGAACTTAAAAGTTGCCTGAAGGTACAAACAAAGCCAGAAAGTTGCAAATGACAGTTCCCAGGATATAGATCAGATGGAAGAAATTGGCAAAGGATTCAGCAGTGGCCACTTGAAAGAAGGAAGAATTGGCCAACTAGGAAGAGGAAGGAAATAAAATATTTGCAGGTTGCATTCAGTGAACTGAGAAATCTTGGCTTGGCAGTCTGGTTTGCTTTGTTTTGTAGCTGTTATTTTTGTAGTTTTAAACAAGAACAGGATGGTTACATTGATATAATGCCATTCAGAATGTCCCAAAGCCTAATCCTACCTCAGTAACAGAACCCTATCGACCACCAAGAGGACCACAGACATTTTTTTTTGTTCTAATGTCTTGTTTCTTCTTCACTGTCTGGTAATAATTTATGTTTAATTTATGTTCTGTGTGTTGTCTGTGTGCTTGGGATGCTGCTGCAAGCAATATTTCCATTGTACCTATACCTCACTGTACTTGTGCACATGACAATAAACTCGACTTGACCGAAGCACTTTACAGCCAAAATATGTTTTGAAAGTAAATTCACTACTGTAATATATTCTGCACTTCCATCAATTAAATAACAAACAACAAGCTTTTCAATAGATTTGTGCAATTGATAAACTCAATTCTACTTGACCCAATGACACTACAACATCCACAGTGACACTCTCCCCTCCCCAAAAGCAGGTGGCCACAGACTGTCTCTGCACGGTGGTGCAGCTAGTAGAACCCTAACCTCACAGCTTTGGTGATCTGGGTTCAATCCTGACCTCAGGTAATGTCTGTGTGGAGTTTGCATGTTCTCCCTCTTTCTGGTCTCGCCCGGGTGCTCCAGATACCTCCCATATCCCAAAGACATGCAGGTTGGTAGGCTAATTGGCCACTAAATTGCCCTTAGCTGGTAGGTGACTGGTATAATCTGGAGGAAGTTGTTGGGAACGTGGGGAGAATAAAATGGGATTAGTGTAAATGAGTGTTCAGTAGTCAGTGTGGACCTGGCAGGCCATAAATGAGTCTGTATGACTGTTTGTCTTGGGTCATGCAACCATTGTATGACTGTGACAGCATCAATGTCATAAGACGTTTGTTTGACTATAACAAACATTCATGCTGGTTTCCACCTAATGTAATTTTCCACTGAATGGAAATCTTCCTTTTCTTACTTCCACACCAACAAAATAGGAACAGTGCCCAATAATTCTTAATCACTATTGTTTACTTTGTTTAAAGTCTCTTGTGTAGCCCAAGGTCAAAACATCTGATGGCATGACTCAGGCAAGAGATAATATGCCCACTGCACCTGAGTCTTGTCATTGGCTGCTCTGGATTTGTTTTTCAAGACTCTCTTCAAACAAAGAACAAGGAGTACTGACTTGAGGTTGAGGGGATAGTGTTCCTCAAGCATTAAATTTTGCTCAATAAAATTACTCACCAATTATTATCGATGCACCACAGAAAGCATCCTATTCGGATGCATCACAGATGGCAACTGCTCTGCCCGAGACTGCAAAAAACTGTAGAAGAAACTGCAGAGAGTTGAGGACACAGCTCAGCACATCATGAAAGCTGGCCTCCCCTCCATGGACTGTCTACATTTCGCATTGCCTCAGTAAAGCAGCCAGCATAATCAAAGACCCCACCCACCCTGGACATTCTCTCTTCTCCCCCCTCCCATTGGGCAGAAGATATAAAAGACTGAAAGCATGTACCACCAGGCTCAAGGACAGCTTCTATCCACTGTTATAAGATTATTGAGCTATCTCCTTGTACAATAAGGTAGACTCTTGACCTCACAATCTACCTCGTCATGGCCTTGCACCATAGTTCAATGCAGGCAGACAATTTCTCTATAACTAACACTTTATTCTGCATTCTGTTATTGCTTTTCCCTTGTACTATCTTGATGCACTGATGTGATGAAATAATCTGTATGGATGGCATACAAAACAAAGTCTTTCACTGTATGTGCCAGTAATAAGCCAAATTACTAATTTAAAGTTATTGATTACAGATGAACTTCAGAATCAGCAGGCAGCATTATAAAGGCCCAGTCTCAAACAAGAATAGAAAACTCATTGAAAACAAATAAAACTACAGATGCTAGAATCTGAAATAAAAGCAGAAATGCTGGAAGACCTCAGGCAGTCAAACAGAATCTGTGGAAAGAGAAGCCAGTTAATGTCTTGGGTCAGGGACCCTCCCTCAGAACTGGGAGAGCAGTGGAAGGGTGTCAGTTTTGAAAGCCGAGCTGAGGGGAGGGGAGGGGAGGCAGGGTGTAAAACTCATTGAAATGGAGCATAGATGTGCAGAACTATTCAGTGTTGATTTGATGTTGTCTGACTGGCAGTGAAAAGTAGGTCGGAGAATTTGTACCTGGGCAGAAAATCTGAGGGACTGATAGAAGGGTCAACTCTGTGGTATCTCTCATATATCTTTATTAGTCACATGTACATCAAAACACACTGTGAAATACATCTTTTGCATAGAGTGTTCTGAGGGCAGTCCACAAGTGTTGCCACGCTACCAGCGCCAACATAGCATTCCCACAACTTCCTAACCCGTACGTCTTTGGAGTGTGGGAGGAAACCGGAGCACCCGGAGGAAACCCACATGGGGAGAACGTACAAACTCCTTACAGACAGCAGCAGGAATTAAACCCAGGTTGCTGGTGCTGCAATAGCATTACACTAACCGCTACACTACTGTGCTTGCCCAGTGATTTGAAAGACGCTGCCCAGTGTATCACCTGGTGATGTGCAAACAGTCCACTCATTAAAATACCAAACCATACAGGAAACCTGAAAGTTGTGTCACAGGTAGACAGGGTGGTGGAGACGATGTTTGACATGCTAGCATTCATCGGTCAGAGCTTTGAGTATAGGAGTTGGGACGTTATGTTGGGTTGTATAAGGAATTGTTGAAGCCGCATCTGCAGTATTGTGTACAGTTTTAGTCACGCTGTTATAGGAAAGACATTATCAAGCTGGAAAGTATGCAAAGAAGGTTTACGAGGACATTGCCAGGACTTGAGGGCCTGTGCTGTAGGGAAAGGTTGGGCAGGCTAGGACTTTATTCCTTGCAGTGTAGGAAGGGTGACCTTAGAGAGGGGTATAAAATCATGAGGGGCATACTGTAGATAGGGAGAATGCACACTATCTTTTTTTCTCTCAGGGAAAGGGAATCGGGGAATCAGAATCAAGAGCACACAGGTTTAAGGTGAGAGGGGAAGGTTTAAAAGGGACCTGAGGGGCAACTTCACGCAGAGGGTGGTATGTATATGAAACGAGCTGCCAGAGGAAGTGGTTGAGGCAGGTACATTAATGACATTTAAAAGACACTTGGACAGGTTCATGGATAGGAAAAGTTAAGAAGGATATGGGCCAAATGAGGGCACATAGGACTAGCTTGGATGGGGCATCTCAGTTGATATTGACTAATTAGGCTGAAGGGCCTGTTTCCGTGCTGTATGACTACACTTCCAAACAGAAAAATTACCCTTCATTTTTCATGCACAAAAATTAGGGAGTAAATTCATCTTCAGTCACATGCACAAGGTGCAATAGTTTTTGCAATTTTTTTTAAACAGGGTCAGTACATTCAGAAACAGAACACAGCCATAACTTCAAGTGTGCATGTGGCACAAGCATCTGACTCCCAATTTCTTTCTCCTTCCAGCCACCACATCTCCCCACCAGCTCTACTTACACCATCCCTCCATCTCAACGCTCTTCACATTTAGGAACTGAACGAGGTTGAGTGAGCTAGGGCTTTTCTCTTTGGAGAGGAGATGAGAGTTGACTTGATAGAGGTGTACAAGATAAGAGGCGCACAAGATAAGAGGCGCAGGTCGAATGGACAGTCAGACCTTTTCCCAGGGTGACAATGCCTAAAATGAAGGGACAATTTTAAGGTGATTGGTGGAAGCTATAAGGGGGATGTCAGGGGTAAGGTTTTTTTTTTTACAGAGAGTGGTGGGTGCATAGAATGCACTGCCTGCAGGGGTTGTGGGGGCAGATACATTAGGGACATTTAAGAGACTCTTAGATAGACACATGAATGATAGAGAAATGGGGGGGCTATGTGGGAGGGAAGGGTTAGATAGATCTTAGAGAAGGATAAAATGTCAGCACAACATTGTGGGCCAAAGAGCTAGTACTGTGCTGTAAATTTCTATGTTCTGTGAATGCCAATTCCTTCTGAATCACTTTAAAGGGATAGTATGCATCTGGCCAAGCTCTCACATTTTCTGTGCAGCCCAAAGCCCCCATTGCCAATATGTAACCCAGGTAACTAAACACTAGTTTTTTTTTTGCATGGCATGCACTTACAAACAACAGTTGGACTCTAATTGATTGCATTGCTTGAATGGTAAACATTGGCAAGAGCTCACTGGCAGCAGATCACAAATTCTCACAGGATTTTTTGTATCCAACTAAGGATGAGATTTAATTTAATGCCATACTTGAGGATGTGATCACACTGGAGAGGGCACAGAGGAAATTCACTGGGATGTTGTCTGGGATGGAACATTTCAGTTACGAGGAGAAACTGGATAGGCTGACTTTGAGGAGGCAAAGGTAGGATTGATAGTAAGAATTTTTTTTCATGGCAGAGGTGTCTAAGACCAGAGAGTGTAGGTTAAAGGTGAAGGACAAGAGATTTAGAGAAGATTGGTATTGTTTTTTTATTGTCACTTGTACCGAGGTACAGTGAAAAACTTGTCTTGCATACCAATCATACAGGTCAATTCATTACACAGTGCAGTTACATTGGGTTAGTACACAGTGCATTGAGGTAGTACAAATAAAAACAATAGAAATACAGAGGAAAGTGTCACAGCTACAGAGAAAGTGTTGTGCAATAAGATGCAAGGTCACAACAAGGTAGATCGTGAGGTCAGAGTCCATCTCATTGTATAAGGGAACCATTCAATAGTCTTATCACAGTGGGGTAGAAGCTGTCCTTAAGTCTGGTGGTACGTGCCCTCAGGCTCCTGTATCTTCTACCTGATGGATGAGGAGAGAAG
The DNA here is from genome assembly GCF_009764475.1 of Pristis pectinata. NCBI lineage: Eukaryota > Metazoa > Chordata > Chondrichthyes > Rhinopristiformes > Pristidae > Pristis > Pristis pectinata. Next base: position 8,983,130 of record NC_067435.1, on the reverse strand, counting down.
AGAGAACGACCTGGGTGGGTGGGGTCTTTGATCATGCTGGCTGCTTCGCCAAGGCAGCGAGAGGTAAAGACAGAGTCCCAGGAGGGGAGGCTGGTTTCCATGACGTGCTGAACTACGTCCACAACTCTCTGCAGTTTCTTGCGATCCTGAGAAGATCAGTTGTCGTACCAAGCCATGAGGAGGAGATTGAGAGAGGATCTGAGGAGGAATGTTTCCACCTAGAGGATTGTTGAAGACAGGAGCTCACTGTCCAAGAAGGTGGAGGAGGAAAGTATTCTCACAGTTGAGAAGGATCTGGATGACCACCTGAATCTCCACTGCTATGGACCAAGTGCTGGTGTTGCGAGACAAGTTCGAGGTCTGAAAGTAAAGGACGCTGGACACAGCCTTAGAATTAAATGATTTATTTGCAAAGGTAAACACAGGGAAAAGGTAATGGGGCCACACACACGCACCGGTGATAGCAAGCATGGGAAAATCGCAACAAGGGTAAAATACACATACACAATGAACTGGGTACACACAATCAAGGAAAAGCAATATGCTACCTGCCCCCCTTGACTCAGCGCAGGCATGGCTACACGTCCCCAGGAATCCTAACTTAAGATGCTTCTAAACCTGTCAAGGTGCACAGCTTACCAGTGGTCTCTCCAGCATTGTTGCACAATTCCTCTGGGGCAATAAAGAGACAGAACTAGCACATGGGGCACTCTTTATAGTGCTGGAGGACTGGGGATGGTCCAGCCCAGGTAGTTCGAAAGGGCCAATGGCCCGGTGGCAGCAGGAACTAATCAATCACTGGTGACCAATGGCCGGAGGCCAGGTACAAAGGTGTTGAGGAGGCCAATCATCAGGTGTGCGCTGATGGGTGGGGGTGGAGCCAGGCCTTGATTGACAGCGGTGTGTCTTCCTACCAGGTAGGGACAGTGCTGTCATCCGACCAGGTAGGGGCAGTGTTGTCACGTGACAGCAACAACCCTCCACGATACAGCTGGTAAATGGGGTTTGTATTGATAAGCAGTTGATGGTTAGCATGTACATGGTGGGCTGAAGGGCCCATTTCTGTGCTGTATGACTCTGTGACTCTTAAAAGACAACATCTTCAAGCACTCCCTCAGCACTGTATTGAAGCATCATTATTTGCTCGATCTCTGGAGTGGAGCAGTATTTCATTGTTTCACTGATGTGTACATTGAAGACAAGGCCAGCATTTGTTACCCATCCTTAAGTGGCAGAGATGGGGGTGGAACACCCCCTCTAGAACCACTGCAGTCTGTGTGGTAATGTTATTCCCACAGCACCTATACCCAGCAGTGCGGGTGATTCACTTCCAAATCGGTAGGCTGTGTAACCTGGGAGGGAATAAGTTGGTCATCTTTCCATGTTCCTAATATCCTTGTCCTTCTTGGTGGAAAGGTCACATGTTTGAGAAGATTCTGCACATTAAGGCAAAAAAACTATTGAGCAAAATTAGCAAATTATTTCAACATTTGAATTACAATGAACTATAATTGATGCTGGTTTGCAGGAATTAAAAAGGGCTTCAGTCAACATATCTGAGGGATTTTCTGGGGATTTATTGGCACTGTGGTATTTTCAATCTTCAGACAAGCCCCAAATGTAAAAGCTTGTGAGTTTAATCATTAAAACTCGTGGGTGTATTGGATAGAAAAGGCCAGGAATGAATCAGCAGAATTTTGTTTGCTCCTTTCTCTTAACACAAATAATTTCCAGTGGAATTGAATCCAGATAATGACAATTTCCTGTGGGAATTGGAGATTGCAGAGGGCAAATGGAACTGCAATGACCATGCAGCCTGTATTCAACATGCTGCTGCTGTCGGTAATGGCATTCCCAGACTTGGTAGTGTTCTCATGTTGCTGTGGCCAGTTGAAACCCACAAACCACTGAAACCACAAGGCCATTACAGTTTATTTTCTCAGCTTTTTTAGTTGTGTAGTCAGGTCAAGAGCTGGAGTTTCCATGTCTAGGAGATCTCAGCTCCGAGGAGTACTAATTAAACAAATGGAAATTTGTGTTGGATTGGTTCCCTATTGTACCTAATTCCCTGCTAATTCTAATGGTTTGAATAGACCTGAACAACAAGAGGGAAGTGTTACAGAGCAAGGTAGCTCTCCTTCATTGCCTGTAACCAAAGGTGAATTTTTACCACTCGGCATCTCATTAAAAATTGAATTTTGCACTCATTTCAGGTCAGACTAGTGTGATTGAGAAAAGCTCACCTTTACAAGGTGAAATTTCCACCTGGCTGGCTATCACTACATCAAGCATGTAAGGGGTCAGGTTTAACCCTGAATATGATATCAGTGCGATCAATGGAAGGACTCAGCCAGCACAAACCCAATGAAGGACCTTTAACGTGAAACATTAACTCTGTTTCTCTTTCCACATATGCTGCCCAAACTGCTGAGTGTCTCCTGTATTTTCTGTTTTGATCTTTTGCATTTATGTTTTAAGTGTGATTTCAGAAACCAGATGATGTAGTGCCACATTTAATATGCTCTGCGATTCGTATTCAATGAAAAATGTCATGGAAGATCAGGCACTTACTGCACAGTCAGAATTCTCCTTCTTCTTCAGCAGAAATAGAGTAACAGAGTCATGGAGAGATACAGCACATAAACCACATAGGTTTCCACAAGGTACTCTGGTTTCCAACCACATCCCAAAGACGTGCGGTTGGTGGGTTAATTGGCCTTCGACCCCTGAACCTGAACCAACTGTTGACCACCCATTTGCACCAATCATAGACTAATCCCATTTTATTCTCCCACATCCCCATCAATTCCCCCAGATTCTACCACTCAGCTACACACGAGGGGCAGTTTACAGTGGCCAATTAACCCACCAACCCGCACGTCTTTGGGATGTGCTTGGAAACCAGATTACCTTGTGGAAACCCATGTGGTCACAGTGAGAACACGCAAACTCTGCATGGCCGCCAGAGAGTGCGTCTCTGGCTCTGTAAGGCAGTGGCTCTAATAGCCGCCCATGTCAATTGCTTGAATATCCTTCTGGCTCCTCCTTGAACCTAATGGATGGAGAAGAGAGGACACAGCACTGACATCCATTGGAGTGAAACACACATCTTGGCACAACCTCCTGGAATCTTGTCCTTGGTGGCCCTCACACCAAGCAATGGGAGACCTTTATAGCACTTGCGAGGCCAACCTCAGCATTACATCAAAGGGTGATACCTGAGCAGGTAGCACACCATGGAGTCCATCGCTGGGAATCCTCCTAATGGAGGTCCCTTTTCATACTGCAGTTAATCAGCTCTCCCTTGGGCACCCCACCACTGCCCCCAACTCCTGCAGTGACCTCAACCCACCCCTGCAGTTCACAGCCCTCACGACTTCTAGTTCCTCCCCACATGTTCATCTGCTAACTCAAGATACCTTCTGCCCCTTGTTCCAGCCACCTGCCCAGTGGCTGAACCTCTCTCCAATACTTTCTGCCCCTGACACATGCCCCAATCATTTGACATGCCAATCAGCCCTAGCTCCCACCCGATGGGCCTCTTTCCCCTTGCAACCAAACAATGGCACAATGCCAATGCGCTCAAGCAATCGAATGTCTGTCAATCAGTGAATATGCCCTGAAGGCACAAGAGACTGCAGATGCTGGGATCTGGAGCAACATGCAAAATGCTAGAGGAACTCTGTAGGTCAGGCAGCATACATGGAGGGAAATGGACAGTTGACGTTTCATGTCGAGACCCTTCATCTGGACTGGATGCAGGGTCACGACCCGAAACTTCGACTTCCATTTCTCGCCATAGATGCTGCTTGACCCATTGATTTCCTCCAGCTTTTTGTGTGTTGTAGCAGTAGGTATGTCCTGTTCAGTAGCATGCATTAGCTCCATGCACCACTGAATTTCCCAGTTGGAGGATCAAAGTATTCATAGAGCTGGCATGAGACCTAAATACATGCATTAAACTACTCTCTGCCCCTTGCCTCCTTCCACCTCCCTCTCCCAGTTGGAGCATCTCCCTCTAATTCCTCTTACATCCCATCCCCACCCTGACCATTGTACATATCAATTGGTCCCAGCCCTCACCCTTTGGGGCTCTAGAATTTGTGGGCACATCTGTTTCAATGAATGAATCCGTTGGAGAGAATTAATGGATACTGATTCAGAATTAAACATACAGGTTCTTTCATTCATTTGTGCTTCCCAAGCATGTTTGAATGGACCACAGTGACATCATACCCCATCCCCACAACACATACATCTCACCACATCCCTCTCTGGAGCTGAGCTTGGTCCCTATGGTTAATCGCTCACAGCTTCGCTTTCTAAATTGTTCAGCAGCTTCCCAAGGTCTGTGTTGGTGCGTAAGATGGCTTCACATTTAAAAATATTCTCTTTTTGTTTGGCAAAGAGCCTTTTCACAGCTGGTGGGACAAATGAGGTAAACAATAGGAAACCATACCCCATGGGTGGGCTATCTAAAACTAGAGGTCATAGGTTTACTTTAAGGTGTAGGGGGTTCAGAGGGGATCTAGGGGTCAACTTTTTCTCCCAATGGATGGTTGGGACCTGGAACACACTGCCGGAGTGGATAGTGAAGTCATAAACTCTCACAACATTTAAGAAATATCTGGATGAGCACTTATATCACTGAGGCATAGAAGGCGTCAGACTCAGTGCTGGTAAATGGAGTGAGTATCAATCGGTGCCTGATGGTCAGCATGGGCAAGGTGGGCCCAAGGGCCTGTTTCTCTGCTGTATGACTCTATGATTCTATTAACTGTCTAAGAAATGTCTCTCAAATCAGGATCAACAATGATACCCTTAAAAATAATCTCAAAACCATAATTTAAGATTTAGGAAGGTGAGAGTATTTTCACTCCCCACTCTTTCCCACAGCATTCCTACTTCTTTATGTAATTTTCACTTGGCAGAGGGTAGGGATTTATGGTGGTTCAGTAAGAGAGCTCTCTCTGAAGGAAGGTTCACTGAGTGGTAAGTAACGTTCACAGAAAAGTGTCAGGGAATGACCATTTCCATCAAGCGAGAGTCCAACCACCTACCCTTTGACATTCAATGGCATTACCATCGCTGAGGTCCCCCAACAACATCCTGGGTCTTCACAATCAGAAACTTCACTGGACCTACCACATAAATACCAAGGCTAAAAGAGCAGGTCAAAGGTTGGGCATCCTGCCATGAGTGAATCACCTTCCAACACCCCAATTTCTTTCTATCTTCTACAAGGCACAAGTCAGGAGTGCAATGGAATACTCACCATTTGTCTGGCAAATCTAAAGAGGATCAAAGTCATCCAGGACAAAGCAGCCCGCTTGATTGACACCCCATCCACCACCTTAAGTGTTCATTCCTTCAGCCCCAACACACAGTACCTGCAGGGTAAGCCATCTACAAAATGCACTGCAGTTTCTTACATAGATTACTATAACGGCTTTTCCCAAACCTACTAGGAAGGACATGGGCACCAGGTACAGGGAAATTATACCATCCGCAGGCTGCTTACCATCCTGACTTAGAAATGTACCACAGGTCCCTCATTGTCACTGGGTCTAAGTCCTGCAACTCCCTCCCCAAAAGAATTGTGGCAGCGCCTTCACCGGGAACGGTTCGAGAAGTTGGCCCACCACCACCTTCTCAGGGGCAATTAGGGATAGGCAATTAATGATGGCCTTGCTGGCTACACCCGGATCCTAAATATAAATGAAAAACACGATGATGCTGGAGGAACTCAGCAGGCCAGGCAGCATCCGTGGAGAAAAGCAGGTGGTCAAACCTGCCTGCTTTTCTCCACGGATGCTGCCTGGCCTGCTGAGTTCCTCCAGCATCATTGTGTTTTTCATCTAGATTCCAGCATCTGCAGTCCTTTGTTCCTCTCCTAAATATGAATATTTAGATAGAACATAGAACAGTACAGCACAGGAACAGGCCCTTTGGCCTACAATGTCTGTGCCGAACACGACGCCAAGTTAAACTAAATCTCTTCTGCCCGTACGTGATCCGTATCCCTCCATTCCCTGCATATTCATGTCTCTATCTAAAAGCCTCTTAAACGCCACTATCACTTCTGCTTCCACCATTATCCCTGCCAGCCCGTGCCAGGCAACTACCACTCTCTGTGTCAAACACTTGCCCCGTACATCTCCTTTAAACCTTCCCCCCTCTCACATTAGATGCATGTCCTCTAGTGCTTAACATTTCTATCCTGGGAAAATGACTCTGACTGTCTACCTTATCTAGGCTTCTCATAATTTTATAAACTTCTATCAGGTCTCACCTCAGCCCCTGATGCTCCAGATGAAACAATCTAAGAAAACTTCCTAAAAGGAATCAAATAAATGAAAAAGAAGAGTATTTATTGGGAAACGATGAAAGACCATTGGAGTAGGATTAATTGCTTCACTCTTTCATAGAGCTTGCACAGGTATAAGGGGTTGAATGGTCTCCTTTTGTGAAATGAGATTCTGACAGTCTCAGCCAGCCGTGACCTCTGGGAGAACCAGATAAGTGCAGTGTTTAAAGAGGAGCTAACTAGGCAGATTCTCAGCACCACACTCCATGGGCAGTGATCTGCTGGGGCAGGTCCCCTTTAAGCAATGCTGAAGCAGCCTCACATTTTCCAGAGTGGTCAATTCACCTCCTCAGTCCACATTTTTGGAAGCTGACTGTGATTGGGAAGGAAGGTTTAGTCATGGTGTTCCGCCTATCAAGTTTAATAATCCAGTTTGTCTTCTCCTGTCTGTCACTTTGCCTATTTTACTATGTTAAAGGCTGTGTTCAGAGGCAGTCTGCTGTTACAAGGCTCAAGGAACTTCGATAGAACACATTGAACCACTTATTTTTCTCTCTGCAACCCAACAGATGCCTGGTTCTTTCAAGGGGGCCATCAGCTTTCCTTCCCCCTCCTCATCCCATCCCACGAACATGACTCATTCTTTTTCAAGCCCACAGATCATTTTTGACTCACCGCATAATGCAGGCTTGGGTTCATTTCTGATTGTCTCTGAAAACTTTGGTTTTAAGTCAGTACTGATGCCAGATGCAATTTTACTTTGCAAGATTAATAGCGCTGCTTGGCTATTGACAGCTACTTGGCTCGGTACAGAGACATATTGCACAGAAACAGACCCTTCAACCCATGCTAAGTATTGAGAACCCATGTATACTAATTCCATTTTCCAGCTCTTGACCTGTGACTTTCTATGCTATGCCTTGTCCAGATACTTCTTAAACGTTGTGAGAGTCTCTGCCTCCACCAGGCTGTTTTCCAGATTCTAACCACCCTCTGGGTGAAAAAAATTCTTCCTTAGATTCCCTCTAAATCTCTTACCCCTTACCTTAAACATATGCCCTCTTGTTTTACACACTTCTGATATGGGAAAGTATTTCTTACTGTCGACACTATCTATAGTCCTCATAATTTTGTATATTTGCATCAGTTTCCCCTTCTGCCTTCTCCATTCCAAGCAAAACAAATCCGGCCTATCCATAACAGAAACACTCCACTAGGCAATATCCTGGTGAATCTCCTCTGCACCCTCCCCAGTGCCATGAGATCCTTCTGAAAGTGTGGCGATCAGAATAACAGACAGTATCATAGCTGTGGACTAACAAATCTTCCTGAAACATTATTCTCATCTCTGATCCATCATATCATACTTCCTTTCTCAAAGGAAAAAGTCCCATGTTTAAATAAAGAAACAAATGTGTTTATTCCATTCTGGTACCTTGGAAAAGTTGACGATTTTACTGAGGAGACACACTGTTTTTTGAAATGGTGGTGGACGGTCCACATCACAACAAACAGGACGGCAGGCTTGCCTGATGTAACGTGAGCTGGGCAGAATGTGCATCCAATTATTTTCCACCTTTTGCTGGTTATCTCTCTGCCACCAACACACAGAATTCTTAAGGGGCTTGACAGGTTAAGTGCAGAGTTCATGTTTCCTCTGGCTGGAGGGTACAGAACTAGGGGTCACAGTCTCAAAATAAGGGGTCAGTCACGCAGGACTGAGATGACAAGATATTCCTTCTCCCACAGTGTATTGAACCTTTGGAATTCTTGACCCAAGACGGCTGTGAAGGTAAAGTTCTTGAGTGTATTCAAGGTGGAGATGAATAGATTTTTGGACAGCAACGGGAATCATGAGATTTACCAGAAACTTGCTTCCAAAAGGTCAAAAAGAGGTTGGCAAATTGAATCGTCTCCCAAAAGACGGGATCAATTGAAGAGTTGAAAACTCATTTTCAGTGAGTGGGAGCTGGGACTTGGAATGACAGTTGGGAGTTTTCAAAAGAGGTGAGTCTCTGTGCTTGGTGTTCATTTTCAGTGAGCAGCAACCTTAAGGAGGCACACCTGCATATTGTTAGTAATAATTGGCTAATTAGCTCATCGGGCTTTATTTTGTTGTCTATAAATGCTTCGTCCTTCATTCAGTCCAGGTAGTGGAAAGCTCCTCCTGCAAGAAGTGGGATGTCAGGGAATTGTGCTGTCTCCCTGTTGACTATGTCTGCAGGAAGTGCACCCAGCTGCAGCTCCTGACTGACCAGGTCAAGGAACTGGAGTTGGATTTACTCTGGACCATCTGGGAAGCTGAAAACCTCACAGATGAGACTTTCACTGAGGTTGTCACATCCAGGGTACAGGTTTCAGATAATGGGTGACCACCAGGAGAAGTAGGGGGAGTAAGCAGTCAGTGTAGTGTTCCCCTGTGGCCATACCCCTCAGCCTCAAGTATACCCCTTTGGATCCTGCTTGGGGAGGGGAATGACCTATGAGGGCACAGCAGCAGTAGCCAGGTCAGTAGCACTGTGGCTGGCTCTGTGTCTCAGTAGGGAAGGGTAAAGTCAGGCAGAGCAATAGTGATAGGAGACTTCATAGTTAGAGGGGGCAGACAGGAGATTCTGTGAAAGAGACACCAGGATGGTGTGTTGCCTCCCATGTGCTAGGGTTGAGGATGTCTCAGAGTAGCTGCAGAATATTTTCAAGGGGGAGGGTGGGCAGCCAGAGGTTGTGGTGAATGTTGGCACCAATGATGTGGGTAGAAAGGGGGAAGAGGTCCTGTGCAGTCAGTATAGGGAGTTAGGAAAGAGGCTGAAGAGCAGGACCTCCAAGGTAGTAATCTCTGGATTACTCCTGGTGCCATGTACTAGTCAAGGCAAGAATAGGATGATAGAACAGATGAATGAGTGGCTGAGGAACTGATTTGGGGGGGCAGGGTTTCAGGTCCTGGATCATTGGAACCTCTTCTGTGGCAGGGGTAACATGTACAAAATGGATGGGTTGCACCTCAACTGGAGGGGAGCCAATACCCTGGCTGGGAAGTTTGATGGTGCTACTTGGGAGGGTTTAAACTAGTTTGGCACAGGGATGGGAACGAAAGCATCAGAATTTAGTTGAGGAAAAATATGTAAAGCTTAGGAAGTGAGGTTTGGCATGGACATGATTCAGTGGCAAATGGACTCAAAGGACCTTTACATTCCAATGTAAGTTCCTTGTCAGTTGCTTGCTGGCTGTGTTGCTGTGCTCTTAAACTAGTTTGGCACAGGGACAGGAAGCAGAGCACTGGGTCAGAGTGTGGAGGGATTGAGAGGAAGGCAGATGTCAGGGCCAGTAAAAACAGGCAGGAACAAAGTAATAGACATGATGGGATGGCTAGTTTGAAGTGTGTGTATTTGAATGCTAGGAGTATTGTGGATAAAGGTGATAAACTTGGAGCATGGAACTATGATGTTGTGGCCATAACAGAGACTTGGTTGAGAGAGGGACAGGAATGGGTGCTTAATGTTCCAGGGCTTTGATCTTTTAGAAAAGATTAGAGGGATGTAAAACAGGTGGGGGGGGGGGAGAGAGAGAGTGGGTAGTGTGGAATTACACTATTAATCAGGGACAATATCACAGCTGCATTCAGAAGGGACATAATGGAGGGCTTGTCCATTGAATCTATATGGGTAGAACTCAAAAATAAGAAAGGTGCAGTCACTTTGGGATGATACTGCAGACCGCCACCAAGACATTGAGGAACAGATATGCAGGCAGATTAGGGAACACTAATAAGGTTGTTGTCACTGGGGACTTCCAACTTCCCCAATATAAACTGGGACCTCCTTAGAGTAAAATGTTTAGACGGGGCACAATTTGTTAGGTGTGTCCAGGAGGGTTTCTTAAATCAATATGTAGGTAGTCCGATGAGAGGAGGGGTTGTACTGGACCTGGTGTTGGGTAACAAACCTGGTCAGGTGACTGACCTTTTTGGTAGGAGAACAGTTAGGGAACAGTGACCACAACTTAAGTTTTAAGAAGGCTATAGAGAAGGATAAGTATGGACATTGCAGGAGAGTATTAATCTGGAACAGGGCAAATTATGAGAGCATTAGGCAGGAACGAGGGAGAATTAATTGGAAACAGCTGTTTTTGGGCAAGTCCACATCTGACGTGGGTGTTTAAAGACCAACTGCACTCTCAGGACAGGTATGTTCCAGTAAGAAGGAAGGGCAAGGATGGCAAGGTAAGAGAACCTCTGGATGTTGAGAGAGGTGGTGAATTTAGTCAAGCAGAAAAAGGAAAAGTATGTAAAGCTTATGAAGGGAGGTTCAACATGGACATGATTCAGTGGTAAGTGGACTCAAAGAACCTTTACCTTCCAATGTAGATTCCTTGTCAATTGCTTGCTAGCTGTGTTGCTGTGCTCTGGAGCATATCTATCCACAAGTCCAGTTGTATAGTGTTCAGCTGATCAACTCCACCTATAATATGCCACTGGAGGAACTTGGGGTCAGGCAGCATCTGTGGTGGCAGAAGGATGGTTGATATTGAGTCGAGTCTTGACCCAAAATGGCAACCATACTTCTGCCTTTACAGATGCTGCCTGACCCACTGAATTCCTCCAGCAGTTTTTTTTTGTTCCGGATTCCAACATCTGTGGTCTCTTGTGTCACCACCTGTAATATTTCAATCGGAAGATTAGGAGAATATTCAGTGCCAGGGTTATGCTGGGAAAGGAGCAGTGATGTCAGTAAGATGACCCAGCCATCAGGGAGCGTCATCTCTGATCCACCCAGGAACGCCACACTTCACGCATGCTCCACCATTCAATGAAATCAAGGTAAATATTTTACCTCCATGTCACATTACTGCACTGACTCAATATCTCTCAACTCCCTCAATATCCAAAACAGTATTGAATTTTCCAGCACAAGAACTGTCGATGGACCTTAGTTTGAATGATCCTTGCATTTTAATGTCCAACTTCACTTTTATTCAACCAGCACAGTATATATCAATTTCCATTTTCTTTTGTTCATCACCTTTACTGGAGCCTTTATTAGGTGGGAGAGGGGGCAGGGTTAGATCACAAGAGTGGGCAACTGTACAGGCCATCACTAAGACCACACTTGGGAAATTGTATACGGTTTTGACCTCTTTACTTAAGGAAGGATATACTTCCCTGGAGACAGTGCAGAGAAGATACACTGGGTTGACACCTGTCGATCTTTACTCATAAGACATGGACATCTTATGAGGGAAGATTGAGAATTGGCCCAAGACCCCTTGCATTTAGAAGAATGAGATGTGATCTCTGAAACATAGAACTTGATAAGATGGATGCTAAGGGAACATTCTCCCTGCTAGAGGAGTTTAGAACTAGAGTGAATATTATTCCGGTTACTGGTTGAGCAGTTGACTCAGATGAGGAGGAACATCTTCTCTGGGGAGTCGTGGATCTCTCCACCCCAGGAGATCTGATACTATTAAACATAGAAAATAAGTAGGCCATTCAGCCCTTTTAGACTGCCCTATGATCATGGTTGACCATCTCAATATCAAGTGTATATTTAAGGCTGAGATAGATTTTTGCAACCAAGGTTATGGGAATTGGACAGGAACATGGAACTGGAGCCAAAAATTATCTTACTGAATGGCAAAAAACAGGGTTCAAGTGCTCGTATTTCTCACAACACAAAGGAGGCCATTCAGCCCATCGTCTATGGCAGAGCATCCCCACCAATCCCATGTATTTCCCTGCAACCCATTCTCTCTCACATGTCCATCAACTCCACTCTGACCTCCCACCTATTCTAGGGTGGAGCCCACGTGATCACAGGAAGAACATGGTAACTCCACATAGACAGCAGCCGAGGTCAGGATCGAACCCAGGTTGCTGGAGCTGTGAGGCCATTGGCTCTACTAGCTGTGCCACTCTGCCTCCGAACTATCCCCCCTCTTACGTTGTCACATTCGCCCTCTGGCTTGCATAACCTTCCACATGTCTTCCTGATGCGAGTGAACAATCTGCTTCTGATTATTTATTGAGCATGGCCAAAGTCTTCCAGCTGTTAACCAAGAACAATGCCGGCTTTGATCATTGTCATTTCCTTTGTCCCAAGTGTTCTGCTTTTCATTTAAGTAATGCCATTTCACATGTGAAGGAAATTCCCCTTGAAGTGTTACAACTTGAACATGTTACAATGAACAAGATGTGAGGGACCTGTCTGCATGGCGGTGACTGACAAAGAAAGCTGGAAGAGGTCAGTAGGTTAGTAAAGGGGGCAGAGAAGAGGCAAACAAACAAAAACTAGGACCAAGTCAGCTTTTCAACCCCTTGAACCTGCTCTGCTGTTCAATAGTGTCGTGGCTGATCAGATCTTTGGCCCCAACTCCATTTTCCTTCCTGTTCCCCCTAACTCTTGTTTCTCCTGTGACCAATAAATTTCTCTCTCCTAGCCATGAATATATTTGATGGTTCATATTCACAGCTGTTCGGAATAGTGGATTGCAATGATTGTCAGTCATCAAAGAGAAGAGATTCCTCCTCTTAAATGGATGACCCCTTCTTCTGAAGCTACGTCCTCGCAGTTCCAGATTCCCCAGCAAAAGGGAACCTCCTCTCATCATGTACCTTGTTCGACCTGTTAAGTCTTTCAGTAAGGTCACATTCTTCTAAACCGCTGGGAGCACAGACATAAACCTGCTCCTTGAAAGATGTGTTCTTCACTGCAGGAATCTGTTTGTCAAATTTGCTAACAACATAAAAGGAGGTCATTTGTCCCATCGAGTTCTGCTATCCCTTAGAGCAATCCCAATCCCCCACTTATTTCCCTGTAACATAATCATTTTCACATGTCCATTAACTCCACTTGGTTACCCTGCCACTCACTCACACACTAGGGGCAATCTACAGTGGCCAGTTCTTTGTAGAATGTCTGTGGGATGTGGGAGGAAACCGGAGCACCCTGGGGAAACACACGTGGTAACAGGGAGAACATGCAAACTCCACCAGCAGTCAGAATGGAACTCAATTCCCGGAGACAGCAGGAATACCTGCTGCGCTTTCATGCTGCCCTAATCCTGCAGTGGTGAACCTTAAACTGTCACTGGAAAATCAATTTTCTTGTTGAGAATAAATCTCTGGCATGTCAGGTGAACCCACAACCTCCAGATTCTGAGGCAGGGTTGCAATGCACCAAGCCACAGCTAACCTATTCAACTGATGAGCACTGAGTAACGAGGAAGAAATCTATGCATTCAGTGCTGGAGTACAGAGTCATTAGCATACAGTATGGAAACAGGTCCATACCTACATCAACAACCCATTTAATTTAATCCTGCACTAATCACATTTTCCTCTCCCTGCATTCCATCAACTCCCCCCCAGATTTCACCACTCATTCAGACACTATGGACAATCTATAGCAGCCTGTTAACCGACCAAACTACACGTCTTTAGGATGTTCGAGAAAACACATGCGGTTACAGGGCGAACGTGCAAACTCCACGCAGGCAGCAGCAGAGGTCATGGTTGAACTCAAAAAAAACTGGAGTGGTGAGGCAAATGAAGATCACAGGCTGATTGCTCCACCCCCCAATATTAGAATTTATTGTCCATCCCTGATTGCCCTTGCTGGGTCACTTAAGATCCAACCACCTTGATGGGTCTGAAGTGTCATATAGTGCAAAGCAGTAAGGACCACCATTTAGTAAGACCTTGGCTGGTTCATTCTTGGCCTCAGCATCACTTTCCTGCCCTCTCCCCTCCTCCTTTGATTCCCTTGTAGTTCAAATGTCTGTCAATTAATGCCTTGAATATATTCAATGACTCCCTCTGAAAGGCCTGGATAGAATGGACATGGAGGGGATGTTTCCATTAGTAGGAAGAGCCTAGAACCTGATGGCACAGCCACAGAATAGAGGGACGTCCCTTTAAAACTGAGATGAGGAGGAATTTCTTCTGCCAGAGGGTGGTGAATCTGTGGAATTCCTTTGAAACATAGGTTAAGCATTGGGTGTATTTAAGGCAGAGATTAATGGGTTCTTAATTGGTAAGGGTGCAAGGTTTACAGGGGAGAATGGGGTTGAGGAAAAAAGGTCAGCCATGATTGAATGGCGGAGCAGACTTAATGTGCCAAATGGCCTAATTCTGCTCCTATACCTCATGGTCTCTGCATAAGGCTCCAAAGAGCCACAACTTTCAGAAATAAGAAATATCTCCATCTTAAATGGGTGACCCTTCATTCTGTCTTTCTTGATACCCCCAGTGTGGGGAAATATCCTCTCAGCTTACGCCCTGTCCATCCCACTGAACGTCTCATATGCTTCAATAACATTACTTCTCATTCTTCTAAACTTCAATGTGTATCGGTCCAACTGGCTTAACCTCTCCTCGTACATCAACCCTTACAAACCAGGAATCGACACGAAGCTTTGTGATCAATCCCAGTGACAAGGCCACTCCAGCATGTGATACATTTGACTGCTGGTGTAGACGGTGTACCAAAGTTAATGGCACAACTCAGACGGCAACTTGGCTGTTGGTGGTCAGCTATGGTAATTGGCAATTGGCTTATTATTGGCACATGCACCGAGGTGCAGTGAAAAACTTTGCGTGCCGTCCACACAGATCATTTCACCACATCAGTGCATTGAGGTAGTACAAAGGGAAAAGCAATAACAGAATGCAGAATAAAGTGTTACTGTTAGAGAGGCAGTGCAGTGCAGGTAGACAATAAGGTGCAAGGCCATGTCAAGGTAGATCAGGAGTTCATTATCGTACAAGAGCTCTGTTCAATTGTCTTATATCAGCGGGATAGAAGCTGTCCTGGAGTCTGGTGGTGTGTGCTTTCAGGTGACTTCATGTTTGTCTTGAAATGCGGGGCACCTCCAGGGGTCAAGTGGCCTACTCCTGCTCCTATTTCCCAGTGTGAGTTTAATTTCCTCTTTGGCTCTTGCTTCAACAATTGGGTGTTAGTAACAGCGAACAGCATTCATCTCACAACTACTTTGGCAGCTAAGTTTGGGTCAACGAGTCTACAATCAGAGAGAATTCCTACACCCACTGCTCACTCCCTGACCTTTGTTTTGAGCCTACATCTACAATGCTGTTTTGTTTAATTCCCCAGCCAGTCACTGCTCAGCTCCTTGAGACTGCCAATTCATTCTGAATTATGGGTGGGTTCTTGCAATGTAGATTTGCCTGGGAGGAGTGTCGACAGCTGCCAAACCTCCATTGACCACTGACATAAATGGCTCACGACCAATCTGAGAGAAGCTTCTCATCCTGCAGTTAGGAAGCTGTAGCTGAACGGGGCATCCAGAGAGGATGCCACAAGCCAATGTTACCTGCTGTGGTGTGGCAGTCTCCAAGTCCAGTGGTTCTGGGTTCGAGTCCCACTCCAGAGATCTTGGGTGCAGAAATCCCTGAGCGCTGCCCCCACCCGATGGGCTGAATGGCCTCCTTCTATGCCATAGATAAATCTAAAGTAACACACGAGAGTGAACGGGTTACAGGGAAATAATTTGGGGATTGAGAATGATGGGAATGCTCTGTGAGCTAGCATGGACACAATGGGCTGAATATCCTCCTCTGCAGAAAGGAAATACGAAAATATCAAAAAACACTGGAAGATCTCAGCAGGTCAGGCAGCGTCTGTCGAGCCAAAAGAGACCCTGCATCAGGACTGAGAGGGAAGATTGCAGGTATATAGCAGAACGAGGAAAAGGTGGGATAACGGCTGGTAAGTGATATGTGGAACCAGACGGGGAGGAGATGATGGGCAGGTAGAACCAGGTGAGACGCCAGCTTTCTGACACCTCCTTATACCTTCCTCTGGACCATAATCCCCCTAACAAATACCAGGCCACCATTTCCAGGACTGTTACAGATCTCACCACATCAGGAGGTCTCCCCTTCACCGCCTTCAAGTGCCCGTACCACACACAGCTCATTTATATCTCTTACATAAGATCCATAAACTGGACTGCCCTGGTTGGCCTATTGTTTTTGCCTGCTCTTGGCTACTGAACTCGTTTCTTCCCTGGTCTCCGTCTGTCTCTCCTTGTCCATTCCCTTGTCACTTACATCCAGGATGGTTCTCATGCCTTCCACCATTACAATAACTTCCAATTCCCTGTCTCAACTGGCTCATCTTTACCATGAACATACAATCCATACACACCTCCATCCCCAATCAGGAAGTTCTTAGCACCCTCCGTCTCTCTCTTGAACAAAGCTCCAACCAGTTCCCCTTCACTAACACTCTCATCCACTTGGCAGATGTCCTTACCCTCAACAGAAAATAAACCGCTTGAGGAACTCAATGGGTTGAGCAGCATCTGTGGAGGGAAAGGAACTGTCGGGTCGAGACCCTGCATCAGGACATTTTCCCCCACTTTCTGCCGATCAAAGAGGTAGCCATGTGCACTCACTTGAGCCTACCCATTTGTTGGCAGTGTGGAACAGTCTTTGTTCCAAGCCTATTGCAGCACAACACTCCCAGTTCTTTCTCTGCTACATTGACGACCACATTGGTGCTGCTCCCTGCACTTGTGCAGAACTCATCAACTTCATCACCTTCGCCACCAACTTCCACCCTGCCTTCCAATTCACGGCAGGCATGATAGTGTAACAGCGTAATGCTATTACAGTGCCAGCGACCCGGGTTCAATTCCGGCCGCTGTCCATAAGGAGTTTGTATGTCCTCCCTGTGTCTGCGTGGGTTTCCTCCGGGTGCTCTGGTTTCCTCCCACGTTCCAAAGACGTATGGGTTAGGAAGGTGTGGGCATACTATGTTGGTGTCGGAAGCGTGGTGACACTTGCAGGCTGCCCCCCAGAACACTCTATGCAGAAGATGCATTTCACTGTGTGTTTTGATGTACATGTGACGAATAAAGAAATCTTGTCTTATCTTATCAATTCACCTGGACCATTGCTGACACTTCTCTTCCTTTCCTAGATCTCTCAGTCTTCATCTCAGGAGACAGACTTGCCACTGATGTTGTCTGTAGACCTACTGACTCCCACAGCTACCCCCGACTGTACTTCCTTCCACCCCGCTTCCTGTAAGGGTGAAACCTACTCTAGAGCTTCAGGGATGTCCTTCTTCCAGAAACGTGGCTTCTCCTCTGCTGTGGCTGATGGAGTCCACACTCTCATTTCCTCCTTGTCCCACATGTCTGCTCTCAGCTCTCCTCCCCAGACAGAACAGAGATGGATTTCTTTTGGTTATCACATTTCACCTTTCACCCCCACCAGCCTCTGCATTCAGTCTATCATCCTTCACCATTTCTGCCACCTCCAACTTGATCCCACCACAATTAGACCTTCTCCTCCACCCTCCCGCTTCTGCTTTCCGCAGGGACAACTCTCTTCATGAGTCCCTGGTCCACACATTCCTCTCCATCCACCCCTCCGGTCTTGTGGCACTTTTCCTTGCAACCATAGGAGTTGCAACACCCGTCCCTGCACCTCCTCCCTCACCACCATCCACGGTCCTAAACAGGCCTTCCAGGTGAGGCAGAGATTCACCTGCATCTCTTCCTACCTGGTCTACCATGTCCAGTGCACACCATGTGCCCTGCTCTACATTGGAGAAACCAAGCATAGACTAAGCCATCATCTTGCAGAGCATCTGCACTCTGTCCATAATGGTCACTTTGAGCTTCTGGTTGCATGTCCTTTTAACTCTCCTGCCCAGTCTCACACTGACCTATCTGTCCTCGGCCTTCTCAAGTCAAGGGTAGGAGCATTGAATTTTCCAAGACTAGGTCGCCCACACCCCCAGTGATCCCCTCCCTCACACACTCACCTGTCCACACAGTTTTCTTCTCCCTTTGTTCAGCTTTGTCATTCCCCCTTCTCTCTTCCCCCCACCTGGTTCCATCTGACCATCCTCCCCTCCCCATCTGGTTCTTCCTATCACCTACCAGCCTCTGTCCCACTCCTCCCTCGCACTCCTATATACTGGCAATTGTTCCTCTTCCTCAGTCCTGTTACGTCTAAAACCTTTTGCCTCCACAGATGCTGCCTGGCCCACTAAGATTTTCCAGAATTCTGATTTTTTTTCTCGTTCCACGTTCCAGCATCTGCCTCCTCTTTTGTCTTGAAAAGATCAAATCTAAGCTTTGGCTTGGAATATAACAAATGGTAAATGTTTTGAAAAAGAACAATGGTCAGCCCAATTACTTGACCGTTAAAAACAACTAGTGGCACAGCTGGTAGAGGCGTTGCCTCACAGCACCTCCAGTTCAATCCTGACCTCCGTTGCTGTCTGTGTGGAGTTTGCATGTTCTCCCTGTGACCACGTGGGTTTCCTACGGGTGCTCTGGTTTCCTCCCAGACCCCAAAGATTTGCGGGTTGTTGGATTAACTGGCCACTGTAAATTGGCCCTAGCGTGTCGGCGAGTGGTGAGAATCTGGGGGGAGTTTGTGGGAATGTGGGGAGAATAAAATGGGATTAATGTTGGATTGGTGCAAGTGGGTGCTTGATGATCAGTGTGGCCTCGATGGGCTGAAGGGCCTGATTACATGCTACATCTCTCTTTGATTCCATGATTATTAGGTCACTATCGCATTGTTTTCTTGTGGGAACTTCTTCTGAGAAATTTGTTTCCTTCTTAGATAGCCACATGAATGATAGAAAAATGGAGGGCTATGTGGGAGGGAAGGGTTAGATAGATATTAGAGCAGGATAAAATGTCGGCACAACATCGTGGGCCGAAATGCCTGTACTGTGCTGTAATGTTCTATGTTCATTACTATTGTAAGTGTATGCATTGGCTAGAATCATTTCACGATGGGTTTACATGGGGTAAATAGAGGGTGCCTGTTCCCATTAGCAGTTGTTTCAAGGGTCAGGAGATACTAAATTTTCATCAAAAAGAGGGAAACAAGGAAAAACATTTTTATTTTAGAGAGTGATCACAAGCTGGAATTCCCTCCTTGCGAGCATTGTGAAATGGTTAGTCACCCCCTTCAAAAGGGAATTGGAGAGACATTTGAGGGAAAGTAACTCAAGAGGTTTATGGGGGAAGAGCGAGGAGTGACTACTCTGTGGACCAAATCTACTGTCTATACTGTGGCAATTCTATGATATTATGCACCTTGGGATGTTCTGAAAGGGATGAAAAAGGCACGATAGAAATGCAAGTTTCTCTTGTCACCAGTGAGCTCTCTTTATCCCTGACCCAATGTATGCAAGTTCATGGTCTCAATATCCCACTGCATAAGTGCCAAGAAAAGTCCACATTGTTTGAGAGCCAAATCTGTATTAAATTACAATCCCCTGTGCCTGTTCCAAAAACTTAATTGTGTCTTAAGTAGCCACTTGAAGATCACAAAGCACTTATTGCTCAACTCAATGTCACCTTAACAATCAGATTGTCATGTGACATGTCCCACTTGCAATGTCAAACTGGCTGCTGAAGTGTGCCATTACAAATGACCAAGAAATCTTGAAAGATTAATATGATGTTCCTTCGGGGAATGGTTTGAAACTAAAAAAAATTGGTGGGTTGATTCAAAACTGCTACAAGACTCCCATCAAAGAGTTAATGTGGTGCAGATTGAGTGGGAGATCGCTGTAAAGACATGATTTTTGTTTAAGAAAAAGCAGAACCATGCGGACAAGTAGTCTCTTGTCAAAACTAAGAATGCTGTGAATTCAGAAGAGGGTGCACAGCTGTCAATGTTTCTGACAACCCAAGCTATTAGATCTGAAGATTAGTTGCTGAATAATTATGCAAAGCAGATAAATGCGGTGTGCATTCCACAACAGATAACTGATGTTAGCCATCAGTCACAGAACACTATCTGTTCTGAAGACTAGTTGGATGTGGGCACTAGTTTGGTCTGTGTATTTGGAATCACTTTCCTCTCTCCTGATGCATGATTAGTTGTTCCAGTGCTTTAAGTTGTGGCAATTCCTACTGTGATCTTACAAAGCCTTACATTTGTGGTCGAGATATATGTAGTTAAGGTGCTGAAATTCAGGATGAGGGCTTGATCATTAGGACTGAGATGAGGAGCGTTGTAAATGTTTAGAATTCTCTACCTCATGGGTTGTGGCTGATCAAGTGATCATGTGTGACTGTGACTAAAGTCTGTTGGATGTGAGTGTCAGACAGGGGATCGCTGTGGATTAGCTATGATCTCATTTAAACTTTCTCAAAACTCACGCAAATCTCCCTCAGTTCTGTCCTTCTGATAGCGCAGCATTCACTTAGAACTTCCCCTCCAACACTGCAGCACTCTCCAAGAATGAAGCATACCCTCAAGACTACCCTTACAACACTGCAACTCTCCCTCAATACTGCTCCTCTGACAGTGTGGCACTCCCTCGGTACTAAACCTTCAATAGTGCATCACTTCCTTATATACTGCCCTTCCGACAGTGCAGTGATCCCTCAATGCTAATACTTCAATGGTGCAGTACTCCCGAAGTATCATCCTTCCAATAGTGCAGAACCCCCTGAGTACCTCTCCTCAGTAGTACAGCACTCCCTCAGTACCAACCCTTCAATAGTACAGAACCTCCTTAGTACTAAACCCTTCAATAGTGCCACGCTACCTTGGTATTACCCTTTCAACAGCACAGCAAACCCTCAGTACTAAAGAGAATGGATTATGAGGAGAGACTAAGGGAGCTAGGGCTTTACTTTTTGGAGAGAAGGAGGATGAGAGGAGACATGATAGAGGTGTACAAAATATTAAGAGGAATAGATAGAGTGGACAGCCAGCGCCTTTTTCCCAGGGCACCAATGCTCAATACAAGAGGGCATGGCTTTAAATTAATGGGTGGGAAGTTCAAGGGAGATATCAGAGGAAGGTTTTTTTACCCAGTGGTTGGGGCATGGAATATGCTGCCTGGGGTGTTGGTGGAGGCAGGTACATTGGTCAAATTCAAGAGATTACTAGATAAGCATATTGAGGGATGTGTGGGAGGAAGGGGTTAGATGGTCTTAGGCGAGCTTTAAAGGTTGGCACAACATTGTGGGCCGAAGGCCCTGTATTGTGTTGTCGTGTTCTATATTCTATGTTCTAATACTTCAATAGTGCATGTTCCCTCTGTGCTCAGTCTTCAGTGGTGGAACAGTCCCTCATTGACCCCCTGCCAACAGCTTAGAACTCCCTCCATACTAAACCCTCAATAGTGCAGCACTCCCTAGGTAGTGACTTTCCAGCAACATAACACAGTACTACCTCTGCTACATGTTTTCAACCAGAATCTCAGCCAATATGTTAGACTTAAGCCACTGAGAGGAATTTGAATCCGCAACCTCTGATTCACTGGAGAATGCATTGCTTTTGTTTCTTGGCAGGAATCCTTTCAAAAGCTTGGACACCACATCATTTAGTTATTACTGAGAAAGGATCAGCTGAGCTGTGATTTGGTCCAAACTCCCACCTCCCTCCCCCAAGGCTGAATATCCAGAACAGTCAAGCTGGGTGTGCAGGGATAAAAACTGGCAACAAAGTAGCACCAATAGACACTTTCATGTCAGAAGGGGAAGGAAGGGAAGAGAAATCTACATTTTTTTAAAGAATATATCATGCAGTGTTTTTATAGAAGAGATTCTCATATTTGCAATTATGATTTTAATTTGCTCCATGTGCTATTTCCTTAGTGCATATCTCAGTGTGCCCCCAACAAATCCAACTGTGCTAATTGAACATGTTTGTTTACCATTGCTAACATAACAGGCTGGGGCTTATAAACTGAGTGTTAAAAATCACACACATGAAAATTAATCCTCTGTAGTTGCATTGCTTAAAGATATCTCATGAAAACTGTTGAAGATGTTTTCTCATTTCTGTTGTCAGTGAAATCTCTGTGGACTTCTTCAATTTCCATGTGGAGAATTAACAATGTTTAGGTTTTTCAATGCAAATATAAATGACCTTCTTGAAAGATAGTTCCTGTTTTTTTACCTTTCCCTCCAAAGTTATCTAGTGGTGTTCTACTTGCCACCTTCAAATCTGTGGCATGGACTGAGCAGTGGCATAGGGTATATATTCTCAAAGAGTTGATTGCATGGCTCAAAGACTTGTTTAGAGATAATGTTGCAACTATAACAGTGCGGCGCTCTCCCAGTACTGCCCCTTCCACAGTGTGACAATCCATCAGTACTGCCTCTCCCACAGTGTGGCGCTTCCTCAGTACTGCCCCTCCCACAGTGTGACAATCCCTCAGTACTGCCCCTCCCATAGTGCAGTGCTCCCTCAGTACTGCCCTTTCCGACAGTGCCGCACTCCCTCAATACCAACCTTCCTCAGTATTAAACAGATATCTCAGTCAATATGTTGTACTTAAGCCACTGAGAGAAATTTGAATCCGTAACCTCTGATTCACTGGAGAATTCATTGCTTTTGTTTCTTTGCCTAAGTTAAAATGGAGTCTCCATCCTAATAGTGGAAGAGGCTGTGAGAAAGACTCCACTCACACCTTCTAGGTATCTCCCATTAGTTAATATTCTTGAGCTACAGGTCATATGGGGAGTAATGAGGTTAAGTGACCAGATTTAACGCCACATACATTTCATGCACTAAGGATTAACTTAAAAGGAAGGCACACCAATGAACTGGGATATTCTTGGAAGCAGTTTGTGTGCTGTAAGTTCATTTTGGAAGCAGTCACCTCAAGGACACTCAGCAACCATGGCAGAATTGGGGGATCAATGGTGAGAGGCTGAGAAACAGTAACAGCTTCATCTCTGGCAGATGGATTCTTCGCCTCATCTACATCTTAGCCACTTCAGCAAATCTGATCAAGCTACTTCTCAGCTTTAGTTCAGTGAGTAGCCCTCTTGACTTTAACCAATAAAGTTAGTGTTCAGTTGCCCTTCCAGTGACTAAATCTAGACAAGCACTACATTATGGAGGGACTGTGCTAAATCTGGGAGGTCCTATTTTGAATATATTAAATTAACGCGCGGCTTTTCATTGGGCAAGAATGTGAAAGATTCTGTGTTGGTGATATATGGATGACAAATTGATGATTTCTCTTGGCCCCCTGTAACAAGCACCACTAAATAAAACAAGAACACACAAAAATTGGAACAGGAGTAGACCATTTGGCCCTCCAAGTTGGCCTACCATTTGATACGATTGTGGTTGATCTGCCCCAGGACTCATCTCTTTTGTGCCAGTTCCCCATTCCCCAATATCTTGAAAGAATTATCAATATCCTCTTAAAATACCCCCAAATATCCAGCATCCTCACCTCCTGCAGCAGAGAATTCCAGAGATTTCCACCACCCCTTGAGAAGAGATTCCTACACATCTCAGCTTTAAATGATTTCTCCTTCATCTTGTAACTATGTCCCTCTCATTCGAGTCTCTCCCACTGGTGGAAACTTCAATATCTACCTTGCCATGCCCTCTTTGGATCTCAAATGGTTCAATATGATCACCCCTCATTCTTCTAAACTTCAAAGATCAAGATTCTTTCATTGCTCATGATAGGACAACTCTATCATTCCAGAAATTAGCCCAGTGTATCTCCTTTGGGCTGCTTCAGTGTTGTTCTATCCTTTCTCAAAAAGGTGTCCAAAATTGTGCACAGTACTCCAGATGTGGCCTCACAATGCTGTACAATTACAACATTTCTTTATTCTGAACTGCCTTTGTGCAATAAAAGCCAATATACCATTTCCCCTCATAAGTATTTGTCTGCTAACCTGTCGTGATTCATGTACAAGAGCACCTAGAACCCCCTACAGCAAAAAAAAACTAACTGCTGGAGGAACTCAGTGGGTTGGGCAGCATCTGTGGAGGGAAATGGACAGCCGACATTTTGGGTCGACACCCTTTCTGCTCCAGGTTCCAGCATCCGAAGCCCCTTGTGTCACCTAGATCCCTCTGTACTCTACTCATTTGCGATCTCTTTTCCATCTAGATATGAGCCTGCTTTTGCATTCCCTCTATCAAAGTGCATGGCCTCGCATTTCACCACATTAAATTCATTTGCTAAATTTTCACCCACTCAACCTATTTATATCCTCTCACAAGGTCCAAATATCCTCACCACAACATGCCCTTATACAATGTCCCGATACTATGTCCTTATACAATGAGATGGACTATGACCTCATGATCTACCTTGTTGTGACCTTGCACCTTATTGCACTGCACTTTCTCTGTAGCTGTGACACTTTACTCTGTACTGATATTGTTTTTGCCTGTACTAGATCAATGCACTCTGTACTAACTCAACGTAACTGCACTGTGTAATGAATTGACCTGTACGATCAGTTTGTAAGACAAGCTTTTGACTGTACTTCTGTACAAGTGACAATAATAAACCAATACCAATACCCTCCTAATTATTTCAGAGTCATCAGCAGATTTGGATATCTTACCCTCTGGCTCCCTGCTCCAGATCATTAATATAAATAATAAATAATTGAGGACAAAGCTGTTCCTTGGGCCACTCCACTAATTACATCTTTCCAACCTGAAGAAAGACCTAGCTATTCCACCCCCCCTTCCCCCTCCTCTCCTGCCCTCTTGATCTGCCCATCATCCACACACTCCTCCCACTGGTTCCCCTCCTCACTTCCATCCCTTTATTCCATGGTCCACTGCCTTCTCCTATCAGATTCCTTCTTCTTCAGCCCTTTGTCATCTATCACCACCCAGCTTCTTACATCATTCCCACTCTCCCTCTCTCACCTGCCTATCATTCCCCCCCCCCCCATCCCACCTGGATCCACCTATCACCTACCAGCTCTTGATCTACCCCTCCCCCCCCCAACCTTTTTATACTGGCTATCTCCCCTCTATCCTTCCAGTCCTGATGAAGGGTCTCAACCTGAAACGTTGACTATCTGTTTCCCCCCACAGATGCTGCCTGACCCATTGAGTTCCTCCAGCATTTTGTGTGTTGCTCCAGATTTCCAGCTTCTGTAGTCTCTCTTGTGTCTCCAAAGCCCTATCTATTCTGATTGCCCCTTCCATATGATATCCAATCTTCAATCCATGGTAACACACGTCTCCTAATACCCTGAACTCTTATCTTGTGCACTGGCCTTTTATGTGGAACCTTGTCAAATACCTTCTGGAAATACAAATCCACTAAATCTACAGGTTTCCTTGTATCGACTATGCTGGTTATATCCTTGAAGAGCTCAAGCAATTATGTCAATCATGATTTAACTTTCATAAAAGCATACTGATTTGGTTTGATTGCATTAAGCTTTTCTAAATGACTAGCTATTTCCTCCTTGAATACAGATGCCTGATCACGGGTGTAGGAGTTTGCTGTGCATGAAACAGTCGGTGTGTTCATTTAATGTACAAAATCTGTTTCAGGAAAACAATACTTCTTTGATCTCTGGTACTAACATGTAGTTAGGACCAATTGTCAACAGTAATATCAAGAAAAAATCGAAATCATTTATGTGTTTTTGACAGTGTTGCAAACACGCTTTTGTGATTACCAGCCAAGACTGGAAACGCTTATTGATATTGTTGGGGTAGAGAGTAAGAAAATGAATAACTTTCCCTAAAGCTTATGAGTGAAATTATTTCAGTTCTGATCTAAAAGCATTACTTTAGTTAATGATGAAGACTGTCAACTGCTGTGACAGTTAAGGTGAGATTTTGGCACTAAATATATAGTGTCCATTCCAACATTTTTTCCATAAAAAATTGGTCCTCTTGAGGCTCTGAAATGCTTTGTCAGTAACCATGGTTATCTGGAGCTTGCTTTAACTGCAGCAGAAATTTCCCAGATTCCTTCCTGGAATTGATTGTAGGCTTTGTGGTTTGGACTTCTCTCCCACTGACCATGCCAACAATTCGGTTTGGGATTGCAGCATCAAGTGAACAGAGTTGGATGTTGATCTATCTGGTTGCTAACTTCCCCCAATACCCTAAACTCTTATCATGTGCACCAGTCTTTTATGTGGCACTTTGTCAAATGCCTTCTGGAAATCCAAATCCACTAAATCTACAGATTCCCTTCTACCGAGTCTGTTGGTTCTCCATGTGTTTCAGTGCCTCAAGGTCCAGTTTTAACTATATGTTGTTTCTCCATCTGTATTAGTTGCAGCTCTGAATCAGAAGGTTCTAAGTTCAAGACCCACTCTGGGAGACTGTTAGGGCTAACACCCCAGTACTGTGAGACTGCTGCAGTGACAGAGAGGCCGGTCTTTAGGATGAGATGGCATTAAATAAAAAAAAAATCTGCAGATATTCTCCCTGGTTGCCTCAGCATTATGTATTTCCTAATATATACAGAGGATTAACTTAAAGGTTTGATTGCAATGAAACAGATATTTAGAGTCATTGACTGCTTACAGCATAGAAACAGGCCCACTGAGTCCATACTGACAATCACGCCCATTTATACCAATCCTGCACTAGTACCATTTTATCCTCTCCATATTCCCATCAATTCCCTGAAGATTTTACGCACCATGGGTGATTTATAGTGGCCAACTAACCTACCAACCTGCATATCTTTGGAATGTGGGAGGAAACCTGAGCACCTGGGAGAAACCAGTCACAGGGAGAACGTGCAAACTCCACATAAACAGCACCAGACATCAGGATTGAACCTGAGTCCCTGGAGCTGTGAGGCTGTGCCGCTTCACTGCCGTAATCAGAAAGCTGATTGCAAACTGTGCCTGGCAACTTTGTGTGTCCGTAGGAAATTCTCCTGCAGACTTCTGAGATCACTAGAAGCCTTGTATTGTCATTAGCCATAAGCAACGCATGACGTGTGTTGATCTAGACAAATATTATTGCAGAGAAACATTGCATGAATGGTACACACCGCAAAGAAGGATGTTAATCCCAGAGGATGCAGGCATATGTTGAAGGTTCTGGCCCAACCTAAACAGAAGAACTGACACCATTCCTCCCAAGTGGACAGAGGATGTCCTACAGTTATTACTGAAGGCATCCCACCCATCGTGAACCCTGTTTCCTGTGCTTACCTCCACAGTTTCTCATTAGTTGCAAGAAGAACTGAACCTCATTGTTCACCTACTAATGTTCCCCCATGCAACTCCATGAGTTGAAGCAATGGTTGCCCAGGGTGAGGATCACCACTTAAAGAGTACAAGCAATGGCAGAAGAATGTTTGGCAGAGTTTTCTCTTCAATAGTCTCTTTAATCAAGGAAGGATGTTGAAGTGTTGGAAGCAGAAGGTTAACCAGACTAATACCTGGATTACCCTTGGGTTGTTGACAGGATACTCTTCATATCAGCTGGGATTTAGTCGGGAGTTGATTGAAACATACAAATGATGATAGATTTGACGTGGAGGATTCTCCCTCTTGTGGGAGAATCTAGAACTAGGGGTCACGCTTAGAAATAAGACAATTATATAAGACAGTGGAGATGAAATATTTTCTGAGGTCAGATGTCTCTGGATCTCAAAAGAAGACAGAAGCAGATCTGAATAATTTTCAGGCAGAGGTATATAGATTCTTAATAAGTGAGGGGGTGAATGGTAATGGGGATAGGCAAGAATGTAGTTTTGAGATTACAATCAGATCAGCCATAATCATATTGAATGGCAGAGTGGCTCATCACCTCTGTTCCTAATTTGTATGTTCGTTGCACAGAGATTCTGTGGGATTACTCACACAGGGCTGCCACTGGGAACTGGAACATGCTCATGGCAAGGCACGCTGAGCTCATTGGAATATTGCTCCCTCCTAGTCATCTTCCCCAACATCAGTGAGGTTAACCAGAACACTGATCAAAAGCAGGGACCCAAAGTGATGCACTCCAGGGTTAGAGTGCTCGTGAAACACTGCCCAGTATTTGCTTTAGGGGGAAGAAGAATTTCTAGCTCATTATCTGCTCAATATCTCATTGCAGTGTGGGATTTTGCTGTGCTTAAATTGGCTGCTGTGCTTACTCCACTTAGATGATGTGCTGCACTTTCTGATTACTTTATTGGTTGTAAATCACTGTGGGTTTTCCTGAGGCTTTCTGAATGGCCCTTGCAAATGCAAGCCTTGACCTTTTTATCTCCACAACCATGTGCTGAGACCATTGTAGCTTGGCTTGTGGGTTCCCTGGCTGGTTGGAGATCCCCTGTGTGCATGGAACACAGGTCTCCTTTTATACCATGGTGCCTCCCACAGTCAAATTGCTGTTGACAGTAGCACGAGAGGAACAACAATAAAAGTGTTTGTTGGTGCTTTCAGCGAGGAGGGGGAGGGACTTATTATGCACATAGAGAGCAAGACAAATGCAGAGTTCAGACAGAATTAGACTGCCTTTCAACTTCGATTTTATGTGCTGGGAAGCACGGCTATATCCATGGCTCAATCCTGGCCTCTTTTCCAATAGCAGCCCTGCTTCTACTACTGATGTAGTTAACCACAAGCAAACTAGGATCATAATTTCCCAATCGCACCCACAACCAAGCTCTCCGTACCCCTCCACCCATCTTAAAAGGGGCCTGTTAAAATGAATGCGCTTTTGAAAATAGGAATCCCTTTTATCGCCTGTTTAAATATTTTCCAGTCAGCTGGAATGAACAAGGTAACAATTTAAATTATACTGAAAATCTCTGAAGACTTTACTCCATTAGATACAATAGCAAACAATTTTGACAATTTTTGTTTGAACATACAACTTGGTTTCTCAGACAGGATTCTCGGTTGCCATGACACCTGATTCTTGCATTGTCTTCATTGTTTGGTACTCCCCTGTCAACAGGTCTGTTTAGACAATGTCCTGCAACACCACAAGCTTCTAAACAGCTTCCTGTCAATTAGGAGCTTTAAGGAGCTGGAGCCAAGAAACCTAAACTATGTTCAGAATTGATGCAAATTGCAAGAGGTAGCTCTGTTTCCAAGCTGGGCCTTGCCAACTGGAATTCTTCCATTTTTCTAGTAAATTCCTTAAACTTTAAGGTTCCTGAAAAGCAGACTCGAACCCAAGGATTGTTTGTGCTGTGTTTTCTGTATGCTAAGTTTCTTTAGCACCTTTCATAACTTGATGATGCAACGTGCTTCTCAACCAATGGTGCACTGATTACGATGGTAATGTAGAATCACTGCATGCCATTGCTGCAAAGCAGGATCCCGTACACTGCAACCTGATGGTGATTGGATAATGTTTTTCTTGGTAATAATGGAGTTTGAGAGATAAATATTGGGAAGGATTCAAGAGTGATCTGCTTAGGGAATTATTTTAAGATAAGATTTCTTTATTAGTCACATGTACATCGAAACACACAGTGAAATGCATCTTTTTTGCGTGGAATACTCTGGGGGCAGCCCGCAAGTGTCGCCACGCTTCTGGCACCAATATAGCATGCCTACAACTTCCTAACCCGTACGTCTTTGGAATGTGGGAGGAAACCCACGCAGTCACGGGGAGAACTTACAAACTCCTTACAGACAGCGGCTGGAATTGAACCCAGGTCACTGGTGCTGTAAAACATTACACTAACTGCTACATCTACCTCTTAGGGGCCTGACTTTAACATCTCATCCAAATGGTGGCACCTCAGTGTTAAACTGGGAAGTTTGTTTTGGCAATTTCCCCGTTGTTCCCGGAGTGGGTTTTGAGCCATGTAGAGACAAGAATGTTACCCACCTCAACAAGGCTGATGCACTGGATAGCCTGCAGTCTCCCTTGCAAGATTCATTAACCTGCCTTACTGTGATACCACCTCTGCCTCTCTTGGCAACTTTCTTTGATGTGTTTTGGCTCTGACTGGAATTAAACAGGATGATGGAAAGTCTAGTCTCCATGCTGCACTGTGCATGAGGCAGGAATTACCATTACTTCTGGCCCAGGGTAAGGCAATATGAGAATTTAACCAATATACTGACATCTATGGAATCATAAATCCTGCAGGCACTATTAAGATGGAAATCTATTCTCAGTTTTACATGCTAAATGCATGATTTCCTTTGACATCTAAAATGGGTTCTACTAACTTCAAAGAAACCAAATTTCGGAAGCAGGGTTCAATGCCAAGTCACACTATCACATGCTTGATGCAAACAACAGAGGACAAATTTCTGCACCATCAGGAGATTAAAAAATTAGAGTTTTTTCCAAATATAGTCAAAAAAGAAGCTGAACTAAATACAGAAGCTGAAATGATAGAAAGAACACTTATCAAAGTATGAAATTGCTGACTGTTCATGCAGTCTCTTAAAAATTAGCCCTCCCTAGCCCAACAAATGGAGATTTCATTAAAATTAATCATGAAGCATGGGCTTAAGTTCGAACCCATATGAAAGATTTCTTTTCAGTGAGGAATTCCTGTTAAAGAGGAAACACAAGTCCTGCTGCAGGGTTTTGACCTGAAACATCAACAATTCCTTTCCCTCCACAGATGCTGCTCGACCCACTGAGTTCCTCTAGCACATTGTTTGTTGAATCACAAGTGTTAGTTTGGAAACTTACCAATGTTCCTTTAATATCAGTTTATTAGAGTCTCAATGTATATAAGATTTTCTAGGTTTTCATTACCATTTAGAGAAAGATTAGGGAACTTGGAGCCTGGATTGAGTAATTGGAGAGGACAAAATTTAGACAAATTTTTGCGAAGCAGAGTTATTAAAGGGATGAAGGAAAAGCCAGGAATTTGGAGTTAGATCACCATCACTCAATGACCTTATGGCAGGATAGACTTGAGAGATTGAATAGCCTCCTTATGTTCTTATATTTAAATCTAACATTGTTTCAAAAGCTTGAAAACCTTTTTTTTTTCATCTGCTGCACTTTGAGGTGGATTTTTGAGCCCAGCGGCAATATTTCTTTTGAGATGATTTCTATTAGAAAGATGGGCCTGAAGAAGGGTTGCAGTCATGAGGTGACCCTTGAGACACTTCATGTAAGAATAATGGACCTAAAGGAGGCCAATTGAGTCATGGAGTCATACAGTGCAGAAACAGGCCCATCAACCCAACTAGTCCATGCCGACCAAGATGCCTTCATGTGTTTTCTGTCATTCAGTAACATTTGTACTGAGCTCCTGTTTCCTCCCACTGTTGTGTATCCCAGTCTATGTCCAGCTTTTGGAGAGTGCGCCCATCTCCATTCCCCCTTTGTGTGGACACCTGCTTCCTGACATCAACCCTGAATGATCTATGGACAGTCAACATCTGGATTGAAAGATAGAGGGGAGGTAACTTCAGTCCAGATGAAGAGCCTCGACACAAAACCACGACTGTCCATTTTCCTCCATGGATGCTGCCTGACCCATTGAGTTCCTCCAGCATCTCATATGTTGCTCCAGATACCAACAGTGTGTCACTGAATGATCTATCTCCAGTTTTGTTCCTACGCCCTTGTTCAAGCTACAGTGACCCCCACATCCCGCAGCCCTCTCCCGCAACCAAAGGAAATAGTATCTCTCCGTTAGTCCTACGTATGAGACGGCGCACAGACACAGAAGTTAGAGCTGCTGACTCACAACACCAGAGACCCAGGTTCAATCCTGACCTCAGCTGCTGTGTGCATATGGAGTTTGCATGTTCTCCGTGTGATTGCTTAGGTTTCCCGCGGGTGCTCCGATTTCCTCCACACATCCCAAAGACACATGGGTTGGCAGAGTCATAGAGCTGTGGTGAATGGATACAGGCCCTTTGGCTCAATTTGTCCGTGCCCATAAGAATACTGGAGCAGCAGTTGGCTACTCGACCCTTCAAACTGGCCCCACCATGCAATATGATCTACCCCAGGCCTCAGCGCCTCTTCTGCACCAGATCTCCATAGTTCTCAATTGACCAATGTTTCTCCCTTTCTTGGACTCTGTTTTTACCTCTCACTGCCTTGGCGAAGCAGCCAGCATAATCAAAGACCCCACCCACCCGGGTCATTCTCTCTTCTCTCCTCTTCCATCAGGTAGAAGATACAGGAGCCTGAGGGCACATACCACCTGACTTAAGGACAGCGTCTACCCCACTGTGATAAGACTATTGAATGGTTCCCTTATAGGATGAGATGGACTCTGACCTCACGATCTACCTTGTTGTGACCTTGCATATTATTGCACTGCACTTTCCCTGTAGCTGTGACACTTTACTCTGTACTTTTATTGTTTTTACTTGTACTACCTCAATGCACTGTGTACTAACCCAATGTAACTGCACTGCGTAATGAATTGACCTGTACGATTGGTATGCAAGACAAGTTTTTCACTGTACCTCGGTGCAAGTGACAATAATAAACCAATACTAATACTTACCTCCTTTTTAAATAACCCCAATGATTAAAACTCCATTGCCTGTTGGGCCAGAAAATTCCAAAGATTCACCATCCCCTGCAAGAAGATGTTCCTACCCCTTAGTGCTGTTAGGTGGTAAACAGAAATAAAGGGGTGTTGATGGGCATGTGTGAGAGAACGTTGCAGGGGTACAGGGAAATAAGGAGAGGGGGAATCGGACCAATGGGATTGTCCCCCTGGGAGCTGGCATAAACCCAAAAGGCTGAAAGGCCTCCTTCTGAGTTGCAATAAGTAAGTTGTGCAACCAAAACGAGCACGGTAGTGTAGTGGTTAGCGTAACGCTATTACAGCCAGCGACCCGGGTTCAATTCTGGCCACTGTTTGTAAGGAGTTTGTACGTTCTCTCTGTCTGTATGGGTTTCCTCCCGGTGCTCCGGTTTCCTCCCACATTCCAAAGACGTACGGTTTAGGAAGTTGTGGGCATGCTATGTTGGCGCCGGAAGCGTGGCGACACTTGCCGGTTGCCCCCAGAGCACACTACGCAAAAGATGCATTTCACTGTGTGTTTCGATGTACATGTGACTAATAAAGATATCCTCCATTACATCACACCTTAACCTTTGTCAAGTCTAGGCTGCATGTTCTTGTCATTTAACCCT
Organism: Pristis pectinata; assembly: GCF_009764475.1. Lineage (NCBI taxonomy): Eukaryota > Metazoa > Chordata > Chondrichthyes > Rhinopristiformes > Pristidae > Pristis > Pristis pectinata. The sequence continues at coordinate 8,950,029 of NC_067435.1, read as the reverse complement.
TTTTGCATAGTAATAGTCCATAAAGTTCTTGTAAAGGAAAAAAAACAGTGAGCATGATGTACTGTATTTGGATTTCAACTCCACAAGGTGCCATGTGGGAGGTTACTACATAAAATAGAGGCTCCTTGTGGCAAAAGTAACATAATAGCATGGATAAAGAATTAGTTAATTAATGGAATAGAGCCTGTTGGGTTATTTTCAGGTTTGTGAACTGTAACTAAAGGGATGTCACAGGATGTGAAGTGGGGGCTCAGATAGTTAGTTTCTTGGATGAGGTAATTGAATGTAATGTACCCAGTATCACTGATGATGCATAGATTGGTGAGAAAGTAAGTTTGGAAGAGGAAACAAAGGGATATAGATGGATGAAGGAGGTGAGTAAGAATAAGACATATGGACTATAATGAAGCGAAGTGTGAGTTGATCCACTTTGGTGAGAACAATAGATAAAGAAAAGTATCATTTGAGCTTTTGTACCTCTACCCCTCTTTTTCACACTATTCCACAGCTGCTTTGCGGCTACTATTACATCTACCTTATTCGGTTAACTGAAGGATTGCAGAACTGGTTTATTCTACGTTTCATCTTTCCTCACCTTAGTGAAGGTTACAAGCTGGACAGAGGCGGTTTTGTTTGCTCTAGTCTGTTATATATTGAAGACTTAGCAAAACAATCTGTTGAAGATAATTTCATTTTCCCTACTGTAATCATAAATCCCACAGTGGTTTAAAAGCAGTTAGAACAGACCCACTAAAATCTTGTTTCAAAGTAATCCATTTGCAATGTAAGTAACCAGTTGCAGTTTGCTCCCCTGGTGTGAGTCATATCAAGTTTAAAAGCCCATAATTATATATTGTTTTCAGGGAATCCTTTCAGAGTGGGAATGGTGAGTGCTGCGGGATTTTAACCCTCAGCAGCCTGAACAAATGAGGAATATTCATGCACTTTGTTCAGGCTCAAAGCTAAAGATGTCCTCCTTGTATGGCTTCTGTAGCTCCAATGGGAAACCCTGAAAGACTAAGACTCCTAAGGCACATCGTAGCCTCTACCAAGATTCTTGGAATCCTGAAATTCCAACTTCTTACTCATTCCCCATATCCATTGCTGCGGGAAAGTGGCTCACAGCTCCAGTGACCCTGATCTCTGGTGCTGTCTGTGTGGAGTTTGCATGTTCTTCCTGCAACTGTGTACTTTCATCAGAGAGCTCCAGTTTCTTCCTGCGTCAATGACGAGCTGTTGGTATATTAATCAGCCACTGTAAATTGCCCTTCGTCCATAGGGTGAGTGGTGGAACTAGTGGGGAACTGATGGGAATATGGGGAGAATAAAATGGGCTAAGATTGGATTAGTGTAAGACCAGTGCAAATGGGCTTGATGTAGATTTGGTGGGTCATAGTACCAGTGTCCGTTCTGTATGGCTCTTTGATCATTGGCAGCCATGCTTTCAGATACATGGAACTCTTAACATGTAGAATTCCATACACCTTTGTAATATGGGAGGCCATTTTGAACCATACAGTCTTTGCCAGCTCACAGAGCAATTCCATTCTCCATTAATTTTCCCTGTAACTTATCCTCCCCACATTCCCATCAACTCCCACCAGACTGGACAGTAGCCAATTATCCTACCTACTTGCATGTCATTGGGATGTGGGAAGAAACAGGATCAGCTGGAGGAAACTCAAGTAATCACAGGAAAAACATGCAAACTCTACACAAATACATCCAGAGGTCAGGATTGAACCCAGGTTGTTGGAGCTATGAGGCAGGAGCTCTATTAGTTATGCTGCTGTGCTGCCCTAACCTTTCTATCCCTCTACCATCCTTTAAGATGCTCCTTTAATTCTGAGACTAAGTTTTCATTCTATTATTAACCAGCTAGATTGTGCTTGACCGGTCATTCATTTTCAGTGACCCCCCTCCCTCACCTGAGAGTAGCACTGCAGATGCACTTAGTTTTAAATAACTGTGTGCGTCCAATCATCCTCGAGGTCTTGCTGCACTGCTTGTCTTGTGAAGCAGATCAATTCACGAGAAGCAACTAGGCCTCAGCTGGTGGAACCTTAGGCCCCACCCCCTACGAAATCATGTTGTAAAATTCATTTTCAACTGATAATCACTGGTGATTAAAGTCATCTAAAAAAAAGTTATTGAAATCAATTTAAATAATTTTTAAAATTAAAATTATTTATAAAAAAGTAAATCCATTTACCTGATGTAAATTAATTAAAACGTTAACATTAATTAAGGCAAACCAGTTAGATTCACTTCTGCTTTCCACTTAAATGAATGGGGCCACACTGAGAGGAGCCAAGTGATGTAATGTTCAGGCCTAACCCCTCAGGCTAGTCTGGAGCCACTGCAGGACTCAGCCCAGGGTTGGAGACAGGAGATGGATCTGACCTCCACAGCACATTCCCAGATCCATGCTGTAGTGTGTAGGGGAGGAAGTCCTGAGTCCAGTGGCCCACCAGGTGGTTCTATTCTGTCTTGACAAAAGGCTGTTTTAGGCCATTCCGCTGAAATCATCGACCATGTGGCTGCAGCGTCAGCACACGACATGTCACATTCTGCGAGCTCAGAGGCTAAAGTAGTCCAGAAGTCTTGTTACTGGCCCAGTAATACAAGACAACTGATCCAAAACCATGACCTCCAATCCTGGCTGGTGTTTTTAATTTATGTCATTAATGTCATTAATTTATCAAAATAAACCTGAATGGAAATCTGGATCATAACTTGTCAAGGTTGTTGAAGTAAACCCATCTAGTTCACTGATAAAAAATCACTCATCCTTGCCCTGTATAGCTTATATGTAACTCCAGATCCATAGCCATGTGGTTGACCCAGAAGGTGCTGAGTTCAAGGTGTAATTTGGTGATTAGCAATAAATCCTGGCCAATTTCAGTGGATGAACAAGGGAAAAAAATGATGGTTTTGATTGTACCTCCACCCAGAGCACAATGATGGTTTGGCATCATCTGGTCAATGCACACATGGACTGGTTGGTGTGGACAATGACAAGGCCATAGAGGTGCAAGGTGATAGAACATATGCCAGAGGTTTTGTCATATGATCTGTCTCAGAATGCCCAACCAATCAATCACCCTTTTTGTTCAATTTCAGTAAGTAAATATAACACTAGAATTTCAATTTCATTGCTTCTGAGTAAATTTATCACAAGGGAACTCCAGAATTCAGTTGACTGACCTTCATTGTCTAATCTCAGGGATGTCTGGTGTTGAAAAGGGCTGTCATGATTTCTTTGAATTTGAGTTGGGAGACCAAAAATAGGCTTTCACCCTTCATTTTGATGACATGAATGACAAGTTCAGGAGTCTATTGAACAGACTGGACCATGAGAAGGGTGTTAATGTCCACCCCAATAACTAAGTGAACTACTCATAGAGATGTTCTAATGCCCTCATGAAATATGTTGCTTGTGCTAATCCCCAGAGTTTTTATCTTTACAATCTGCAGGGCACTGGAGAGTTGGCAACTGTATGACTTATTCTTGGAGACAGGGGCTGAGGTGAATGTTAGAATGGTAAAGGAAGCTGTACATTCTATCTCACTTGGAAAGTCTTGGTGTTGCTCTGCATCAACACATTGTTCTCCTCCCTCACTTTTTAATGTCTAAAGGCTTTGATTTCTTTTCTATAAAAATGTTGGAGACTGAGTCTTCCTTGCTGCCTGGCTATAGTGATCAGTCTTTCCTTGTCTCCCTGCCTCCCACTCTTTGTCTCCCTCTCTTTGTCTCTCTTCCTATCTCTTTCTCTCTCTATTTCTTTCTCCCCATTTATTTCTCTTTCTCTCTATCTTTCTCCCTCTCTAACTATCTCTATCTTTCTCTCCATCTGCCCATCTATTTCTATTTGTCTATCTCTCTCTCTCTCTCTCTCTCCCTGTCCCCCTCTCTCTCTATTTGTTTATCTCCTTCTCTATTTACCTAACACTCTCTTGAGAGAGAGGCCGATTCACCAAACCCCACTCTGCTGCCGTGACAAGCTCATGCCCCCAGCACCTCTTGTAAAGGAGCACATTGTTGCACCTTGAGTTGTATCTGGTGTTCTGTCTATCTGTGGACACCTCATTTATCAACCATTGTGCACAAATCAGTTTTATTAACTTGCACACCTGTACCCCTGCTGCCCTCAGGTAACTTCAAGAGGAATCTCAGCTATTTTTCTTGCAGGATGACTTGCAAGGTCAAAATTCCTGGCCAGATATTACTCCTTGCCTCGCCCACAAGTTGTCAGTTCTGGCTTGCTGTCATTTCTCTGATGCTTATCTTGTGACGATGGATAGTTTCACGGCCATACTTTGACAGTTATCAGCTGTGAGTTGCAAGCAACACACTAGAGTCAGAAGGTTGTTGGTTCAAGTTTGACTTCAGATACTTTAGCATAGGAGAATGCTCTGTGTTTATCACTGTTTACCTATAAACTGTTTCTTCTTCCTTAAATAGCCTGACTCTAGTTTGATAATCCCTTCAATGCTGTACTGCTGAGCGACTGTGTTGCTGATATGGTGTTAAACTGAGGACCTGTCGAGGTCTCGTCTGTTATTGAGGATAGCTATAGCATCATCTTGATAAACAGCTGGGTTAGACTGGTCAGAGGCATTTTTTATCCCCCAAACAACATGATTTACAAAAATAAAGGTTATTTGATCACTGTTTGTGGCAACTTGCTGTGCACAAACTGGCTGCTGAATTCACAATGGTTTTCGAGTGATCACTGGCTGTGAAATGCTGTTTGCTTTCACAAGATCACAAAGAGCAGTCTAAAAGTACAGGTCTTCCCTCTTAATTATCTTCAGGCTTGCCCTTTTCCATGCAGAACTCTATCAGTCTGTGATCAAGTGGGTTTCCTCCGGGTGCTCCGGTTTCCTTCCACGTACCAAAGACGCATGAGTTGGTTAATTGGCCACCATACATTGGCCCTGGTGTGTTGGTGAGTGGCAGATTCTTGGTGGGGGTGGGGGGAGTTGATGAGAATGCGTGGAGGATAAAATGGGATTAATGCAGCATTGGTGTAAATGGGAGCTTGATGGTCAGCACAGACTTGGTGGGCTGAAGGGCCTGTTTCCGTGCTGTTTGACTCTATGAATCCATCACTATAAGGTCACCTTCCTTACAGCCCGACTGGTCCATGCCAACCAAGATTCCCGTCTAAGTTAGTTCCATTTGCCCACGTTTGGCCCATATCCCTCTGAACCTTCCCTCTGCATGTACTTCACCAAGTACCTTTTAAATTCTATTAATGTATCCACCTCAACCACTTCCTCTGGCAGCTCGTTCCATATATGAACCACCCTCTTGGTGAAAAAGTTGCCCCTCAGTTTCCTGTTCCATCTCACACTAAAGCTATCCCCTCGAGTTCTTGATTCCCCAATCCTGGGAAAAAGACTGTGCGCATTCACCCTGTCTGTGCCCTTCATGATTTTATACACCTCTATAAGATCACCCTTAATCCTCCTACACTCCAATGAATAAAGTCCCAACCTGCTCAACCTCTCTCCATAGCTCGGTCCCTCGAGTCCCAGCAACATCCTTGTAAATCTCCTCTGCACATTTTCCAGCTTAAAGGCAGCTTTTGTATAGCAGGGTAACCAAAACCGACTAAAATATTCCAAATGAGGCCTCACCAACATCTAGTACAACTGCACCATAACATCCCAACAATGCCCTGATCGATGAAGACCAGCGTGCAAAAGCTTCTTCACCAGCCTATCTGCCTGTGACGTCACTTTCAGTGAACCATGTACCTATACTCCTTGGTTTCTCTGTTCTACAACACTCCCCAGGGTCCTACAGTTCACTGTAAAAGGCCTATCCTCATTTGTCTTTCAAATGCAACACCTCGCACTTATCCGAATTAAACTCCATTTGCCATTCCTCGGACCACTTACCCAGCTGATCAAATCCTGATAATCATCTTCACTGTCTATGACACCACTTATTTTAGTGTCATCTGTAAACTTACTAACCATGCCTTGTACATTTTCATCCAAATCATTAATATCAATAATGAATAGCAATGGGCCTAGCACTGACCCCTGGGGAAAACCAGTAGTCATGGGCCTCCAGTCTGAAAAACCACCTTTCACCATCAGCCCTCCCTGGATTCATGCGATTTATTGACCATCCCTAATTGCCCTTGTCTTTCTTGATAGTCAAGGGCAGAAGACTGAGAGGCGCTGTCTGTATTGCCAAGGTGAGCAACAGCAGAGCATCTTGTAAATGAAGCAAACTAACTTCCAGGCATCAATTACTTATAATTCATCTCAATATTTACAATGCTTATCTTCACAAATTCTGCACTTTGCATGATTTTTTTTGCAGTAGCTAAGAACAAATGAAATAGAAGAAGGACCATTCAGCCTCTTGGATCTGCTCTACCATTCAATAAGAGCACAGGTGATCTTTTTCCTCAGTGCTTTACTCCACTAATAACCCAGCATTCCTGGATTCCCTTAACTTTTACTGATTTGACCTTGAACATATTCAATGACTGAGCTTCCACAGCCCTCTTGTGTAGATAATTCCAAATGACTCACTCCCCCTGGATGAAGAAATCTCTTCATTGACTCATAGAACTATCCCACACAGAAATGGGTCCTTTTGACTCACCGCGTCCCTGCTGACCTTGATGCCTATCTACGCTGGTCCCATTTGCCTGCATTAAGTCTATATCCCTCTACAGCTTTCCTATCCATGTTCCTGTCCAAGTGCATAGTAAATGTTGTAACTATATCTGTCTTCTCACCTCTATCCTGAGAGGCCAAGTCCTTAAATTTTGAATGAAGGTAAAGGAAAATCTGCAGATGCAGGAAATCTGAAACAAAAATGTTGGAAAAACTCAGCGGGTCAGGCAGAAGCTTCTTTTTCCACAAATGCTGCCTGACCTGCTGAGTCATTTCAGCATGTTCTGTTTATGTTCCTGAATTTTGAGAGTATGTTCTAGACACCAGGGCAAACCTCACCCCAACATCTACCCTGTCAACACTTGTATAGGATTCAATCGTTTCAATGAGATGAATCCTCATTCTTCTAAGTTCTCATGGGTCAGTCTGCTTAAAGTTTTCTCAGAGGATAATAATCCCATCCAGAAACCATTGAGGAATCTTTCAGCCCAAATGGTTAATGGAAGCAGTTAGGGTCTACAACATCCTATTGAGTACTCCTTCTATTCCTTTCTTGCACATTGACCCAACTTTTCATTGAAGGCTTATCACCTGAACTTTTCTACATTCCAACCACCTTCTGGACCGGGAAGTTTCTTCTACATGCCTAATTGAATTTATTAGTAACTAGTTTACTTTGCTGACCCTTAACATTGAATCCCCCACGTGGAGACAATTTCTCTGCAATTATCCATCAAAGCTTATCTTGGCTTTAATTGTTTCTCTCTTCCCCACAGTAAAGGATCTGTTTCTTCCGCCTTGACTAACATCAATAACCCCTTAGATCTGATATCACCAGTACAAATCCCTATCTTGCATTCCTTATGATGTCTTTCTCTCTACTTCAAACCTCAGCACCAGAGCTCTGTTGTAATGTTGCATATCAAAGTCGGAACAGGTAGGAATAAATTCCAGAGGGATAAGCACTTCATCAGATCACTCCTAGTTATAACTGAGGCCATCCCGTGCTCCACAATTCTTTATGAAGAAGAAGGCCATTCAGTCTATCAAGTCCATGCCAGCTCACAGAGCAAGCCCATCCCCATTGTAACCTATTCTCCACATATCCCCACTCACCTACACACCAGCAGTAATTTACAGCTGCATATTAACCTACCGACCAGCACATCTTTGGGATGCAGGAGGAAACCAACATGCTCACAGTGAGAATATGCAAATTCCACACAGACAGCACTGGAGATCAGGGTTGAACTTGGGTCACTGGAGCTCAGAGAGAGCAGCTTCACCAGCTGTGCTATTGAGCTCTTGTGGCTTTACCCTTGGCAATCCTGTGGCCATTTAGATGTTTTGGGAATTTGCTAGGACAACCACAGGTTAATTACATTCCAAATACTTTGGACGAAGCTATGAGATAGAGCACTGTTGGAGAGGTGGTATTGTCAGGGAGAGAGCTCCCCTAGCAGGAGAAGCTAAATACTTGCATTTAGACAGTGCATATTTTCACAAGTGTCACACACCATTTAATTATTACTTGAAACACAGTATTACTTCTTTTCCTTAAATACTAGGAACCATTTTAGAATCTGTCATGGGCCACAAATTGATGGGAGTTTTTTGAAATTCTGGTAGCTGAGGGGATGAATGGTGACTTGGACATGATGCAAGCTTAGGGCTAAAGTATCTGCCCAAACAGATGAGAGAGGACTTTGTTCAACAATTCCTTTCTTGGACCCTGCATCCCCACCACGCCTTAAACCAGATATCCTAGAACCACAGAAATTTATTGCGGGAAGGAGGGTACTTAGTCCATGCAAGTCAAAATGGATGTCAACAATCCGACTTCCTAGCTCTTGGTCCTTATCACTGTAGGTTACAAGTGCTGATGCCGCCTCCACTATCCCCTCCAACGTCGAGTTCCACATCTCACCACTGGTTGAGGAAAGTAACCTGTTAGCAACACCCACTTCCCAGACCTTAACTAGCAAGTCTATTCCTCTAATTACTGACCACTCTGTTCAGGGAAATACCTCCTTTCTCTTCAACCTGTCTAATCCTCTGGTGATTTTATAAACTTCGATTAAATCTCCCCCTCAGTCTCTTTTGTTCCACTTTGTTATCACAGCCCTTCAGTCTTGGAGATTGGCAAGGGGTTGTGACCTTGGAAATCCAATCAGACTTGAGCTTATTATCATATGCACAATTACATGTATGCACAGTTCAGGGCCACCTGATCTCCGCAGGACTGAGCAGAAGGGAAACAGTTATTGACTAAACCAATCAGTCCCAATAAGGGTGAAGTCCTTGCCACTGAATCTCCGCACATTCCCCCTCAAAGTCTGCAGTAGATTTCTATTAACTTATTGTCTATTAAACACACATTGCAAGCCAACCTTCTGCACTGGTTCATGCTCTTGTTGGGTCTTTATTGGTTACAGTGGCAGCTCTTTTGGATACTTATATTGTAGAGTTAGATTGCTTTTGGTTCTAAAACTTCAGCCAGTTCTGCAGAACAAAACGAACAAGGAAAACAGTCTCAGTAATAAAGAACGCAAAGAGTTAAAGGTTCATTTCCACCTGCCCCCTGTATACAGGAGAAAAGGAACACAAAGAAATTCCATCTGTAGGTCATTTTGCCTTGCAGTCAGGAGGCTTTAGCCCTTTCCGAAATCAATGCAATCCTGAGACCTGAGGGTATCCTTCACTGAACAGTTGGTAGGTTAGGGCATTTGTGGGACCTCTTCATCTGTGTCAATTCTTTAATCTTTACTTTAACTATTAAGCAGCCATAATTAAAAATTGAAACAGAATAAAAGGTAGAAATTCATACTCTGCTGCAATACTAAATATGCTTACAACAGAGTACATTGATGAACACAAGAAAATAGGGGCAGGAGTTGACCACTCAAGCCTGCCTGTTTCCATGTTCTTGCTCAAGTGTTCAACTGTTCACATTCAAGTTGAGTTTATTGCCATGTGTACAAGTACAGTGAGGCACAGGTACAATGAAAAATGGTTCCAGCAGCATCACAGGCACATAGGTACAGAATATAAATTATGCATTACTTATACACAAATTATACAAGATAATGAAAGGAGAGAAAAGAAGACAAGACATTGTGTAAAGACAGGATGTTAGTGCAAATAAAAGACACAAGTCCATGATAGTGCAAGAGGTGGTCTGTTGTGTTCCATTGCTGATGTAAGGTTAGGATTTTGCAGGTTGGTTCAAGAACCTGATGGTTATAGGAAAGTAGCTGTTCCTGAACCTGGTGGTGTGCGACTTCAGGCTTCTGTACCTCCTGCCTGACGGTAGCAGTGAGAAGATGGCATGACTCAGATTGTGGGGATCCTTGGTGATAGATGCTGTCTTCTTGAGGCAGCACCTTGTGCAGATGCTGTCACTAGTGGGGAGGTCTGTGCCTATGATGGAGTGCGCTGTGTCCACTACTCTCTGCAGCCTCTTGCATTGCTGTCCATTGGAGGAGAGTTAAGTGCCCCCTCTGCTCTCTAGGTGAGTGTTAAAGGCATAAAATCCCATGACATTATTTCAAAGAAATCCAGGGATGTATCCAGGTTGATACTTGTTTGTTCTTCACTGAAGAAGGCTGATTATCTACTTGTTGCCATGGTTTTGTGGGAGATTTCTGGGCACTAATCAGCCTCTGTATTTCCCAAATGGCATGGATGCACTTCAAAATCATTGCTTTAGCTTTGAAGAGCCTTGGGGAACAACCTAACCAGAAAAAATGCAATAGAACTGAAAGTCTCTTCCTTACCCTGTCTTAAGGATCAACTGGTCTGTTTTTCATACTTCCCTTAAGCTCCGTCAAATCCATATCATACTTTCTCTAAACTGCTGATACTGCACTTTACAGAGCCCTGCAAAACAAGTGTGCAGTTGATCTGTGTATCGTCAGAATTCTGGCCACCTCATTCCACAAATAAGATTTCCTGTTGGGATTTAGTATTTTTCAAAATCCTTCATTCATTTTCCTCCCCAACTTCTGATTTTTGGTATTGGTATTGGTTTATTATTGTCACTTGTGCCAAGGTACAGTGAAAAATTTGTCTTGCATGCCGATCGTACAGGTCAATTCATTACACAGTGCAGATACATTGAGTTAGTACAGAGTGCATTGAGGTAGTAAAACAATAACAGTACAGAGTAAAGTGTCACAGCTACAGAGAAAGTACAGTGCAGGTAGACAATAATGTGCAAGGTCACAAGGTAGATCATGAGGTCAGAGTCCATCTCATCTCATTTTCTTCAGGCTTACTCAAAAACTGGAAGCAGATATTCGTGGCAAAGCCACCATTCATTATCTATCCCTAACTGTTGTTAAGAAGGTGGTGATGAGTTGAATGACTATGATCTATGTGGTAAATACATGTGGAGGGAGTTCCAGGAATTAGATCCAGTAATGTTAAAGAAATAGTGTCACAGTGTCTAGTGTTATACAGCATGGAAACAGGTCCTTCGGCCCCATATGTTCATGTTGATTAAAATGTCTATCCAAGCTAGTCCACTGGTAGTGTAGCGGTTAGCGTAACACTTTACAGCGCCAGCGACCAAGGTTCAAATCCGGCCACTGTTTGTAAGGAGTTTGTACGTTCTCCCCGTGTCTGCGTGGGTTTCCTCCAGGTGCTCCAGTTTCCTCCCACATTCCAAAGACGTATGGGTTAGGAGGTTGTGGGCATGCTATGTTGGCGCTGGAAGTGTGGCGACACTTGCAGGCTGCCCCCAGAACACTCTACGCAAAAGATGCATTTCACTGTGTGTTTCGATGTACATGTGACTAATGAAGAAATCTTATCTTATTTGCCTGGGTTTAGCCCATATCCCTTTAAGTGTTTTCTATCCATGCACTTGTCTAAATGTCTTTTAAACATTGTAATTATACCAGTCTCTGCTGTTTCCTCTGGCAGCTGTCCTACATGCCCACCACCCTCTGTGTGGAAAAAGTTGCCCCTCAGGTCCCTTTTAAATCTTTCCCCTCTCACCTTAAATCTGTGTTTTAGACTCTCTGGGAAAAAGACTTTGACCATCTACCTCATCTACACCTCTCATTATTTTATGTATCTCTATAAAGTCACCTCTCAGCCTCCTACATTCCAGGGGAAAAAAAGCTTCCAGCCTCTCCCTATAACTCAAGCCCTCCAGTCCTGGTAACGTCCCCGTGAATCTTTTCTGTACCCTTTCCAGTTTAATGACATGCTTCCTGTAGCTCGGTGACCAGCACTGAGCATAATACTGCGAGATCTCAACAATGACTTGTACAGTTGCAACATGACATCCTAACTCTTTTTCTGAATGCTCCAACCGATGAAGGCAAACATGCCAATTGCCTTCTTCGCCAGCCTGTCTACCTGTGTCACTACTTTCAGGGAACTATGTACCTGTACCCCTAGGTGTCTGTGCAAAGAGGCTTATGCAAGTGTCTCTTTCCTCTGTCTCCAAATGTCCCTGATGATCAGAGGGAGACAGGGAAAGGTGAACTATATTTAATTAAAGAAAAAAAGCAAAGTTAAAATATGTTGAATACTATAAATTAATTAAAATAGAAATATAAAGTGAAATAAAGAAAAGGAATAAACAGCATTAACCTGCTCTTTTTTTTAATCAAGTCAGCAACCCATTCAAATGAGCGGACCGCAGGGCCCTACCATTTACTATGCAAGTCCTGCCCTGGTTTAACTTACCAAGATGCAACACCTCACACTTGTCCGAGTTAGGTTCCATCAGTCATTCCTTGGCCTGCTTCCCATTGTAATCTCAAATATCCTTCTTCACTGTCCATTACACCACCAATTTTGGTGTCATCCGCAGACATACTAACCACGTTAACAATATTGTCATCTGAATCGTTGATATACAGTGGACACAGCACCGACTCCTGTTACACACCAATTGTCACAGGCCTCCATTCATTACCACCCTCTGTCTCCTTCCCCTAAGCCAACTTTGTATCCATTTGGGTAGCTCACCCGAGATCCCATGTGATCTAACTTTCCAGACTAGCCTACCATTGCCAAAGGATTTGCTATTTACAGTTTAGGATGGTGTATGACTTGGAGGGAATTTGGTGGTTTTCCGCGGTTGCCTTTGTTTCTCTTGACAGTAAAAGTCATGGGTTTGGGAGCTTTTGGCCCATATACACACGATGACCCATGCCTTGAATTTGTCCCTCACAGTAGTCCCACTGCTGTACTTTCTTTGTTGCCATGTGGCTTCCAAAGTTCTCAAGGCCTTGCTGCCTTGGCTGTCCCACAAGCAGTGAGACAGCTAGGCCTCAGGAGGCGTAACCTGAGGCTCCTCCCCCCAGCCAGCCATGATGGCTTTCTGACAGCCTATGCAAAGGTCTCTTTCCTCTGTCTCCAAATGTCCCTGATGATCAGAGGGAGACAGGGAAAGGTGAACTATATTTAATTAAAGAAAAGAAACAAAGTTAAAATATCTTGAATCACTATCAATTAATTAAAATAGAAATATAAAGCAAAATAAAGAAAAGGAATAAACAGCATTAATCTGCTCTTATATTTTTAATCAAGTCAGCAACCCCATTCAAATGAGTGGACCAAAAGCTGACAAAAGGCTTGAGGGGCCGGATGTGAAGTGTTTCTGGCTGCCCTGTTCAAGGCGATCCAGGTTCATACCCGGACTCAGTGCTGAGCCCCATGGTGGGACAAAAGATCAACTGGCCAAAGAGTTGACCTCCAGCAATATTCTGTAGTTAGATGTAGCAAAGCACAGGAATGCATAATATGAATACACTAACCCAAAGAATTAGTCAGGTCTACTGGGTATGTCCCACAGCCTCACCATTTACAATACATTACGCAGATAACCAAGCTTAATGTGCTGGTAACTGCCTTCATTAACCCATTTCCACTCACACTATGAGAGATAGTCCCCTTGTCAGAGTTATAGAGTCATATAACACACACCTTGGACCAGCATCTCCATACCAACCAAATTCTACACATCCCCAACTTCTCTCCTACCAAAAACTTACTCGAATTTCCCACTTTCCCGGCTCTTTCAGGCCTGAGACTGTTTCTCCCCCCATTGATGCTGCCTGACCTGCTGAGTTTTTCCAGCACTTTCTGTTTTCGTCAGGACTTCTTCCCAGGAAGGAGGACGTGGGTAAGTGGGATGTTGCTGGGAGAGTGCTGGGCAGCAGAAACCAAACCAAACACTCGATCTCACGGCCGTAAGAGGGAGCCAAGATGCCCCAGACCAAACATTTCTCTACATTCCCTGTCACCAGTTGATGTAAATCTGCAAGCAAATATTTAAGATGGAAAAGGTGCAGGTTGGTATTGATATTGGTTTATTATTGTCACTTGTACCAAGGTACAGTGAAAAACCTGTCTAGCATACCAATCATACAGGTCAATTCATTACACGGTGTAATTACATTGAGTTAGTACAGAGTGCATTGAGGTAGTACATGTAAAAACAATAACAGTACAGAGTAAAGTGTCACAGCTACAGAGAAAGTGCAGTGCAATAAGGTGCAAGGTCACAGCAAGGTAGATCGTGAGGTCAAGAGTCCATCTCCTTGTATAAGGGAACTGTTCAATAGTCTTATCACAGTGGGATAGAAGCTCTCCTTGAGCTTGGTGGTACGTGCCCTCAGGCTCCCGTATCTTCTTCCTGATGGAAGAGGAGAGAAAAGATAATGACCCGGGTGGGTGGGGTCTTTGATTATGCTGGCTGCTTCACCAAGGCAGCGAGAGGTAAAGACAGTTTTCCCCTGGTGTGTAAGGAAGTGGTATATCTGAGAGGAGATGTTAGGAATGTGGGAAGAATAAAAAATGGGATTAATGTAGGATTAGTGTAAATGGGTGATCAATGTACCAGTGGGCCGAAGGGCCTGTTTCTTTGCTGTACGACTCTCTGAGAGCAAAGCACTTTGTAACTGATGATGGAGACAGTGAATCAATGAAGTGGAACCACATATCCTTGGTGCTATTAGTCCAATAAAATGGTCTGCTGTACAGAGGTTACACCGGGGCAGGCATTCTCAATGCAGGCTTTATGCGACTAAGATCAGCGGCAAATTCCATGACCTTTTGTACAAGCTCATGATTAACAGCCCTGAGTGTTTACAGAGTACTCCCATTGTATATTGACTACTGCGCATGTGACCTTTTAACCAACGCAGTGCATCTTAAACTGTGGTCAGACCTATGCCACTTCTACCCCTCTCCAAGGTAACAGGTGTAAGATGTGGATCAGTTTCATCTATAAGTCTATCCCCCAGGGCCATTGAAACATGTGGCATCTATAGGCAAATATTTGGGTGCCTTCACTGGATAATTTGCGAGCATTATTGTTGGGTCTAAGTTCCAATTTCCCACAGTATGTAAAAGGTCACAGGCGGATTTAAAATGTCAGCCTCTGACCTCCTCAACACTGGAACTGCTGCTATGATTAAATTCACAGAAAGCCTCTACCTTGGATTCTGGGAGACGGGAGATGGATCACTAGCGGTTGATTTTGCAACACTGCGTGCGTACATTCTGAGTATTTGCTGCTCCTTCTGACCCAGTCGTGTGGATGAAAAGTTCACAAGCCCCAGTACTTTACAAAGTGCCTTCCGAACCAGCACTGCATACTAACACATCTGTGCAATGAAAATCATCGACCTGAAGCCTTAACTCTTTGTCTATTCCCATATGACATGTTGTGAAAGAAGGAACTACATTTCTGCAGCCTTCAAGTTTAACCCTAGAGACTACATTTTACTTTTCCCTGCGCTCCAATCCCTAGCCTCAGGTTACTACACTGTTCCAATCAAGCTCAGCCAAATCTCAGAGAAAGGCACCTCACCTTCTCATTTGGCACTGTAGCCCTCTAGAGTCAATGAGTTTAACAACTTTGAGGCGGCACTGTGGCGCAGCTGGTAGAGCCGCTGCTTCACAGCTCCAGAGACCCGGGTTCGATCCTGATCTCTGGTGCTCTCTGAGTGGAGTTTTCATGTTCTCCCTGTGACTGCATGGGTTTCCCTGGGTGCTCCAGTATCCACCCACATCCCAAAGACATGTGGGGTTGGTAGGTTAGTTGACCCTGGGGTGTAGGTGAGTGGTAGAATCTGGGGGGAGTTATTTGGAATATGGGAAGAATAAAATGGGATTAGTGTAAATGGATGTTTGATGACCTGTTTCTGTGCTGTATGAATCTATGACTCTGGACTTCACATCACAACTACTGACAGCAGGTGTGGGTAATGATTCTGCCGCCTCTGTTTACTCCTACTCTAGACCCATCTTTTCTTTCTTTACATGTTCCATTCCCAACCAGCTTGGACCCTGCACCATCATCACTACTTTCCCTGTAACTTAAACCTGCTTTATCTCTGATGAAAGGTCATTGTCCTCAAAAAGGTTGTCTCTGTTTCTCCCTCCATGGCTGCTGTCTCACTTGTTGAGAATTTCCCACGTTTTCTGGTTCCATCTCAGAGTTCCAGCATTGGCAGTGTTTTATCTCTGCAGATGTAAGGATTATGAAGGGTCTGGATAGTGTGTGCATTGCATGCAAAATGCCTCAGATGAGAGATGAAGACGGTATTTACTCTGCTTTGCCAGACTTTTGATTTCAAGGCAATTTGGTTCAAGGTTGATTCACAACCTATTTGAATACCGTTAACATTGGGAAGCCAAGCCACACTGACTCTACCCACTGAATGAACTCAGAGTTGGAATCCGTGGCAGCTTACATAAGAAAATAGGAGCAGGAGGAGGCCACTCAGCCCTTCAAGCCTGTCCTGCCTTCAATATGATCATGGCTGAGCAATCCTGGCCTCATCTCCTCTTCTGTGCCAGTTCCCCATTCCCCTCAATTCTCTGATCTTTCAGAAATGTATCTACTTCCTCTTAAAATGCCCACAAAGATCCAGGCTCCACAAGCTTCTGGGATAGAGAATTCTGGAGATTCAACACCCTCTGTGAGAAGACATTCCTCCGCACCTCAGTTTTAAATGATCACTCTCTAATCTTGTAACCGTGCCCCTCATTCAAGATTCTCCCATGAGTGGAAACATTTTGACATCTATCCCGTCCTGGCCCCTTACAATCGTGTATGTTTCTGTAAGATCCTCTCTCCTTCTTCACATCAAGTCAAGTCAAAGTCAAGTTTATTGTCATGTGCACAAGTAGATGGTGATTGGAGGCAGGTATAAGGGGGATGCCAGAGGTAAGTTTTTTATACAGAGAGTGATGGGTGTGTGGAATGCACTGCCTGCAGACGTTGTGGGAGGAGGTACATTAGGGACATTAAGAGACTCTTAGACACATGAATGATAGAAAGATGGAGGGCTTTGTGGGAGGGAAGGGTTAGATAGATATTGGAGCAGGATAAAATGTCGGTACAACATTGTGGGCTGAAGGGCCTGTACTTTGCTGTAATATTCTATGTTCCATGTTCTACATGGATGCACAGGTGCAATGAAAACTTATTTGCAGTAGTTATCACAGGCACATAGAATTAGAGATACAACATTCACAAGAAAAACAAAAATTAAGCATGAATTATACACAATGATGCAAGAAAAAACAATTAGAACAAAGAAAAGGTCCATTGTAGTGCAAAGTGGTCGTAGTGTTTAGTAATGGGTAGTGATTAGAGTTGAGCAGGTTGGTTCAAGAAGCAAATGGTTGAAGGGAAGTAACTGTTCCTGAGCCTGGTGGTGTGGGACTTCAGACTTCTGTACCTTCTCCCCAGTGGTAGCTGCAAGGAGATGGAAGCAGTTGAGTTTATTGTCATGTGCACAAGTACAGTGAGGTACAGGTACAACGAGAAACTTGCTTGCAGTAGCATCACAGGCATGTAGGTACAGACAATGCACAAAATATAAATTATACAAGACAGTGAAGAGAGCGAGAGAGGAAAAAAAAACTGTGCAAAAACAAGAGATTAGTCCAAAAAAAGAGACAATTGAAGACAAGTCAATGGTAGTGCAAGGGGTGATCAGTAGTGTTCCGTTGCTGAGGTAGGGTTAGGGTTGTGCAGGTCAGTTCAAGAACTTGATGGTTGTAGGACGGTGGTTTTACCTGAACTTGGTGGTGTGGGACTTCAGGCTTCTGTACCTCCTGCCTGGCGGTAGCAACGAGAAGAGGGTGTGACCCGGGTGGCGGGAATCCTTGAGGATAGATGCCACTTTCTCGGGGCAGTGCCTCTTAAACACTAAAGAATACAAATCTAACTTTTTTAGCCATCTATAATAGGGCAAACCTCTCATCCCAGGAGTTAGTGTGGTGAATCTCTTCTGGACTGTCTCCAGTGTTAGTTTATCCTTTCTTAAATCAGTGTACAACAGTGCAGGTGCAGCCTCACCAACAACCTTACAATTGTAACAGGACTCTTATTTCTGAAGCCCAATTCCCTTGGCCAATTGCTGTCCTAAGTACTTGCAGCACCTTCCTGCAATGGTGCAGGGGAAGTGGAGTCAAATTACTCATAAAATAGTTCAGCACAGAACCAGACCATTTGGTCCAACTAGTTCATGCTGTACCTACTTCCACTCATGTTTCATTTCACCTTGTCAACATACCCTTCTGTTCATGATCCATTCTCCATTAAATTTATCACCATATTTCAGCTCAATCACTGCCACAACCTCTGATTAAAGCAGTTCCCTTTCATTTTCTGAATGATGTTATTCCCAGCTGCATTAAGTTTATTTCTGGCCTCCGGTACTCCTTGCAGAGGTTGGAAGTTAGGACATTTCCAGCATGTGTAGAATTGGCCGAGCTCCATTCAAGCCAAGCTGTGGTGGCAAGGGCTGGAAAACTGTAGCTACAAGAAAACTTTGGAGAGGCTGAGGTTGTTTTCTGTGGAACAGAGGAGACTGAGGAGAGACTTAATTAAAAATATATGGGGCTCAGACAAAAAAAAAATTCCCTTAGCAGAGGGGAATCACAAACCAAGGGTAACTGTAGGAAAGTGGTTGGTGGAAGGATTAGAAGGGAAATGAAGGAAAATCTTTGGAGCAGAGGTTACACTGGGTGTGGAACTCAGGACAGAAGACTAAGAACCCCACACCACATCGATGTGTACTTGTTGTGATGTACAATGGCTTTGGACCAAGAGCTGGAAGACCATCAGGCTGGGTAGCTGTTTTTTTAGCTGACACTGATACACATACCGAATGACATCAGGTAGAAGATACAGGAGCCTGAGGCACATACCACTAGGCTTAAGGACAGCTTCTACCCCACTGTGATAAGACTATTGAATGGTTCCCTTATACGATGAGATGGACTCTGACCTCATGATCTACCTTGTTGTGACCTTGCACCTTATTGCACAGCACTTTCTCTGCAGCTGTGACAACTTACTCTGTACTGTTATTGTTTTTACCTGCACTACCTCAACGGACTCTGTACTAACTCAGTGTAACTGCACTGTGTAATGAATTGACCTGTACGATCGGTACGCAAGACAAGTTTTTCACTGTACCTTGGTACAAGTGACAATAATAAACCAATACCAATACTTCTTTCTGTGTTGTAAATTTGCCATGCCTTCATGATTCTATGAAGTGTTGCTAGACAAATCTCAGGAATGGAGGGGATTGAGATATGTTTCGGGATCCAGCAGCTACCAGTCATTCCCTGGAATATGATGCAGGTTAGTGGATGAAGAATCCTTATTCTGGGATCGGAAGGGGTGGGGAGGTGGAATTGTGGTGGGGGAGTGGGGAAGGGAACACGATGGTCATGTGGCAGAGAATAGATTATGGGAAAATAAGGGGGGGGAATGGGACTGATGGGATTGCTCTGAGAGCCAGCATAGACTTGATGGGTGGAATGGCCTCCTATATCACAAGAAGATATTTTTTATATTGGAATTCGTTCAGTGCAACGGGGCAGTGAAGCTGGATGGGAATTAGTGACTTAATAGACCTAGAACCATACAGGAAAACCAGAGAGAGGAAGTGGTTTGCTCTAGGCGTGGCTTGAAGTTAATTCTGTTTGCGCTTCAACTGCTCCTTGGCTTTTCCTCAAATATTCCCGGTTTCTATGGTGCCTTGTTGAGTCCTATCCAGTATGTTTTGGAGAACCCTGAGAACAAGAGATTTGTTTACTTATAAATAACGTTGAGCATCCTGACATTTCACTGTAGCCAGCTGAGACCACAGAGTTTGGTTACAATATCTCAGGGCAATGGCACCCTCATGGTTTGGTTATTTTCTGAGCCCTTGAACTGGAGGTAGGAGCTGCCTTCCTCACCCCATCCCCACTTCTGATCTGCTTCTGCCTTAAGATCCAACGAATTGGAACTGGAATTTTTAATTGGAATTGGTTTATTATTGTCACTTGTACTGAAATATGGGAGAAAGCTTTTGTTTGCATGCTATCCTGGCAGATCATGCAATATATATGTACATAGAGGAAGTAAAAAGAAAAGCAGAATGCAGAATATTGTGTAGCAGTTACAGAAAAAGTGCAGTGCTAGTAAACAAATAAAGTGCAAGGGCCACGACGAGGGAGATTGGGAGATTGAGTTCATCTTTTAGTATATGAGAAGTCTGTTCAAGAGTCTGATAGGTTGTCCTTGAACCTAGTGCTCTCATGCTTTTGTATCTTCTGCCCGACAGGAGAAGAGGGAAGATCAGGGTGGGAAGGGTTCTTAATTATGTTGGCTGCTTTCCTGAGGCAAAGGGAAGTGTAGACAGAGTCAGAGGAGGGGAGGCTGGTTGGTGTGATGGACATTCACAACTCTCTGTAATTCCTTGCGGTCTTGGGCAGAGCAGTTGCCATAACAAGCTGTGATGCATCCAGATAAGATAGCTTTCTGTGGTGCATCTATAAAAACTGGTAAGAGTCAACGGGGACATACTGAATTTCCTTAGCCTTCCGAGGAAGTAGAGGCGCTGGTGTACTTTCTTGGCTGTAGTGTCCATGTGACAAAATATTTACACCCAGGAACTTGAAGCTGTCAACCATCTCCACCTCAACACCATTGATCGAGACAGGGGCTTGTACTCCACCCCAGTTCCTGAAGTCAGTGACGGCTCCTCCAATCCTGGCCTCTCGTTCCCCGTGGAGTTCTGTCAATCCACCAATAGCGGCCGTGCCTTCAGTTGCCAAGACCCCAAACCCTAGAACCCTCTCCACTTTTAGATAATCTGTCCTATTGTGGTTTAGTACCAGACCCTGCCTGACCACGCTCCTGGAAAGTGCCTTGGGAAGCATTACCACTTCAAAGGCGCTATCTTGTTGTTGTTGTAGCGTTGTGAGGATTGGGGTGTTGGGGGGCCGGGTAGGCAGATGGCAACTGAGATATAGATCAGAAATACACTTACGGCGAAGCCGGCAAAGGGAATAGGACACGCTGATCGGGTGAGGTTAAGAGGGGCAGAGCAATCTGCTGGGTAGAATGCCTGTTTCTGTGCTAGTTTTCCATATTGGTCCACACATAATGGATTGGTGTCCCATAATGCAGTCCTAATGACCCAGAAGAGACCGGGGGGAGTGTGTTTAGAGGATTAGTGGGCATGCTGATAGGGAGGTGAGTAGGACAAACAAAACCTTCAGCTGCCAGTGAACAGCCCACTTCCACAGTGGCACAGCGGGTAAAGCCGCTGCCTCACAGCTCCAGAGACCCGGGTTCAATCCTGACCTCCGGTGTTGACTGTGAGGAGTTTGCATGTTGTCCCCCTGTGACCACGTAGGTTTCCTCCCACATCCCAAGGACGTGCAGGTTGGAAGGTTAATAGACCACTGTAATTTGGCCCTTAGTGTTGAAGTGAGTGGTGGAGTCTGAGGGGACGACGATGGGAATACGGGAACAGTAAAATGGATTTGGGTAGGATTAGTATATAAGTAGGTGGTGGTACAAGGAGGGCCTGATTATCCCTGCACAAGAGTTCATGTTGTAACTTTCTCTAACGGCAAAGGGTACACTATGAAACAAACATCACCAGCCAGGACAGTGGAGCTACTCATCCTTATAGTTGTGACAAAATGGTGGGTGGGAGGTGATGGTTGCAGCCCTACACCCTCGTGCCTTCCTTTCACCAAGTGTCTTGGAGAGCTCTGAGAGGCGGCATTGATCGCTGCGACAGGCCAAGCTTTGTGTGTCAGGACTCGTGCTTCCGTTGACCTTGAGCTCTCTGGAACGTTGTCGGGCTGGAATGTCTTTTGTGCACTGTAGTGGTCCCCATGGGGAGGGGGGGGGGGAATGACAATGATGCTATTGTCAAGCCCTCCAGATGGGGCAGAGCTTTGTGGACACAGCTCAGCATATCACAGAAACCAGCCTCCCCTCCACGGACTCTTGTCTACACTTCTCGCTGCCTTGGTAAAGCAGCCAACATAATCAAAGATCCCACCCACCCTGGACATTGGTATTGGTTTATTATTGTCACTTGTACCAAGGTACACTGAAAAACTTGTCTTGCATACCGATCGTACAGATCAATTCATTACACAGTGCAGTTACATTGAGTTAGTACAGAGTGCATTGATGTAGTACAGGTAAAAACAATAACAGTACAGAGTAAAGTGTCACAAGATGGTTCTCTCTTCTCCCCTCTCCCATCGGGCGAAAGATACGAAAGGCTGAAAACATGTACCACCAGACTCAAGGACAGCTTCTATCCCTCTGATAAGACTATTGAACGGTTCCTGAGTACGATAAGGTTCCCTTGACCTTGCAATCTACCTTGTTATGGCTTCGCGCCTTATTGTCTGCCTGCACTGCACTTTCTCTGTAGCTGTTACACTTTATTCTGCATTCTGTTATTGTTTTCCCTTGTACTACCTCAAAGTATTAATGTGATGAAATGATCTGTATAGATGGCATGCCAAACAGTTTTTCACTGTACCTCGGTACATGTGACAATAATAAACCAATTCCAATTCCAGTTCCTTATCTGGCTTTGACCCATCTCCAATGGTTGAGCTACAGCTGGTTTCCCAGCACAGATTGACCAGAGCTGACAGACCAATTTAAATGGTGTGCAGACTCTGCATTAGATGAAGGGGAGCATGGCTGGTGAGAAGATTGGACACATTCAATTTGTGGCATCTACAGTGATCATCAACTCATCACTGAGTACAGTCCCAGGTTTGAAAAAGACCACTCCCTTCTGACTGTGAAAGTAGCCTGAGGGACATTACTGAGGAAACTTTCAGTCCTTTGTGTAAAAATACTTATCCTCATTAGTTTCGGCCACAGGAGGAGATGGGTCAGATACCTCACCTGGTTTTGTCTGTAATCCCTTCTCTTCTCTGTACGCCAAATTTAGAATCTCCTTCCCAATTATTTTTAAAATCCAAACTTCCCAAAAGCTTCTTGTTTTTTTGATGTCATTTCTAACCTTTTCAAACTTTACCTTGTAAGAAAAAGATTTGCAATGTTCCTGTACTTTCATGACACCTTCAGACCACCATGTTCACGTCAACCATCAGCGACCCAACTATACCAACCCTTTCTACCAGCAATGGTCTGTAACCTTCTATACCTTGCTGATTCAACTGCTTGTCTAGATATTTAAATGTTGGGAGAGGCTCTGCCTTCACCACCCCATAAGCAGTGCGTTCCAGATTCCAACCATCCTCTGGCTGAAAAAAAATTCTTTCCTCATATCCCCTCTATACCTCTTTGAAGTGTGGCCACTGGTAATATGTGTGACCCGCACTGTGCACGCAGCAAGATCCTGCCTGTAGTGATACGCTAACGATTAGGTCTTCTGTAATGAGCAAGGGCATAAATATTGGCTGCCTCGGGATCTTTATCTCATTTACTCAGTAAGACATTGAAGGATAGCTCATTATTTGAACCTAAAAAATGATTTATTAATCAATAGATCAGACAGGAGGGGTGAAACATTTTTCCAGTGAATGCCTTCTACATAGCAAGGCAGCCTCTCCCCAGAGGTAGACAGAGACTCTGTAGAGCATTCTATCCCAAACATTGTTGCTATATGTACACAGAGAGAAGCTCATCCCCAGATGCAGTCCTTAAAAGGCCAGTATTACAAAGGCCACATGTGTTACATTGGCATTAGTTCATCTTTGAAATAGAGTCAAACTCTGATAATCCAGCAATCTCAGGATTTTGGTGGTACCGATCTTCCGCACTATTAGATGTTACTCTTAGTAATACCCAAACACACTTTTCATTCACATACCTAAGAGATAGGCTGTAAAGATTTTGTTCTGAAAAGGGGAGAGGCATGTTTTAGACGGCAGTATTTTTCGATGAACCCAGTGAGTTTAAAGAGAGCCTTGGTGAGTTTATAGAGAGCTCGGGAAACAGAACATAGTGAGGAGCAGTTGTAAAATTTAGCTTGTGTGTTTCAGTTGGGAAAAGCAAACTAAAACCTACAAATTCTGGCCTCAAAGCTACAGATGATCCTGGCTCCAGTGTTCCTGACCCCAATCCCGGGTGCACAGACTGCCAGCAATACACAACTGACCACCCAAGGTTGCATGTCCATGGAGTGTCAATAATGAGGGTTTAACAGACTAATGAGTGAGTCAGATGCTGAAGAATCAGGATTTCTGAACAAATGGATAACAGATTATTGGAGTTTTACTCCCACACGAGGGATTCAACAGGATTTCGGTTTAAAGTTTAAAGTCTAGGAGACACCTCCTCCACCTTCCTGCCTTGATTCTTATACTTGAGATTCTTCTTCCTAATTGCTTAAGTTGCTCCTTAATTGTGACCAAGATAGTGAGACATACAAGTAACTAGCATGACCCGCAGATTGTTTGTTGCTTCAGCTTCTAGCATCTGCATTCCCTTGTGTCTCCAAACTGCTGGAGGAACTCAGAGGGTCAGGCAGCATCTGTGGAGGGAAATGGACAGTTGACGCTTCGGGTTGAGACCCTTCATCAGGACTGGGAGTGTAGAGGGGAGGTACCCAGTATAAAAAGGAGAGCGGATGGGGCAGAGCAAGAGCTGGCAAGCGATAGGTGGATCCAGGTGAGGAGGGGTGATTGGCAGATGGAGTCGTCAGGGAGGGAAGGGTGGAGATAGTGACAAGAAGCTGGGAGGTGATAGGTGGAGGCAATTCTTATATTCTACGCTCTGGCTGACAAAGACCTTCCTCACCACCTCATCTATCCACTCTGCCATCTTTAGGGACCCTTGGGCATGGAACATAGAACACTACAGCACAGTACAGGCCCATCGGCCCACAATGTTGTGCTGACATTTTATCCTGCTCTAAGATCTATCTAACCCTTCCCTCCCACATAGCCCTCCATTTCTCTATCATTCATGTGTCTATCTAAGAGTCTCTTAAATGTCCCTAATGTATCTGCCCCCACAACCTCTGCTGGCAGTGCGTTCCACACACCCACCAACCTCTGTGTAAAAAAACTTGCCCCTGATATCCCCCGCTATATCTTCCTCCAGTCTCCTTAAAATTATGTCCCCTTGTGTTAGCCATTGTCACCCTGGGAAAAAGTCTCTGACTGTGCACTCAATCTATTGCCTCTTATCATCTTGTACACCTCTATCAAGTCATCTCTCATCCGCACTCAACCTATCCTCATAAGACATGCTCTACGATCCAGGCAGCATCCTGGCTCACGCAACCTTTGTACACCAAACTCCCTCTATTCCTCAATACTCATTCATTTATGTGTATCCCACATTTATTAGACCTCTCAAAGTGCTTCACCTTGCAACTATTAGGGTCAAGTTCCATCTATCATTGCTCTTCCCATCTTACCAACTATAGACTCAGACTCTCCTCCTCACTGTCAATAACACCAACAATCTACGTGTCATCTGCAATCTTACGAATCCCAGTTTCCATCTGAATTTTCTCTAGTGGGGACCTTGTGCACGTTAACACTCCAATGCATGAACCAATGCTGTGCGATAGACCTCCATTGGCTTTCAGTCAAGGACACTGTGGTGCAGTGTCGCACCATGTGGAATCCTGAACATTGTGTGCACAAACCCACATCAAATGCAAGTTCCAGGAGATATCGTCCTTGATCTGTTGCTTCTGTGAAGGAGTTAAAGCTTCAACTAGCAGGGACACTTTGAGCAGTTATGCCCCTGAGTGGAGGTTGGGTATGGAACAGCCAACTCTGGCAGCCATTGGGAGTTGGAATGGGTGTCACCGTGTCAGTCTGGGACACCTCACCCCATAAAAGGGAAGAAGGACTTTGCTTTCAGCAATTGGACCTTGGGAAAACCTGGGAGGAATGACGTTGTGACTACACTGCCGGTCCCCTTCCCCAGAACAAGCCCAGCCAGGCCGCAGGTCTTCAACTGCAGCCAAGGTTTGGGTCAAATGGCTTTCCACGCAGTAGCTATTCCATGCCTCACCATCGGAAGGTTTTTAATATTCCTTCAGAGGATATAGGCAATATTTATTGCCCATCTTCAATTGCCTCTAAACTGACTGGCTTCCTGAGTCATTTCAGAGGGCAGTTATCTGGATAGTTTGCCTGGAATTAGATGCCAGCTAAGAATGGTAAATTTCCTTCCTCACAGAGCAATAACAAACCTGATGGGTTTTAAATTATAATCCACTGATGCACGATCCCAGATTTATTCAATTACTTGAATTTAAATTCCCCAGCTGTCGTGGTGGGATCTGAACTCATGTCTCTGGATCAGCGGTCCAGAGCTCTGGATCCTCATATCCTGGTATCCTGGTCAAGTATCCCAGCCCTTGCTACTTTTGGTGCAATGTCTCCACCTGATGTTTAGTATTAGAATTGCTCCCAGAGTTGGAATGTGGTTGCCTCCACTGAAGGAAAAGCCAGACCAGAAATGAGGGGGAAATGATATTGTGCCAGGCAATGCTTTTAGTTTTGACACCAGAGTTTTATTAAAAAAACAGTTACATTAGTTGGCTTCCAGAGTCTTGTTCTCGGCCCTTAGTTTGTGTGATGTGTGTACAGACAGTGTGTGCAAATCTCCATCAGAAACACGCAGTGCATGGTTTATGCATGTACAGGGGACGTAGTGGAGGCAGATTCAGTTGTGGTGCTCAAAGGGAGCTGGGTAAGTCTCTGAATGGAAAGAATTTGCAGAGCTATAGGGAGTAGGGTACATTGTTTTTACATAGAGCCAGTATTAACTCAATGGGCTGAATGGCCTCCTTCCATTCTGTGACTCTGGGCATTGTTCAGTTTTGACGTACGGCTTGTGCGAAGTCATTCTATGTGTGTGAGAGCTGTGGAGATGACACCACTGGATGTCTGAACCGTAGGCTAAGGCCTAATCCAGTGTTCACTGCCGGGAGTCTTCCTGCCTTCCCTCAAATAGATTCTTCCTTGAACATTTTTGTAGATGCTGCTGACACCCAATCACTTCAGATGCCTTCAAGGCCTCCTCTCAATTTCTCCAACTGCCCCCCGCCAAATCCAGATGGGAAAGCATCCTATCCGGATGCACCGCAGCTTGGTATGGCAATTGCTCTGCCCAAGACCGCAAGAAACTGCAGAGAGTTGTGAACACAGCCCGGTCCATCACACAAACCAGCCTCCCCTCCATGGACTCCGTCTACACTTTCGCCTGCCTCGGTAAAGCAGCCGACATAAACAAGGACCCCTCCCACCTCTGGTCATTCTCTCTTCTCCCCCCTCCCATTGGGCAGAAGATACCAAAGCTTGAAAGCATGTACCAGCAGACTCAAGGACAGCTTCTATCCCGCTGTTATCAGACTCTTGAATGGACCTCTTGTATGCTAAAATGAACTCTTGATCTCGCAATCGACCTCGTTATGGCCCTTGCACTTTATTTGTCTAACTGCACTGCACTTTCTCTGTAACTGTAACACTATATTATGCATTCATTTCTTTTTTAACTACCTCGTTGTACTTATGTATGGAATGATCTGTCTGGATGGCACGCAAACAAAAGTATTTTGCTGTATCTCGGTACATGTAACCATAATAAACTAATTACCAATTCCCCCCCTGACCCCCATCTCAACCACCTTTTGATGCTCTTCACCCTCTTGGCACTATCCTCAACACCTATTTGTGATCCTTACTGTCCACCCACCCCCATCCCCACCCCCTTCAATCCTCTTCTCTCTTCTACGGTTCTTTCTGGGCCCAACCATCTCCACAAACCCACCCCCCCCCCCAACCTTTCTCGTTCATTCTCTCGAGTCACCCATAATCCTCTCCACCATTCCTCCTCCCACCACCAGATGAACTGCGGCAGTTCGGCTTTACGTGGCTCGATCTCAAAGTACTTGATGTTATGTCTCAGGTGAAATGTGCAATTTAATTTTAAACTGGAAAGAGTGCAGAAAAGATTTACGAGCATGTTGCCAGGACTAGAGGGCCTGAGTTACAAGGAGAGGTCGGCCAGGCTCGGTCTTTATTCCTTGGAACGCAGGAAAATGAGGGGTCATCTTATAGATGTTTATAAAATCATGAGGGGCATAGATAAAGTGGACGGTAACAGTCTTTTCCCCAGGGTAGGGGAGTCCAAAACTAGGAAAAATAGATTTAGGGTGAGAGAGGAAAGATTTAAAGGGGACTTGAGTGGCAACTTTTTCACACAGAGGGTGGTGAGTAAATGGAACGAGCTACCAGCCGAAGTGGTTGAGGCAGGTACAATACAATCAGTTAAGAAGCATTCAGATAGGTACATGCAGGGGCAGGGCTGAGAGGGATATGGGCTGAACTCAGGAAGTTGGGACTAGATGGTGGGCACTATGGTCAACATGGACTTGTTGGGCCGAAGGGCCTGTATCCGTGCTCTATTGCTCTATGACTATAATTGCAGACAGCTGTACAAATGTGACCTTGCAAGTTGTTGGGGTGGAATCATCCTGTTGGGGGCAGTGTCGCCGTTCCTGATGGTGTTGATCTCAGCACTGCCATCATCAGGAAGGTAGCTACACTGCAGCGAGGCTTGTGCAACCCAGCCCACAGTCAATGTCGAGTTTATTGCCATATGCACAAGTACATATATGCAAAAGTGCAATGAAAAACTTACTTGCAGCAGCATCACAGGCACACAGCATTAGAGACACAATATTCATAAGAAAAACATAAATTAAACATAAATTATACAAGAAAGAACACAATTAGAACAAAAAGAAACAAAGTCTATTGTAGTGCAAAGTGGTCATAGTGTGAGTGGTCTTAGTGTTTGCTATACTGGGATTAAGGTTGTGCAGGTTCATTCAAGAACCGAATGGTTGAAGGGAAGTAGCTGTTCTTGAACCTGGTGGTGTGGGACTTCAGGCTTCTGTATCTCCTGCCCGATGGTAGCTGCAAGAAGATGGCATGGCCCGGATGGTGAGGATCTTTGATGATAGATGTTGCCTTCTTGAGGCAGCACCTCCTGTAGATACTGCAGATAGTGGGGAGGGATGTGTCCACGAAAAAAATATCTTTAGATTAATTTACTGTTACCTTCTGCTCTTTTGCCCCATTTACCAGCCTGCAGTTCTTTCTTTTGATTTGGGGAATCCCACACACAGAAGGCCATTCAGTCCACCATATCCATGCTATCTTCCTTGAAGAGGACATGGGTTATGAGAGGAGACTGGATAGGCTGGGACTTTTTTCCTTAGAATTTCAGGAGGCTGAGGGGTGACCTTATGGAGGTTTATAAAATAATGAGGGGCACAGATAAGGTGGATGGTCGCAGTCTTTTGCCCTTTCAGGGCAGGGAAGTCTAAAACTAGAGGGCATAGGTTTAAGGTGAGAGGGGAAAGATTTAAAAGGGACCTGAGCAGCAAGTTTTTCATACAGAGTGTGGCAGGTATGTGGAGCGAGCTGGCAGAGAAAGTGGTAGTGGTGGGTACAATTAAAATGTTTAAAAGACAGTTGGACAGCTACATGGATAGGAAGGGTTCAGAGGGATATGGGCCAAATGCGGGCAAATGGGCCTGGTGTAGATAGTCATCTTGGTTGGCACGGACGATTTGGGCCAAAGGGCCTGTTTCCATGCTGTACAACTCTATGAATCTATGAGTCACTAAGAGAGATCCCATGAGTCACATTGAAACAGCACACCTTGATCAAACCACAGATAAGCTTAAGTTTGAACAGGAGCATTGCAGTTCACAGAGGTGTGCTGAGGACAGAATTTATCCCTCGTGCAACATCACCAATATAGATGTGGCCATTACCACAATTCATGTTGGTGGGATCTTGCTATGTATAAGTTAACTGCTGCATTTATGACTCCACTATCGTCAGCACCCTCCATTGGCCCTGAAGGGTTCTGGAGTGGCTTGAAAGGGATGTGAAAGTTGCTACAGAAATGCATGCCGTTCTTTTGCTTTAATTTGAAATTGAAATGCAAGGTGAGGAGGAAGAGGAGAAAGCCATTCATCCCTCCCACATCCGGCTAGCAGAGACGCTGCCTCACAGCTCTGGGGACCCAGGTTCAATCCTGACCTCCAACTCAGGCTATGTGGAGTCTGCACGTTACCACATGGGTTTCCTCCGGGTGCTCCGGTTTCCTCCCACATCTGAAAGGCGTGCAGGTCGGTTGGTTAATTGGCCGCTGTAAATCACTCTCAGTGAGTGGTGGAATCTGGGAAAATGAGGAGTATTAAATGGAACAACAGACGATCTGCTGCAGGAACTCAGCGGGTCGAGCAGCATCTGTGGGAGGAAAGGAATTGTCGACGTTTCAGGTTGAAACCCTGCATCAGGACTGAGAGGGGGAGAGGGAAGATGGCCGGTATAAGGAGGAGAAGGGGAGGAGTGAGGAAGAAGTCCCTGTCAACTGGGGGACAGAGGACAGTGTGAGGTGACAGGCAGGTAGTTCCAGGTAGGGGAGGGGAGTGGAGCTGGAGTTGGGAGACAGCGGCGGATGAATGATAGATGGAGGCAAACAGAGAGAAGGAGGAAAAAAACAACAGATGGATCAGGGTGGGGAAAGGGGAGGGTGAAGGTTGGAGACGGCTGTTGGAGGGAGATCAGCAGGAACACAAAGAACTACCAGAGCTAGGATCTGTTGGGAAGTATTAAGTGGAATCAAAGTAGATGGTCAACATGGACTTGATGGGCTGAAGGGCCTATTTTCATGCTGTTTGACCTTTTGATCTCGGTTGTCAATCTCAGATTTATAATTTAATATTGACCCTGCATCAATTGGGGTTTTGGAAGGAAGTTCTTGATCTCTATAATTTCAAAGTGTTTCCAACTTCAGTCCTGGAAATCTGGGCTCTAACTTTGGATTCTGTCCTCTCGTCCCACACTTAACAGAGCAACACAGAAAGTGCTGGAGGAACTCAGCAGGTCAGGCGGCATCTCTGGAGGGAAATGGACAGTCGACGTTTCGGGTGAGATGCTTCATCTCGACCCAGATGACCTGAAACGTTGACTGCCCATTTCCCTCCAGAGATGCTTCCTGACCCATTGTTCCCCCAGCACTTTCTGTGTTGCTCCTTATTCCAGCATCTGCAGTCTCGTGTATCTCCCTCACTAACAGGAATAGCTCCTGAATAAGGAAAAAAAAATACCCTGCAGATGCTGGAAATCAACTGCTTGAAGCACTCAGCAGGTCAGTCAGCATCTGTGGAGAGAGAAGTAGGGTTAAATGTTTGAGGTTGAGGACCTTATCTCGGAAATATTTTCTTTCCATCCACCCTCTTCAGTTCTGCTTAAAACCTTGACAACGTCAATCAAATCACCCGTGAAATTTCTAACCAGGGAATGCCCTGCCATTTTGTGGAATCTTCCCTGTTTAACCCTGGGGGATCAGTTTATATTCTGTGGAGTCCATGCTGGTTTGTACATGTTAAATTTATTGTGAATTAGATATTTGCCCCAGGGGTCCTTGGTTGCAGTCAGAACTGCAGTGGCTGTTCATTAGGCTGGCTCTGTGGATCCCTACAGGGATATTTTTTTATAATGATTGCACAATATTCAACTCCATTCCCTTGGCAAAAAGGAGAAGTATGCAGCAAGAACTGACAACATTCAGACATTTGCAGGGACGGTAGTGTAGTGGTTAGCACAATGCTATTACAGCGCCAGCGACACAGGTTCAATTCCCATCGCTGTCTGTAAGGAGCTTGTACGTTCTCCCCGTGTCTGCGTGGGTTCATGGGTTTCCTCCGAGTGCTCCAGTTTCCTCCCACTTTCCAAAGATGTACGAGTTAGGAAGTTGTGGGCATGCTATGTTGGCGCCGGTAGCGTAGCTTCCCAGAACACTCTACGCAAAATCAGGGGATGTTCAGGTAGAGTGTGGTTTACACAGAGCTGCTGGGCTCTCAGTGAAGAATTCTCAGCTTGCCCTGGGGTTTGTCTACACAGCATCTTTGGTTATCCAGGTGACTTTCAGGAGCATTTTCAGATATGAATTGATGGTAACTCAGCACCAGATAATAGGGCAGCTGACCAAAAGATTGGCTAGAGAGGTAGGTTTTAAGGAATGTCCTTAATGGACATTCAATCTTCCTTCAATGTACATGTGACTAGTATAGGTATCTTATCTTATGAAATCCAGTGGGGTCACCATTGGCCAGAAACCCACCTGGACTGGCTGCCTGAAAACTCTGGCTACAAGAGCAGGTCAGAGGCTGGGTATTCCTGGTGAGTGACTTACTACCCTTCCACCATCTACAAGGCATGCATCACAAGTGTGCTTGGACGTGAGTAGCTGCAATAATTCTCAGAAACCCTGACGCTATCCATGACAAAGTAGCCCACTTGTTTGGCACCCCATCCACCTCCCTAAGCTTTCATTCCTCTACCATGCAGGATGGGTGGATGGAGAAGAATATTTCTGAGATAAGGTCTTCAACCTGAAACATTAACTCTATTTCTCCCTCCACAGATGCTGACTGACCTGCTGGGTGTTTCCAACAGTTCAGATGTTCAACATCTGCAGTTTTTTATCTGCTTTTTGAAGTGTGGTTTCTGTCAGTCAGGGAGTGTGGGACTATGGGACAGAGTCCAAAAATTAGAGCTCAAGTCTTCCAAGATTGAAGTTGGAAACTCTTCTACACAAAGAGGTGGTAAAGGTTCATTCCTTTACCATCCCTCTCAGCATACAGTGGCTGTGGTGTGTCCACCTACAAAGTGCATCACAGTTACTTGTCCAGTCTATTCTGACTAGAAGAGCAGGTCAGAGGCTGGGTATTCCTGGTGAGTGACTCACCGACCTTCCACCATCTACAAGGCGTGCATCATGCGTGTGCTTGGATGCGTGTAGCTCTAACAATTCTCAAAAACCCCGACGCTATTATTTGATATTTCCACCCTGGAATAAAAAATCTATCTACCCTATCAATGCTTGTCATAATTCTATATGATTGCATATTACTTATCCAATGTTCTTCAAATAGATGCTGGGGTATTATAGCAGGACTGGAGAAGAGGCAACCTTGCATGGGGGTGTGGAGGATGGCGTGCAGTGGATAGGGACAGGGAGTTCATTGCAGGGAGCAGTTCAATCCCAGATCAAATAGCAGCTGATAGATTTACGAGGATGTTGCCAGGGACTATGTTATGAAGAGAGAGGTTCAGCAGATTGGGACTTTATTCATTGGAGCGTAGGAGACTGAGGGGGTTGTATAATATCATGAGGGGCATAGACAGGGTGAATGCACACAGTCTTTTTGCCAGGGTTGGGGAATCAAGAACTAGAGGGCATGAATTTAAGGTGGGATGGGAGAGATTTACTAGGAACCTGAGGGGCAACTTTTTCATCCAGAGGGTGATCTGTATATAGAATGAGCTGCCAGAGGAAGTGGTTGAGGCAGGTACATTAACAACAGATAAAAAGTACTTGGACGGATACATGGATAGGAAAAGTTAGGGATAGGGATACAGGCCAAACGCAGGCAAATGGGACCAGCTTAGTTGGCAATCTTGGTCGGCATGGACCAGTTGGGCCGAAGGGCCTGAATGACTCGATGATTCTACAACATACTTGTGCCTGCAAAGCTTTGCTGGTTTGTTTGATCTTGTTAGTGACTAACCCATGTACAAAAATGTTGACCAACTAGTGAGGTTGGTGGAACAGGATGGCGAGGAAGTTTCACTTGAAAAGCCCTTGAAGAAAGCAGGGCCTGCTGTTTCTCAGAGCTCGAGCCTCTGTGTGCCAGCGGAGGGGTGTGTCCCTGCTGTGAATCTCTGTCAGGGACTCTGCATTTCTGCTTCAGTCTCATGAATTACATAACAACCACATGACAGGTACAACACGGCAACAGGGAGATGCTTCCAATACAGTGCTTGGGGACTGCTGCACTGTCTGAGGTGCTGAGTTTTAGCTCCCTCAGGTAGACATAAAAGATCCGTCAGGCACTTTCCTGTGGGGTTTTCCCCAGAATTCTGCAGCCAGGGTTTATCACACAGCCAACAGTTTAAACCACGAGAATCTGCAGATTCTGTAATCTGGAGCAAAAAGCAAACTGTTGGAGGAACTCAGCAGGTCAGGTAGCATCTCTGGAGGCAGAGGGACGGTCGACATTTCTGATCGAGACTCGCATCGGTCCTTAAACATCGGCCATTGCCTCCACAGATGCTGCCTGACCTGCTGAGTTCCTCCAGCAGTTTGTTTCTTTGACATTAAATCAGCTCACAGGCAGTGGGAACCAATTGGCTGCAACAATTCTGACCTAATTCTCCACAGAAGCCTCCTCCTATCACTTTTCACCTCACCTTCTATTCTCTTCTCCTTCTTGCCTTTATTTGTTTCCCCTTAAATGCGCCTCTGCCACTCCCTATAGGCTCCTGCCATTCTCCGGTTTACGATTTCCCCGAACAATTTAGTTGCAATAAACTAAAAGTCCGCTAATCCAGCACGCTGGAGATGGTGGTGACAAGAAGAGTGGATTTTCCCAGGCTATCAGATGTTATCTTATTAATACTCCAGTACTCTAATTCCCCTTTTTAAAAGGGTTGCCACACAGTAAACATTTCAGTGAAACCAGTAGTTTTAAAGGGAGTGCAGGCAACAGAATGAGGTGATCTTCAAGGGAGGGAGGGAAATGAGGTCCTGATATTGGGAAGGGAGGGTGGGAGCCAGGAGATCAGGAACCAGGGCCCTGGTGAGTGGAAATTGAAGATCTAATCCAATGAGTCAGTGGATGAACCATTAGAATGGTCAGATAACAGATTATCAGAGCTTTAGTAAATCTCTCTCTTTACACTCAGTCATAGGATATGGATGTCACCAGCATGACTGGCATTTAATGCTCATTTCTGATTGTCCTTGATCTGAAGGGCTTATTGGGCCATTTCGAAGGGCAGTTGAGTTGTCCATATGGTTGGTGGGGGTGGGCGGTGGGTTCTGGAGTCACATATCGACCATGCAGTGTTAAGATGGCAGACTTCCTTTCTCCAAAGGACATTGGTGACCCAAGTGCGTTCTAATATCAGTCCAGATGTTTCATGGACTGGAGTCTGTTGGAATAACTCTCCACTTGCCTGGATGAGTTTCCTCTGGGTTCTTCTCATATCCAGAAAACCCGCAGGTTGGTAGGTTAATTGCCCAGTGTAAATTACCTCTCATGTGTAGATAAGTGGTAGAATCTGGGGGGAAGTTAAAATAAGGTAAGATAAGGTATCTTTATTAGTCACGTATATCGAAACACACAGTGAAATACATATTTTGCGTAGAGTGTTCTGGGGGCAGCCCGCAAGTGTCGCCACGCTTCTGGCGCCAACATAGCATGCCCACAACTTCCTAACCCGTAATTCTTTGGAACGTGGGGGGAAACTTGGGAATGTAGCGAGAATGAAAATGAGTTTGGGTGTAATTAGTGTAAAATGGGTGCTTGATGCTCAGCATGGACTTTGGTGGGCTGAATGGCCTCTTTCTGTGCTGTATCACTCTATGACTCCATGACTAAGTCTTGTAATCTGGACCCACATTTCAAACAGTGGCAAAAGACTACCTCACACACTGTGCTCTCCCTCGCTACTATACTCTTGTTGGACCCTGTTATTTTTTATTATTCTGGACGTTCTCCAACACAAATTGAACTAACAATTGTCAATCTCAGAGGTTAGTTACCAAGCCACACGTCAAGCAAATTAGTTACATCAAAGAGCAGTGGTTAATCACTCTTAAACATCACAAGGAAGGCTGCCAAGAACACTGTCATCTGGTCACCTGGGGCCTTTTGGTACTTAACTGCTAATTAAACTAAGAAAATTAGTGTAAAAAATGATCAACAACTTTAATTTATCAGTTTTAATGAAGATTAACATCAGTATGCAATAGCCAATATGCCATGGGCTCCTATTGAGAAAATAGTTTGACTAAAGACTGCTGTGTTTATAATTAGGATCCACAGTTTATTCAGTATCATTTAATTGACTTTCAGATTATTGGGAATGAGTCTCAGTGGGTGAGGTAATTTTGTGGTTACCCCACATGATGCTGTGAGCTATTTAATATAGGGAGGACAACCCAGAATGAATGGCTAGGTCCTGCATTTCTGTAGCGCCTTTCATGAGCTCAGGGCATGCCAGAACGCTTCACACTTTTGAAGTGTCACGCCTTTCTCGCTGCAGTTGACGTGTGCACAGCAAGGTCCCACAGAACTTGCATACACCTTTACAAAACAATAACACGGGACCTAAGTAAGTGGCCCAACTGGCTGTCATTGTTGTTGAGTGCAGCTTATTGAGGAACCACCGGTCTGACAGTCTTAAAACACAGTAGGTGCTGTCAATGTGTGACGCCTCCCACAGTTGAAAGGGTCGAACTCTGGACGGGGGTGGGGGCTTGCAGGGAGTGCGGACTTTCTCCAGAGGTCAAAGGTGGGACCAAAAGGCACTGCAGAACTAATGTTGCCCCAAGGTCAGTCAACCCTGGGCCAATACTGGAGATCCACGAAGAGGCTGACCAGAGCATATACGGACAGGTGGTCAAGTCCAGGAGTGCGATAATCTCGAAAGAATCTGTTTCTCAGGA
This sequence comes from Pristis pectinata, assembly GCF_009764475.1. Taxonomy (NCBI): domain Eukaryota; kingdom Metazoa; phylum Chordata; class Chondrichthyes; order Rhinopristiformes; family Pristidae; genus Pristis; species Pristis pectinata. The sequence goes on along the minus strand of NC_067435.1, from coordinate 8,913,542 downwards.
TGTTATCGAGAGATAAATATTGGCGAGGACACCAGGGAGAAATCCTCTGCTCATCCTTGAAATAATGCCCTGGAATCACTCACGTTCACCACCAAGATCAAGCAGAACCTCGGCATAGACCTTCATCTGAAGGGCAACACTCCCTCAGATTTCAGATGCAACATTAAGGTCCTATCCACTGTCCAAGAGAGGTAGAGTCATAGAGTCATACAGCATGGGAACAGGCCCTTCGGCCCAACACGTCCATGCCAGCCGTCAAGTGCCCATTTACACTAATCCCAGGTTTATTCTCCCCACATTCCCAGTCTTTCCCCCTTTATTCTGCCACTTACCTACATACTCGGGACAATTTACAGTCAATTCATCGACTGACCCGTATGTCTTTGGGAGGAAACCAGAGCGCCTGGGGGAAACCCATGCACTCACAGGGAGAATATGCAAACTCCACACAGACTGCACTTGGGGTTGGGATCTAATCTGGGTCACTGGACCTATGAGCTGTAGTTCTATGAGCTGTTCCACTGTGCTTCCCATGATCCCATCAGATCCATCCGATGGGATCTTTTCAAAGAAGAACAAAAGTTTTCCAATCAATCAGAATCAGGTTATTACCACTGCCTTGTATGACGTGAAAGTTGTTGTCATAGTTATACATCTGTGAAATTTGTTGGCCAATATTCATACCATAAATAACACCAGAATGACAATCTAGAGGCTGAATTTCTGGAGTGTATAGAGATGGATTTTTAGATCAGTATGCTGACGAACTGACTAAGGAACAGACTATTATGGATCTAGCACAGTGCAATGAGAAAGAGTTAATTAATAATCTTTTTGTAATGGAACCCCTAGGAAGGAGTAACCATGATATTATAAGTTCATTATAAGATCTATCCTGGGCCCAACAAATTGGTATTGGTATCGGTTTATTATTGTCACTTGTACCGAGGTATAGTGAAAAACTTGTCTTGCATACCGTTCGTACAGATCAATTCATTACACAGTGCAGATACATTGAGTAAGTACAGAGTGCATTGAGGTAGTACAGGTAAAAACAACAACAGAATACAGAGTAAAGTGTCACAGCTACAGGGAAGTACATTGCAGGTAGACAATAAGGTGCAAAGTCATAACGAGGTAGATTGTGAGGTCAAGAGTCCGTTTCATTGTATAAGGGAACCATTCAATAGTCTTATCACAGTGGGGTAGAAGCTGTCCTTGAGCCTGGTGGTATGTGCCCTCAGGCTCCTGTATCTTCTGCCTGATGGGAGAGGAGAGAAGAGAGAATGACCCGGGTGGGTGGGGTCTTTGATTATGCTGGCTGCTTCACCAAGGCAGTGAAAGGTATAGACAGAGTCCATAGAGGGGAGGCTGGTTTCCTTGATGCACTGGGCTGTGTCTACAACTCTCTGCAGTTTCTTGTGGTCCTGGGCAGAGCAGTTGCCATACCAAGTTGTGATGCATCCAGATAGGATGCTTTCTATGATGCATCGATAAAAATTGCTGAGTGGCAAAGGGGACATGCCAAATTTCTTTAGCCTCCTGAGGAAGTAGAGGCGCTGGTGAGCTTTCTTGGCCGTGGCGTCTATGTGGTTGACCAGGACAGGCTATTGGTGATGTTCACTCCTAGGAACTTGAAGCTCTCAACCCTCTCGACCTCAGCACCATTGATGTAGACAGGTGCATGTACACTGCATCCTTTCCTGAAGTCAATGACCAGTTCTTTTGTTTTGCTGACACTGAGGGTAAGGTTGTTGTCATGACACCATTCCACCAAGCTCTCTATCTCTTTCCTGTACTCTCACTCATCGTTGTTTGAATACAGCCTACTACAGTGGTATCATCTGCAAACTTGTAGATGGAGTTAGAGCAGAATCTGGACACGCAGTCATTGATGCAATCACGAAGAAGGCACACCAGCGGCTACACTTCATCCCCTCAAATTTGGTATGTCACCAAATACTCAGGCAAATTGCTATAGATGTACAGTGGAGAGCATTCTTACTGGTTGCATCGCCGCCTGGTATGGAGGCTCCAATGCACAGGATTGCAAGAGGCTGCAGAGGGTTGTAGACTCAGCCATCTCCATCACAGTATGACCCTCTTCACCATCAAGGACATCTTCAAGAGGCGGTGCCTCAAGAAGGTGGCATCCACCACTAAGGACCCTCACAATCTGAGACATGCCCTCTTCTTGTTACTACCATCGGGAAGGAGGTACAGGAGCCCGAAGACCCACACTCAACAATTCGGAAACACCTTCTTCCCCTCCACCATCAGATTTCTGAATTGTCCATGGACCCATGAACACTACCTCGTTATTCCTTTTTTTGTGAACTATTTATTTATTTTTGTAATTTATAGTAATTTTATGTCTTTGCACTGTACTGCTGCCACAAAACAACAAATTTCACATCACCTAAGTCAGTGATAATAAATCTGATTCTGATTCTGATTCATAAGTAAAGCACTTCAATTGAAACTATGGAGTTCAACCTAAGAAAGGGAAACTGTGAAGGTATGAAAACATCTGAGCTAGAGAGGATTGGGAAACTCCACTGAAATGCATCCTGTAAACAGACAATGGCTAGCATGGAAAGAATTCTGACAGATGTGTAACAAATACGTAACTAAGAAAATTGATGAAGGCAGGGCAGTTGACGTGGGCTTTAGTAAAGCTTTTGACTAAGTCCTAGGCTAGTCTGGAAGGTTAAGGCACAAGGGATCAGCAGGAGATAATGATGTGCTGACATTTTGGCAGTCAGAAAAGAGAGAGGGGAAGATAGAGACACTGCCTGCTGGTCTCTGTATCGATGGATGAAAAACAGTAACTGTGTCTGTCACTACAATCCACGTATGGATTTTTGGAATAATCTGGTGGAGTCCGCTTTGTCATTAACCTGTAGAAGGAAACAGGTATTTTTGTGGACGGCCACATCTCAAATGCCTTTCAGGGTGGCAGATACTTCGGAACAAAGCAGTGGAGATCATCAGTAACCGAGGTGTTGTATGGGTTCCATCGTGGAACATTTGGATTTTGTAATTTCTCTCTATTCTCTCTCTACATGTTCTCTTCAGTCAACGGTGGTTTTGCAAAATCCTTTGCTCACGTTTCACCTTATGGCTTGCTGAACTGAACTTTGAGAACTATTCCTGGACTTGGAGTTTGGGAATTTGCCACACACACACACTTCAGGTTTAGTTTTTTTGGGGGTTAATGTTTAATATCTAACATTTTTACTTTTAACATTCTAACATTTTTACTTTTATTTTTCTTATTATCATAGGTAGTTATTAATAAAATAGTTTCTAACACTTATACATGACCCGGTGTGTTTCTTTTGTTGCTGGTAGGTAACACTTGCAACAGCATCACAGGCATGTAGATTCAGATTACAACACACAGAATATAAATTATGCATAAACTATACACGACAGTGAAGGCTGTGCAAAACCAGACATTAGTGCAAAAAAAACAAAATCGGAGACAAGTCCATGGTAGTGCAAGATGTGGTCCATAGTGTTCTGTTGCTGAGGTAGGGTTTGGGTTGTGCAGGTCGGTTCAAGAACCTGATGGTTGCAGGAAAGTAGCTGTTCCTGAACCTGGTGATGTGGGACTTCAGGTACCTCCTGCTTAATGGTAGCAGTGAGAAAATAGTCCAGAAACTCTGCTGGTCTAGTACCACCAAAGTCCCAAAAATGGGAATTTTGTTGTATTTGTCAAGCAAATGAATATGGTGGACAGCCTCTGTCAACAGTGGACAGTCAGAATCTTTCTTCCAGAGTGGAAATGTCAAATACTAGAGGACATGCATTTAAGATGAGAAGGGGGCATGTGCGGGGCAAGTTTATTACACAGAGAGTGGTAGGTGCCTGTAATGGGCTGTCAGAGGTAGTGGTGGAGGCAGATATAGAACATAGAACACTACAGCACAGTACAGGCCCTTCGGCCCACAATGTTGTGCCGACATTTTATCCTGCTCTAAGATCTATCTAACCATTCCCTCCCACGTAGCCCTCCATTTCTCTATCACTCATGTGTCTATATGGATGGTGGCTTTGAGATAGACACACGACTCTGCAGGGTATGGAGGATTATGGATCATGAAGGGGCAGAAGAGATTTGTGGTTTCATCATGTTTGTGGTTACGGGGAGAAGGCAGGAGAATGGGGTTGAGAGGGAAAAATAAATCAGCCATGATCGAATGGCGGAGCAGACTCGATGGGCCGAATGGTCTAATTCTGCGCCTATTTCTTATGGTCTTATGGGCAGACATCATAGGCTGAAGAGCCTGTTCCTGTGCTGTACTGTTCTATGTTGTGCCAACATTTTATCCTGCCTTAAGATCTACCTAACCCTTCCCTCCGACATAGCCCCCTATTCTTCTATCATTCATGTGTCTAAGAGTCTCTTAAATGTCCCTAATGTATCTGCCCCCACAACCTCTGCCGGCAGTGCATTCCACGCACCCATCATTCTGTATAAAAAACTTACCCCTGACATCCCCCTTATACCTTCCTCCAATCACCTTAAAATTATGTCCCCTCATGTTAGCCATTGCCGCCCTGGGAAAAAGTCTCTGACTGTCCACTCGATCTATGTTCTACATTCTATGTTCTTTGTTCTATTTAGGTGCACTATAGTCTTTGGGCTCTTTTCTTTATCAAATATTCTGCACCTTTTTACAGCGAGGAGTTGACTGTAAAAAGAGCACACCTATGCGGTTGACCTCCCATTTAATTCTGATTGCAAGGTAAGAGCATTCCCGTGAAATAGATTCTGCCCAGTGGGAACATCAGCTCTCCTGTGCTAACACCAACAAAGCCTACCTGTCAGTCACAGTATTGAAATAATATTTATCCTTCCCAACATTTCTGAAAGAAGTTGCCTGGACTAGTGAAAAAATAGTTCCAACGTCTTCAACTTGTTTCAGCCTGGGTGACTCATTTTCTGACCTCCCCCATATGAAACTTTGACATCAATCTTTAAACTTCTGACTTGCAATGTACTGCTGTCAAGATTACTGCGCTTGAATCAGAAATCATGGTTGTCTACATTTAAATTATAAATAGTTCAGTGCAGTAAACAACCATGTCTGCCAGTCCATATTTTTTATTATTTCATTTTTTGGCATGCATTTTTACTTTAGGAAAATAATGACTATTTTCCGTGATGCTGCGACTTAGATTTGAGGAAGGAACGTGTGTAGGAGATGGATGTGCTCTGTACGTGGCCCTTGCTAAATTTCTGGTGGAGCAAAAAGCAACAGATGAGAGGCATAGCTGGGGTAGATAGCCGGTATCTTTTTTCCAGGGTCGAGATGTCTAATACCAGAGGGCCTGCATTTAAGGTGAGAGGGGGCAAATTCAGAGGAGATGTGCAGGGTAAGATTTTTACGCAGAGAGTGGTGGGTGCCAGGAATGTGCTGCCGGAGGTGGTGATGGTGGAGGCAAATATGATAGAGACTTTTAAGAGGCTCTTAGATAGGCACATGAATGTGCAGAGAATGGAGGGATATGGACATTGTGTAGACAGAAGGGATTAGTTTAGTTAGGCATTTAATTACTAATTTAATTAGTTCCACACAACATTGTGGGCTGAAGGTCCTGTTCCTGTGCTTGCTGTTCTATGTTCTAACAATTTAGAAAATAGATTATCCATAGTGTGTTGGCAGGAGCAGTGACTTTGCTAGGGTGTTAGGATGTATATTCATCTCCGCGGACCCTCATTTCATGAGTTCCCAAATTATCTTATAATGACATAGAAGGTGGCCATTCACCCCTTTGGGTCCATGCCAACTCCCAGGAGAGCAATCCCATCAATCTTATTCCCCTGTACCTCAGTAACTTATTCTCTCTGACGGGCCTGTCAATTCCCCTTTGCTTCTTTTTGCTTTCTGCCTTCATCAAGAGGTAGTTTACAGTGGCCAATTAACCTCCCAGCATATTATTGGGATGTGGGAGGAAACTGGAGTGTCCGGGGAAACCCACACATGTCACGGAGAGAACATGCAAACATCTCTACAGGCAGCACCCGAGGTCAGGATCGAACCCTGGTCCCTGGAACTGTGACGCATGGGAATTAGTCATTTGTTATGAGGCATTTAGTCAACTACCAGGACCATCATTTTACCCTTGGATTTGGGGACGGGGGCAGGGCAGATTGTTGAAGAAGAGTGAGAGGGAGGAAAAGGTCCCCTTACCACTTTTGTCCTGTATAGACTGACAGCTCCTTGAGCAGAAATCTCCATTTGCTCCTCAGCTTTCACCAGCTGGATGGATCAGAGAACTAAAAACCAGGACACTTGATGTTAAATGTTTAATAAAACCCCTCAACAACCAGCGACCAGGTGTCCCTCATAAATCAGCTTCGATAATAGTGGTAACATAATCAATCGACTTTGGCACATTGTCCTTGATGCCTTAAGCTGAATGGACAAACACAGTGGTAGATGGGTAAGATCTTCTACTAATGCACAACTGGCCGTATTTCTGAGCTGTGCCATGTCATAAAGTCAAAGAGGCACAGAGCTAAACAGCATGGAAAATGGGCCCTTCGGCCTAACGCATCCATGCTGACCAAGTTAGGATTTCTTTATTAGTCACATGTACATCAAAACACACAGTGAAATGCATCTTTTTTTGCGTAGAGTGTTCTGGGGGCAGCCCGCATGTGTCGCCATGCTTCCAGCGCCAATATAGCATGCCCACAACTTCCTAACCCGTACGTCTTTGGAATGTGGGAGGAAACCGGAGCACCCGGGGGAAACCCACGCAGACAGGGGGAGAACGTACAAACTCCTTACAGGCAGCGGCTGGAATTGAACCCGGGTCGCTGGTGCTGTGGTAGTGTTACACTAACCACTACACTACCATGCCTGCCCTAACAGACAGCGGCGGGAATTGAACCCGGGTCGCTGACGCTGTAATAGCGTTATGCTAACCACTACACTACAGTGTTGCCCTTTGTTGCCTAACTGAGCTAGTCCCGTTTTGTTGCGTTTGGACAATGTCCCTCTAAACCTTTCCTATCCATGTGCCTGTCCAAATGACTTTTAAATGTCATAATTGTACCCACCTCTACCACTTCCTCTGGCAGCTCGTTCCATACCCACACCACCCTCAGTGTGAAAAATTTGCCTCTTGGGTTCCTTTTAAATCTTTCCTCTCTCACTTTAAACCAATGCCCTCTACAGTTTTAGACCCTCCTCCTCCCCCCTCCTACCCTGTGGAAAAGACTGTGGCTATTCACTTGATCCATGCCCCTCATGATTTTATAAGCCTCTATAAGGTCATCCCTCAGCCTCCTACATTCCAGGGAAAAAAGTCCCAGCCTATTCAGCATCTCCATATAACTAAAACCCCCCAGTCGTAGTAACATCCTCGTAAATCCTTTTTGCACCTTTCCCAGTTTAATGGCAATTTAAGTTCCAGCTTAACATCTTACACCAGTTAGAACATAGAACATGGAACACTACAACACAGTACAGGCCCTTTGGCCCACAAAGTTGTGTCGACATTTTATCCTGCTCTAAGATCTATCTAACCCTCCCCTCCCACATAGCCCCCTATTTTCCTATCATTCATGTGTCTTTCTAAGAGTCTCTTAAATGTCCCTAATGTGTCTGCCCCCACAACCTCTGCCGGCAGTGCATTCTATGCACCCACCACTCTCTGTGTAAAAAACTTACCCCTGACATCCCTCTTGTACTTTCCTCCAATCACCTTAAAATTATGTCCCCTCGTGTTAGCCATTGTTGCTCTGGGAAAAAGTCTCTGACTGTCCACTCGATCTATGCCTCTTATCATCTTGTACACCTCTATCAAGTCACCTCTCATCCTTCTTCTCTCCAAAGAGATACAGCAGGCCAGGAGCTACTAATGGTCACTTGCAGCTCACATTAGTGGTGCTGTATTGCCAAGAGTTTACAGTAGTCGCCCTAACATGAATCTCATTCTTTGAATTATATAAAATGGAAGAGCTTTTGTACTCTTATCAGACTCCTGAACAATGATTCAGAGGCACAACAGAGATTTAGTCTGACAAGTAAAAGTCGAAAGAAGTTTGACTGGCGAAGCAAGCACATGACCAGCATGTTACAAGGTTTAGCTATCATGGAACAAATAGCATGCATTAACTTTATCTGACTGGCGATCCATCTTCATATGACTCATCATCTACCACCAAAAGAGATCTGGGCAACTTTCCATTGCCAAGTTATTTTTATAGTACATCTGAAAAATAAAGCTTACATGGAATTTACGGTTCTGCAAGAGAGTTATTCAGCATGAATGATTTAAGCTGGCATTGCTACTATACATGAGCCTCCCTCCACCCCTCTGCATCTCATCACTATCAATATATTATTCTTTTCTCCCTCACCTGTTTATCCAGCATCCCCGATTCTAACCACCTGTGGAAGAAAATTACACATAATTTTTTGATTTGGGCTGGATGGATTTCCAACAGCACTGACTGTTTGCATCACCGCCCGGTATGGAAGCTCCAATGTGCAGGATCGAAAGAGGCTGCAGGGGGTTGTAGACTCAGCCACCTCCATCATGGGCACAACCCTCCCTGCCATCGAAGATATATTTAAGAGGCGCTGCCTCAGGAAGACGACATCCATCATTAAGGACCCTCACCACCCAGGACACGCCCTCATCATGTTATTATCATCAGGGAGGACGTACAGGAGCCTGAAGACCCACGCTCAAGTGTTTTAGGAACAGCTTCTTCCCCTCCACCATCAGATTTCTGAACGGTCCATGAACACTGCCTCGTTATTCCTCTTTTGCAATATTTATTTATTTTTGTAACTTATAGTAATGTTTATGTCTTTGCAGTGTACTGCTGCCACAAAACAACACATTTCACGACGTCCGTCAGTGATAATAAACCTGATTCTGATTCTGCAAATTAGAAACTAAAATTTGTGGTGGTTCTCACTAGTACCAAAGCTGTCTCTGAGTAATGAGGAATGTCACAGCCTGAGTTGTTAAGAAGTCTGCATCATTATTTCTTAATTTTCAATAGGGATTTTTTTATTTCTTCAAAGGACATGGATGTCAATGGCAATTTATTGTCAATCTTTGCTTGTATGACCTCTTAATTTGTGACCCTTGGTTCTTGATATCCCAGTCAGGGGAAACATTAACAGCATATACCCTATACGGATTATATATTTTTCAGTTAGATCATTTCTCTCGCTACTGAGAGTCAAGCATGTTATTGCACCTGGTGTTAGAAGTGGTCCAGACTCGGTAAGGACTGCAGATTACCTTCCTGAAAAACTTTAGTGGTCCGGAATTTCTTTTACGTTTCACTATATCCTTGTCCCATGATCTACTCCTGACATTATTCCTGCTACCTTCCCTCATCATCTCCAGTATTTGGTTTCAAAGATTTCTGTTCTTTCAGCAATTGGGTGTCAAAGATAGCTGGATGATTGTGGGTTCAAGTCCCTCTCTGTGAAGACTTCAGCACAAACGTCTGGACTGATGTTTCCAATGCCGTACTGAGGGAACGCTGGACACTGAATCAGATGAGACAATAAGTTGAGGCCATGACTGCACTCTCAGCAAGGTGCAAAGGATTCCTGAGTTGCTTTTGGAAAGAGGAGCTGGGGGGATCTCGCCAGTGTCCTGTGGCTTATGCTACATTGGACTTTCTCTGTAACTATAACACATTATTCTGCATTCTGTTTTTGTTTCCCTTCTGTACTACCTCAATGTACTTATGCATGGAACGATCTGTCTGGATGGCAAGCAAACAAAAGCTTTTCACTGCATCTCAGTACATGTGACAAGAATAAACCAATTACCAATGCTGCAGAGGCTGATGGTTTGGTTATTGCTTGTGAGATCTTGCTGTGCACAAATCGGTCCCTGCGTTACTACAGTGGCTGTAGTTTAAAACATGCCTTTTAGTTTGCAAGGCAATTTGGATTGTGCTAAGATAGTGTATCGATATAGAAGTGAAAGTTCTTTCTTTCCTCCTACCCCTGCAGTAATGATTGTTGTGTGAGAGGGCTGCTTGAGAGATGATTGGCACTTCGGTGGATGTGAGAGAGCAGCAAAAGCAACCATAAATCACTATCACTAACTTAACAAGGTTAAGAAGACCTCCACAGACTTCAGTAAAGGAGGCAGGTTGAAAGAAGAATAACAAGAAAGCCTTTCTCGACAGTAAGGCAAATAAACTGAAATTTCAAACAAAAGCAGTCTCTCCTGAGAGCTCCATCAATGAGAGGCTTGTATACTCTTAATGTAAACCAACTATAAAGTTGATTGCCTCCCTTGCCTTCATATCAATGGATATTAAAGACTTCTGAATTCATGCGCACTTCTTGTAACCTATTGGGAGGATGAGACCACGTGAACTTCAGCGGGATTTTTGGCACACAAGTGTGGCTGAGGTTTTCATCGATAAACAGCAGAAATATATGACAACAAATGATAAACCAAAGGTGGCAGATGAGGTCTTGAAGACATCAGTCCCACACCCCACCAACAACAAGTTAGGAAATGTTCTACCTCGCCTTTCAATACAGTTTTTTTAAAATCTATTTCTTCTCAGGACATGTACAAAAATGTTAATTTATTGTCCATCTTTTCTTGTATGACTCCTTAACTTGTAACACTTGGTTCCAGGTACCTGATTCAGAGGACATCTTAGTCCTGCCAAGCCCTGTTAAGAATTTTGTATTTTTCAATGCAATCATTTCTCCTGCAACTGAGAGTCAAGCACATTATTGGTCTTGGTGTGGGCCAGACCCAGTGAGGACTTCCTGAAAGGCTGTAGTGAACCAGATGAACTAGCAGCAAAAGTTCTGGACCATTAATCAGAAGGTATGAGTTTGAATCCCACTGGGGATCTAATTTAAAATAATAAGATAAATTTGGAATTTAAAGAAACGTAGACAGTCTCAGTGGCAGTAACCATGAAACTACTGGATTGTCGTAAAAGTCCATGTGTTTCTCCCAACCAGCACCATCACCACTTGTATCATTCACCCTCTCTCAGACTCCACCCTAATGCGACAGTCCCCTTTTTTCTCCCCACTCGTCCCACCTCTCAGCAACTTTAAACATTTGGTTTGTAATTTTTCCAGATCTGAAACTCACTGTTTCTCTTTTCACAGATGCTGCCTGACCTGCTGAGTGTTTTGAGTGTTTTTTATTTTTAATTACGTATATATGTATATATATATTAGTTTATGCAAAAATTCTGTAATGCCCCAGCAATTAACATTTATGTGGTGTCTCTAATGCAGCAAAGTGATTCTAGTTACTTTACCAAGTCCGAAGGAGCTATTATCAAACAAAAACCAGACACAGAGGTCTTTGTCAAACACCTTTGGTTCAGTTACATTTACTTAGATGACAGGCAAGGTCTTAGTTTAAAATCTTGTGTTAAGAAGAAGCAGCATTTCTGACAATGCAGCAGTACCTTGATATTCAAAAATCTTCTCAGGTGTTTGTGCTAAAGTATCTGAAGTGGGATTGAACCCACAACCTTCCAACTTACAGATGAAAGTACATCCCAACCAACACTAATAAAATTTAATAGAATATATAATGATTTAATACTTCCACTGACAGGTGACTCAATAACCACAGGTTAAAACACAGATTTAAAATGACCTAATCTGAGGTACTCCTGCAGAGATGTCCTGGGGCCAGGGTGATTGACCTTCAAAAACCACAAAACAATCTTCTTTTGTGCAAGGTGTGACTCCATATGTTGAAGGTATTCCCTTTGATGCCCATTGACACCAGTTTTGCCAGGGCTCCTTGATGCCATACGCACTCAATTGCTGTGTGGGTGTTAAGACCAGTCACTCTCACCTCACCACAAGGATTCAGATCTTTACAGCGGTTTAGGACGTTGGTGAGACCACACCTGGAATATTGTGTGCATTCAGGTTGCCAAACTATAGGAAGTTAAGCTAGAGAGATGCAGAAAAGATCTGATGTTGCTATGACTGGAGGGCTTGAGTTATAAGGAAAGACTGGGTAGGCTGAGACTGTTTTCCTTGGAGTGAAGGAGGCTGAGAGGTGACCTTATAAAGGTTTGTAGAATCATGAGAGGCATAGATAGGTGGATGGTCACAGTCTTTTTCCCAGGGTAGGTGAGTCTAAAATTAGAGGGCCTAGGTTTAAGGTGAGAAAGGAAAGATATAAAGGGGACCTGAGGGGCAAGTTTTTCATACAGAGGGTGGTGGGTATATGGAACAAGCTACTCGAAGAAGTGGTAGAGGTGGGTACAATTGCAATAGTTAAAAGACAATTGGACAGATTCATGAATGGGAAAGTTTAGAGGGATATGGGTCAAATGCAGCCAAATGGGACTAGCTCAGGTAGTATTGGTTGGGATGGACAAGTTGGGCCTTCTTCCTTGTTGTATAACTCTATGACTTTCTAGTCCATGCTTTGATGAAGGGCTGAACAGGAGTAGTCCTGGCTAATCCAAAACTGGGCATCAGAGAACAGATTATTAGTATGTGTCTTTGGAAAGCACAGTTGATGACCTTTCATCACTTTGCTGATGTTTGAGAGTAGACTTGATTGGGTAGTAATAAAGAGGATTGGATTGGGACCTGCTTTTTAAGTGAACAGGCCATAACTGGACAAATTTCCACGTTTGGTTGGAGCACAGGTCCCCAGTTAAACAAGTGGGACCTTATCTGGTTTTTTATGAATGGTGAGAGATTAAAATGTTCTGAGGATCTGAATATACTTGTAAGCAAATCAATGTAACTTAACACCTATGTTTAACCAGTAGTTAAGAAGGCAAATATTATGTTGACCTTTTTTGCAGGTGGGTTTGAGTATAAGAGTAAAGACATCTTCCTACAACTCTATACGGCTCTGATGAGATTGTACATGGAATATTGTGTGTAGATCTGGTTTCTTTATTGGAGGAAGGATAAACTTAGGATAGAGGGAGTGCAATGAGGGTTCATCACGTCTATTGCTGGGATGAAGGTATTGTTAGTCCAGGTTCAGGTCTTGACCCGAAACATTGACTGTCCATTTTCCTCAATAGACACTGCCTGACCCGCTGACCTCCTGCAGCACCTCATGTGTCGTCCTGCTAGCAGACTGGACTGTCTAGAGTTTGGAAGAGTGAAAGATGATCTCATTGAAACATACAAAATTCTTACAGAGCTTGATAGGAAGATGCAGGGAGGATGTTTTCCCTGGCTGGTATGTCTAAAGCCAGGAGTTGCAGTCTTGAAGTGAGCAGTTGGGCATTCAGGACTGAGATGAAAAGAAATTCTTCACTCAATTAAGAGTGATTTTTTTAGAATTCTCTATCCAAGAGTGCTGTGAAGGCTCAGTTGTTGAGTGTTTTCAGGAATGAGATCAATATAATTTTGGAGTTACTAAAGGAACTGAGGTAAAAGATCACTGCAGGGGACCCCTGCTCAATGCCATTCAGGGAACGGAAATTTGCCCTTACAGGACTCACAAATCACTGCCCAAAAATTTGCGATAGGGAATTCATGTGGAAAAAATGTAAATAAATAAACACAAAGTTTATTTCTTTTTTTTAACTCTCTCATTTTTTGGCGCATGTACAGATGATGCGGCTTTGCGTTATGGAAAATTTCTACACAGACCATTTTCTAGGATTGCAACCCCACTCCCTCGTAACGCAGGGCTCGCCTGTAATGAGCTTTTGAACAGTGGAGAAGATATGAGTGTCTGAATGGCCTACTCCTGCTTCTATTTCTATTACCATGTTCTTATGCTGTGGTGAGCATGGAATGGCAGAGAGCTTCATAAGTTAATACCGGGTAACAGGAGAGTGTTGCATCAGATTAAGGGATATGAAATAAGCTAAAGGGCAGCAAGTTGTTTTCAAAATTAATTATCACGGAGAATACAGAACGGGAATTGAGGCAGGAAATGGAAGCAAGTTGTATTTTTCCACTCAACCCTTTTGTCATTAGTGATTTGGGTTAGAGAGAGTTCAAATTTTCTGAGGTCATTAAAATAGATCTGGACTTAGGAAGGAACATGGGGGAAATGTAAAAATTGCCAAATAGGATGTGAGATTTTCATAAAACATTTACTTTAATTAGAGAAACCCAGGGTATTGTGAATGGTCACTAATAGAAAGCTTGTATAAAAAATGTTAATGCATACTGGGTTTTCAGGAATGAGACAGAAAATATTTAAACACTGAGGAACAGTGTTAAATCTATGTCCATGCTGCCCTTGTACTATCTACATTAACCTTATTATTGGCATCGCTTCAGCTTCATCCTGCCAGGTCCACTCCCTCTTGACATTTTGCAGACCACTTCCAATCATTCCGTTCTCCATGCTTCGTTGTTGGGAGTTAAAATCATGAAGGGATTGAATAACTACTAAAAACAGAATCAGATTATTGTCATATACACCAAGGTGCAATGAAATTCCTTTCTTGAATGAAGCTCACAGAGTAAATGTATACACAGTAATAATAAATATAACAATATAACAATAAATACAGCAGCAAGCACAAATCAATGGTGCAAAATACAGTAGTGCAAACTGAAGTAGTGCAAAACATGCTAAAGTGACAATAACAGAAGTGGTAGAATTCAGAGTTCGAGAACGTCGCAGCACTACTGGGAAGGGGATGTGAAAGAGGTAATTGGCTCAGAAATCTGGCAGCAGGGGAGAAAGAACTGTTCTTGAGTCTGGTCATCCAGGCTTCAAAACTCCTGTATCTTCTCCTAGAAAGTAGAAGAGAGAAAAGAAAATGGTCTTTCCTCAATGGTATCAATGGTTACCAATATCAACGGCTCTACAATGAGGGATTTCAGAGAAAAAGTTGGGGTAGAAATCAAGGCTATTGTTCTTTTATTTTATTGCAAGACCTAGAAGGTAAAATGGGGCCAAATCGATAGACTGGGTTGGGTAGAGTTACAGTTAATTAGAAGGGAATCATGTCATATGGGATTAGGATCTGTGGGATGAGGATGACTGCCTCTGCGGAGGGTAAACAGCAACAAGAAGTGCTTAGCCTGTGGGCAAAATGAACTTTCAGAAAGTTGACTTCATTTCTGTGCATTATGTTTAATGGGATCCCAACAGCTGGCAAAATGATGGTGCCACAGAGGCAGAACCTAGATCGCTAATGCTGTCTGTGTGGAGTTTACATGTTCTCCCTGTAACTGCGTGGGTTTCTGCTGGTTACTTTGGTTTCCTTCCACATCTCAATGCCGTGCAGGTTGATGGTTTAATTGGCTACTCTAAGTTGGTCCTAGTGTGTTGGTGAATGGTGGAATCTGGGAGGAATTAATGGGAGAATTACTGGGTGAATGGGATTGCTCTGTGAGCCAACATAGACTGGATGGAGTCAATGGCCTTTTATTATGCCATAAGGAAATATAAAAAATATGGAAATTCAATTTGAAAGTTTCATTCACATCCAGCTGACAAACAGTTAATTGTAATGTCAAGTAATGCACACATTGATGCTACCACTTATACAGCATAGTTGGACACACCCAGGATCAAATAAAACAGGATTGGATTAAGCTTGGTCATTGCATAAACACTGTGCTTTCACACTACCTGTGACACTGTCTTAAATAGACCTTCAATGGGTGGTTCTTATAACTGAACCTAATATCAGTGGAAAATTCCATTGCACACTCCACCATATGATAAAACACTCTCCATGGATCAGAGCAGCTCCAACAGCACTCAAGAAGCCCCGACAGCATTGGCACAGCGGCATAGTTAGTGGAGCAGCTGCCTCACAGATTCAATCCTGACCTCTGCTGCTGTGTGGAGGTCATACATTCTCACAGTGACTGCTTGGGTTTCCCCCCGGGTGCTCCGGTTTCCTTCCACATACCAGACATATTCAGATTGACAGGGTAACTGTCCATTGTAATTCCCCCTAGTGTGTAGGTGAGTGGTAAGAATAGATGGGGAAAATAAAATGGGATTTGTGTTGGATTAATGTAAAAATGGGTGTTTGATGGTCGGCATGGAGTTTGTGGGCCAAAGAACTACTAGTCATAGAGTCACAGAGTAATACAGCAAGCAAACAGGCCCTTCGGCCCAACTCGTCCATGCCAACCAAGCTGCCCATCTAAGCTTGTTCCATGTTCCCATGTTTGGCCCATATCCCTCTAAGCCTTTCCTATCCATGTGACTGTCCAAGTGTTATTTCATTCATTCCATGATTCTGAGATGGCCAACCATCTTCTATGGAGGAATTAGAGGTGGGCTGTAAATGACAATTAGAGGTAAACAATAAATGGACAGTTAGAGTTGGGCAATAAGTGCTTGCCTTGCTAGTAACACCCATATCCCATTAATGAATAAAAAACTAAAACAAACTCTCTGCTTGTGAACATATCACTGTTTGAAGGAACATATCACTGTCTGAATGACAAACAGGATTACACTCAAAACTCTTTCGTTAGCTGAAAAGCAACTTGTGAGGTGGCAGTAGGTGTGACAGAAATCAAATTCTTTCTTTTAACAATGTCACTGGATATTAAAGAACTGCTGGCAAATGAACTACATGAGAGTCCTGGGAGAAAGCTAAATATAAATGCAAATGTTTTTTTCTTGCAAAACAAATATTGTATGGTTACGGGAAAAGAATCTGCAACAGTTATTTAAGCATGACTGTAATTTCAAGACTGAGCTTAATATAGCTGTTCACCTGATCACTGCTGATTAGAAGTCTTGTTCATATTTAAAGAAAATTTTTAAACAACTGCAGATACTGGAAATCTGAAATAAAAACAAAAAATGCTGGAAACACTCAGCAGGTCAGGCAGCATTTGTAGAGAGAGAGAAGCAGGTTTAATGTTTCAGGTCCTGACCAAGGGTCTCAGACCTGAAGCATTTATTCTATTTCTCTTTTCTGATTATTTTCTGCAATTTTGTTTCCTGTTTGCATTTAAACCAATGTTCAATATTACCTGCAGCAGACTCGGACAATTTTCGACATGTCTGCTAATTTTATCGCAAAGTTTGTTTTAGATCATTTGACAAAGAACTGGCATTTCACCTCACTGCAGGACCTGTTAAGACTATCAGGAGTAAGGGTAACAAAGAAGAGGATTGCTTGAAGCAATCACGTTTCATCAGCTACATGTCCAATCCCAAAATGTAATCATTCAACCTCCAGTGTCAAAATAAATCAGTCAAAGCACTGACTAATTCAGCAGATTTCAATGTTTGAAAGAAAATCTTTTGAACCTGCTC
This sequence comes from Pristis pectinata, assembly GCF_009764475.1. Taxonomy (NCBI): domain Eukaryota; kingdom Metazoa; phylum Chordata; class Chondrichthyes; order Rhinopristiformes; family Pristidae; genus Pristis; species Pristis pectinata. The sequence goes on along the minus strand of NC_067435.1, from coordinate 8,896,310 downwards.
CATGCACTGTATTTTCCACCTATAGTAGAGTCATTCAGCTCAGAAATGTCCTTCAGCCCATTGTCTGTGACAACCATCAATCACCCATCGACACAGATCCTACGTTAATCCTATTTTATTCTCCCAACATTCCTTTCACCTTCCCCTGAACTCTATCAACTTACCTACACACGTGGAGAGCAGGGTGCAATTTATCATGGAAAATTAACCTACCAACCCACACATTTTTGGGATGTGTTTGCGCATTTGGGCGTAAAATCTGAGGGAACCTATGTGTCACAGGGAGGACGTGCAAACTCCATGCAGACAAGGCTGTTGGAGCTGTGAGGCAGCAGTTCTACTAGCTATGCCACTGGGCTGCAAGTAAGCACTTATTGACTAATTTCTTGGTGCATTAGTTGTGAAGGTAGTGAGAACCAGAATATTGGGTCTGATTGCAGTGAGGAAGAAGTCTGGTAATCAGGGCTTTCAAGCTACTGTATCTTCTAGGAGGCAGAAGAAAGAACAGGGAATGGTCAGGGTGGCAGACATCATTGACGATACCGTTAACCTTCCTGATGCAATGCACCGTGAAGATGGATTGGATGGAAGGAAGTGATGATCCTGTGACAGACTGGGCAGTGTTTACTGCTCTCTGCAGGTTTCGATAGTCCAGGATGCTGTCAGGATGCAACCTGTCAGGATACTTTCAACCCATCAGGATACTTTCGATCTGTAGAAGTTCGAGAGAATCCTAGTGGACAAGCCGAATTTTCCCAGACACCTAAGAAGGCACATACGCTGATGTGCTTTCCTGATCATCCAATCAATATGGAGAGACCAGGAGACGGTGCTGGTGAGATGGATGCCTGGGACCTTGAAGCTGTTGATCACCTCTACAGCGGCATTGCTTACTAAGTGGATGTGAACGAGCTCAAGGTAGCAATACTGAAATAGCTGGCAAGCTCACCTTGCCAAATCTTGTGAGGTCTTGAAAGTTCTGGTTTGTGTTTTCTTACCCCTGGAGGTGATTGCTGTGGCTACCTCCTGTCAGGTTTCTCCCCTGGAACTTCTAGCCACTCCTCTTCCCACCTCAGCACAGGGGACCTACACCTACCCCCCTCCACCCCGCCCCCTACTGTGGCCACAAGTGAGGTCAACTTGCATAAATCTGGGAGCACTTTCCTCTTCCATGAGATCTGTCCACCTAGTTAGACGTTAAGTATTGCTGCTGTTTGCGTACAGTGGGGCATGTGTCATAGATTTAGAGAGATACAGCACAGAAACAGGTCCTTCAGCCCACTGAGTCCATGCCAACCATTTACACTCTTCCTACATTAATCCCATATTCCCCCACTTTCCCAGCAATTCCCCCACCAAGATTCCACCACTCATTTACACTTTAGTGGTAAGTTACAGCAGCCAATAAACAAACAATGTGGGAGGAAACCAGAGCAGCAGGAGAAATCCCATGCCGTCACAGGGAGAACATGCAAACTCCACACAAACAACACCAGAGGTCAGGATCAAACCTGCATCACTTGCACTGCAAGGCAGAGACCCTCTGCACTAATGTGCTTCTAAAGAGTAAATCTCACTGGATCAGAGTACAGGAAACTGTCTAAATTGGGAGACAAGCTGTAAAAAATAGGCAAGTCCCTTTTACCCCTGTGTGCAAATGACTTCAACAATTTCTGAACAACAGATTTGTCTAATTTCACTTTTTTTTGGTGAGGCCTCTGATTCAGGTAAAATGTGGCATCCAGTTAGTGCATCAAAATGTTCTTAAATCCAATTTCTAACCTTGCATTTCAACTGAACCTTCTTTCCTGACTCCTCTTTGGGGCATTCATTTTGATATCTGGCTATCAAAACTGCACACAACTTTTCACACTAAACGTTACCCATGAATTCTGCATGGTTAATTTTCTGAATCTGTGTTCATGTTTAAAGGGTATGGTAGTGCAGTGATTATATTACTGGATTAGTAATACAAAGGCAAGAGTGATCTAGAACTACGAACTTAAATCTCAACAGAGCAAATGGGCAATTTTAATTCAGAGTTCTTTAAAGCATTGGTTCATCTGCAGATAGGTCATTTTCAATCATTGTAGTTTTGGAATTTTAGCAGACTACAGAAAAGATTTTGTAGAATAGTTTCAAGGATAAGATCTTGAGTAATGTGATTAACAGGATAGACCAAAGTTGCTCTTAACTCACAGAAGGTTCAGAGGAGATTTAATAGAGATAATCAAAAATATGGTGTGTCTTGATAGAATAAATAAAGAGAAATTCCTTCCATTGTAGCAGAGTGGTGCAGTTCCAAGGACCCAAGTTCAATGCTGATCTTTGGTGCTGTCTGTGTGGAGTTTGCATGTTCTCTCTGTGACTGCGTGGGTTTCCTCTGGGAGCTGAGGATTCCTACATCCCAAGATATGAGGGTTGGGAAGTTAACAGGTCATTTTAAATTGCCCCTGTTCTAGCTGGGTGGTAGAATTAATGGGAATCTGGGAAAAAGAGGTTTCAGGGAAAATTAGTGAGGTAATGAGAATGTTCTGTGAGCCAGTGTAGACTCGATGAGTGTTGAAGAAGGGCCCTGACCTGAAACAGTAACCACCTGCTTTTCTCCACGGATGCTGCCTGGCCTGCTGAGTTCCTCCAGCATCATCGTGTTTTTCTTCTAGACTCGATGGGTGAATGGCCACCTCCTATGTTATATGAAATTGTTGGAAGGGTGGAGATCTAGACCACATGGTTTTAAAGTGAATGCTAAAAGAACCAAATGTGATATGAGGAGGGATTTCACAAAGCTGTGAGTAAGCTGGATGTAACTGCCTGAGCAGCCAGGGTAACCAGATTCAGTTGTGGCTTTTTAAAAAGAATTGGAAAAATACTTGAACAATAAAAATGCAACTTTAACACTCCAGGAAAATAACCAAGTATTGGAATACATCAGAAAGTAGGGGCAAGACCAACTGGCTGAATGGTGCCACTCTACTCTGCAGTGATGTTAGTGAGTCCACAATAAAACTGGAATTAAAAACGTTAGGTGTCTGAAATGGTGAACGTGAACATACAGATTGCCATAAAATGCCATTTGTTTCAGATGTTAGAAGAACCATGCTGGTTCATATGTAAAGAGATTAAGGCTTGAATGCCCACAGTAACCTTCACCCTTTGCTTATCATGAATCTGTCTACCTCTGCCTTAAAAACATTCAAAACCTCTGCTTCCATTGCTTTTTTGAGGTAGAAAGTTCCAAAGACTCATGACCCTATGAAAGAAAAAAATTCACCTCATCTCTGTCTTAAGTGGGAGACCCCTTATTTTTAAACAATGACCCTTTGTTCTAGGCTGTACCACAAAAGGAAACATCTTCTTTATATTCACTCTATCAAAATCCCTCAGAATTTTATGCGCAAGCATCCAAATCATGGTCAGGTCAGACAGACTTAGAGGCATAGTATCATGGAGTAATACAGCACGGATACAGGCCCTTCGGCCCAACAAGTCCATGCTGACCACGGTGCCCAACCAGCTAGTGCCAATTTCCTGCATTCGGCCCATATCCATCTAACCCTCTAAGCCCCTCCATGTACCTATCCAATTGCTTCTTAAATGATACTATTGTACCTGCCTCAGCTACTTCCTCCGGCAGCTCGTTCCATACACTCACCACCCTCTGTGTGGAAAAGTTTCCCTTCAGGTCCCTTGTAAGTCTTTCTCCTCTCACCTTAAACCTGGTTTTGGACTCCCCTACCCTGGGGAAAAGTCTGTTACTATTCACCTTATCTCACAATGTGGATGGTAACAGTCTCTCATAATTTTAGACACTTCTATAAGGTCGACCCTCATTCTCCTATGTTCCAAGGGATAAAGACCTAGCCTGGCCAACCTCTCCCTATAACAGGTCCTCCAGTCCTTGCAACATCCTCTTTTCTGCACTCTTTCCAGTTTAACCACACCTTTCCTATAACAGGGTGACCAAAACTGTACACGGTACTCCAAGTGCGGCCTCACTTATACAACTGCAACATAATGTCCCAATCCTATACTCAATACCTTGACTGATGAACAATGACCTGACTTGACCTTGAAAACAATGAAAGGCATTGATCATGTGAATGCAGTCAGCAATTAAAATTGAGTTATAATTCAGGGAAAAGATAGAATTTAAAACCATGGGCTTAAGTATATTAAATGGCTTAACACACAGTATCTTGATAAGTAGGCTGTTCAATATAAAGAATTGAATTCTATTAACTGCTTTTGCAGAGACTTGAGAAATGTGTAAGGACAAGAATGCAAGGTTGTCAGTAAAAGCAAGACTGATGATCAGAAGGGTAATTACAGACTTAGATCATCTACAGTTATGGAACACTATGTACTGAACAGATCACCTATAAGTCAGAAATGTTTATTTTAATTAACTTCTTGAATGTGTGTGAAGCTGGCAAAGCACTAATGGTCCATTCCTAACTGACCTTGAGAAAATGGTACTGAGTGCTTTTTTGAACCACATCAGGGTTGAATAATGCCTATCCTGATAATGGCCCGGTCTCCTGGATTTGTTTGCTTTGTTTCTCTCAGGCTGAATATTCTAAGGAGCAACAAATAGTCTGCTGGAGGAAGTCAGTGGGTCGAGCAGCATCTGTGGGGGAAAAGCAATTGATATTCCGGGTCGAAACCCATGAGTTCTTCAAGCAGACTGTTTGTTGTTCCAGGTTTCAGCATCTGCAGTCTATTGTGTCTCTGAATATTCCATGGGTTGCTTCTGGCTCTACCTATGTCTTCCTCAAGGGTTTAGGTATGCTGCAGAGAGTTGTTAGTATTTAGTCTTCTAAAAGGTTCCATTAGGAGTTTCCAACCTCCACTTTCTTTGCCTCTTTAATCATTTATTACTTGCATACTCCTGAAATTTCAATGCGATCCACTTTGATCCAAGTCTGATCATAAAGGAAAAATGGAAGGAATTATGAAGCACCTTTCACATGGCTTACAACAAGCACTAAATCCGTCGACAACTTTTTTAGCTATACTATAGGGAAATTAGCAGCTAATGTGCACATAAGAAACCCTAATGTGGTAGAGTCATAGAGTTCATGGGCACTGAAAGTCCCTTGTTAGAGTCCCCTTTACACCAATCCTACACTAATCCCCTTTTTTTAATTCACTCCACTTACCCATCAACTCTTCCTAGATTATAAGAGTGAGGAAATCATGTTGCAGCTGTATAAATGCTTTGGTTAGGCCGCACTTAGAATATTGTGTGCAATTCTGGTCACCCCATTATAGGAAGTATGTGGATACTTTGGAGAGTGTGTAGAAGATGTTCACTATGATGTTGCCTGAATTAGAGAGCGTTAGCTATGAGGAGAGGTTGGACAAACTTGGATTGTTTTCTCTGGAGCGTCGGAGGCTGAGGGGAGACCTGACAGAAGTTTATAAAATTTGGGAGAGGCCCAGATCGAGTAGACAGTACATGCAAAGAAGAGTATGTTTTACATGACAAGACGGGGCCTGTAGAGTCAGGGAAGAGGGGGGAAAGGGCATTGGGTTGGAGGCTGTAGTAATCAGTAATCAGTTTGGTGGGAAGGGGTTGATTGGTGATACACATAGGGATGCGGCAGGCTGTGATCAGTGTGTGCGAGCCTTGAGTATTGAGGTCATCAGGACATTGGGCAGTCAGGCAATAAAGGCATCAATGATGAGTGGGGTGAGGTCTGGGACTTAGGTTGAAGGGGGTTCAGTAGGTGAGAACAGAAGGTAAGTCTAAGATTGATCCTTTTCCTGTCCAGTGCTACACAACTGTTTCCATGTGTGATAAATGGTAGCCACTCCCAGGATGATGTGGAATAAATGTATTTTCAAAAGTGTAACTTCAATAAAGTACTGTTCTTTATTTCAATGCTAAATATTCAAAACCTTATGCCAATAAGTTGAAAGTAAGAATAGAAAATATACAGTTCAATACAAAACATTGGACCAAGGGTACTACAAATGTTTGATAAGGTGGATGCTTAAAAGATCTTAGAGACACAAGAGACTACTGATGCTGGACTGTGGAGCAAAAAATGAACCTGGCAAGTCAGGCAGCTTCCATGGAGGGAAATGGACAAGTCCAGTCCAGGTGAAGGGTCTCAACACAAAACATCAAATGTCCCATTTCCCTCCACAGATGCTGCCTGACCTACAGAGTTCTTCCAGCAGCTCGTTTTTGTTTTGCTGAAAGTTTCTTTTCTCTTCTTGAAGAATCTAGAGCCTGGGAGTGCAGCCACAGTGTAAGAGATCAGCCGTTTAGGGCTGAGGTGATAAGAAAATTCTTCACTCAGATGATCGTGAATTCTGGAGCTCTGAATCTTTGGAATTCTCTACCCTGGAAGCTGTAGAGGTGCAGCCATGGAAATGTTTAAGGCTGAGATCGAAAGGGTTTTTGACACTAAGTAAAGTGAGGCATTGGTAATGAGATGGGGATTGGAGTTGAGGTCAAGAGTCACCATAATCTAGTCACGTACTCCAATGTTCTCAAAGTTGGTAATCCCGTTTGTGATAATGGACCAAAAGCCACCATTCTTTTGGAGGACATGTTAATCATTGTAAACTTGATGGGCTGAATGGCTTCTGTGCTGTGACTATCCTATGATTCTACAAATTCAGGTCCCAACTGCATGTGGGTGTGAAAAAATTCTGCAGCACTATTTTGAAAGAAGGTGTGAAGATTCCTACATTGTCCTGATTCAGCAGTCCCACTCCACTCCCTGAGGAAATAAAACCAGAAAATGGTAGTAACACTCAGCAAGTCAGGCAGCATCTGTGGAGAGAGAAACAGCATCAATCACCTGTGATGCAAAATCATTGACCTGAAACGTTAACTCTGTTTCTCTCTCCACAGATGTTGCCTGACCAGCATTTTCTGATTTTATTTCAGATTTTCAGCATCTGCCATTTTCTTTTTTGTTTGCTTTTCAACAATCTATGCTGGTCACCCCTTTGATTGCTGTTTTGTGGGCACGTACTGTGCCCTGAAGCAACAGTGACAGATGTCAGTTGTCAACACTTTGGGTGGGAAGGGTTTTGGGCGGGAAGGGTTTTGGAATGTCCCATCAAGCTACTATAACAACAGTCACAACAATTCCCTTCTTGTAACACATGCCAGATCAAACAGAGACAACAAGCTCTCTCTGTTACCTGTGACAATGAAGGACAGTCCAACAAATGGAATGTGCCATGATGATAAAATTGTAGGAGCAACATGCCAAACATTTGTGTTTTATTTTGTCACTGGCTCTTGAAAAATTTCCCACAAAGTTTAAACCTTCAACAGGAAATGCACATTTTTCTCTATTAAAATGCAACCTCAATAATATGGCACGATTTACTTCAGTGTCAAGTGATCAAATTTCTAGAGAAATAAATTGAAAGTAAGTATACAAATGTCTGCTCATAGCCCAGCTTATCTGATGTGAATCTACAGTCCATGCTTTTATTGCCAACATAAGTGGTCTCCTCACTGACCCGTCACTATTCATGTGTTCAGAACTCATCCAAAGCCCCACAGCCCTATCCCAACTTGCATTAGATCCCATTCACCTATCACCCCTGTGCTAGCTGATCCCCATTGACTCCTGGATTTGAAACCTTTATCCTGTGTTCAAAGTCTTTCATAATCTACTCCCCCAGTCCTAAATCCTGCCAGGCTCCTTTTGTGCATTCCCAGTTTCGATCACTTCATTACTGGCGACCATGTGTTTAGCTGCATGGGCCCCAAACCCTGACATTCCCTCCTTTATCCTTTCCATTTCCCCTCCTCTTAGGTTCTTCTTGAGAGGTACACGACTGACTAAGGTTTTAGTTAGCCGTACCAACATGTGTTGAACTTTACTTCTGATGGTTGGCATGGACATGGTGGGCCAAAGAGTGTGTTTCTGTGTGGTGTGACTCTAACGTTCCATCAATTCTCTTTTTGCCATTTACTTACACTAAACCAATTAGTCTACCAACACACAAGTAAACGACCTTTACACCGTCCTATTAAGAAGGCACAAAAGCAATATCTCATTCATTCGAAATTATGGGCATTGGTGGCAAAGTCAAGATTTCTTGCCCATCCTGAATTGCCCTTGCTAGGTCATTTCAGGAGGCAGTTAAAAGTCAACCACATTGCTGTGGATCTGGATTCACATCTGGGCCAGGCAAAAGATGGCAGGTTTTGTTCCCTGAAGGCTATTAGTGAACCCAATGGGTGTTTCAAACAACAATTCATTGGTTTCCCAATCACGATTTCTGATATTAGCTTCTCATTCTCAGTTTATCTAATCAATTCAATTTAATTTCCCCAATTGGGATTCAAATTCAATTTCCAAGTTATTAGGCCAGTAGCAACCATTATAAAATAAGATATCTTTATTAGTCACATATACATCGAAACACATAGTGAAATGCATCTTTTGCATAGGGTGTTCTGGGGGCAGCCCGCAAGTGCTGCCATGCTTCTGGCACCAACATAGCATGCCCACAACTTCCTATCCTGTACGTCTTTGGAATATGAGAGGAAACCGGAGCACCCGGAGGAAACCCATGCAGACACAGGGAGAACATAGAAACTCCTTACAGACAGTGGCTGGAATTGAACCCGGGTCACTGGAGCCGTAATAACATTATGCTAACCACTACAGTACCCAGCCTGCCTACTGTACAGGATCTAGACTGTTGGTGGTGCCACAGTTTTGTAGGACATAATCACAAAAGTCAGGATAATTGGTACCGGATCGTAGGAATATGGTGTATGGGAGGTTGGACAATGGGAGTATGAATAGAAAATATGAGCATGATTTACAGTGAATAAGGAGGATGTGGGATATAGTGGTGGTGCTACTAATAATCCAGGACCACAAGTGCAAATCCCACCCTGGTAACTGTGAAATAAGTTCAGTTAATAATGTGGAATTCGGGAGAAAAAAAAATCAACTTATAATGATAACTGCAAAATGTAACAAGTTGTTAAGAAAAGGTGCATCTGGTTCACAAATGTTCTCGGGGAGGAAATCTACTGTCATTACCTGGTCTGGCCTAAATGTGACTCCAGGCCCAAACCTGTGCGATTGATTGAAATGTCCTCTGAACTAGCTGAGGAAGTCATTCAGTTAGGGATGGGCAATAAATGCTGTCCTTGCCAGTAATGCTCAGACCTCAAAAAATGGATTGAAAAAGATAAATAAAGATTCTCTTGTACTCAATTAGACCTCGATGAGTTTGGCGAATATTGTTTGAAAATTAAAACCTGCAGATACTGGAAATCTGAAACAAAAATAGAAAATGCTGGAAACATTTCGCAAATTAAGAAGCACTTAACATCGCAGGCCTGGGACTCGTCTAGAGGGTGGGCTGGGGTGATGCTATAGTTCAGTCCAACAAATCTTGCAGATTATTAGAAAGGACATATTCTTGTCTATCTACAATGTGAAGCAAAATGGTTGCAAAAGATCCTCAAACTGTTGAAATTCCCTTTTCTAACCATACTCAGCCAACAAAAGACATGCCTCTTCATGTTATCCTTAAAATAGCTTTAATTTAAGCCCAAAATTCTTCTTTCAACACTGCCACAGCTGCTGCTTGGTGTTTCCCAAGCCCTTTGCAGAACCTGCTAGTTATTTCTTTCCAGATCACTGGATTAACTAGGGTAGATCCCCCTAGGGCTAATTGAACAGAATTAACAGAAAGCTTTGCATTTCTGTAACACCATTCAGGATCTGACAATAGTTGAAGCATTTAATAGGACAATGTAAAGGATGTTAACTTTTTATGTGCTGGTAGATTAATTGGTTTAGTGTTGGCAAATAGCAAAAAGGAGTCAATGGAAAGTTGGAGCCACACCACGCAGAAAGACCCCCGTCGGTATCCATCTATATTGATGAGCATTTGTGAGGACAATGGAATTCCATATTTCCTTATGATTCAGAAGGAAAGTGTTTTATCAATGCTGGCTCAAAGGACAATTGTAGTTCCCCACTTATTTCCTTATTCTCTCCACTTTCCTACCAACTCTCCCCAGATTATACCATTCACCTCGTCAGTAGAGGCAATTTATAGTGGGTAATTAACCTACCGACCTGCACGTCTTTGGGACATGGGACGCAGCAGAGGTTCAGGGTCAGCCATGATCCTTTTACACTCTGAAAGTCTGGCTCGTCTTCTCACTGTGCAAGGAGCAGCATTAGTGTCGCTGGTCTCCAGGGAAGCAGTGTGGATGTCAGAGTACATGTTGCTTTAATGTGTGTGCCTTAAAGCCTGCACTAACATTGGTGTGGTGGATTGATGTTAACAAAATGGATTGCTTTGATCTGTATAGTGTCGAGCTTCTCGATGTTCATTGGTGCTTTAGTCTCCCATTGACTGTGAAAGGCACAACCCTTTTCTTTCACAACACACAAAACGCTGGGTGATCTCAATGAGTCAAGCAGCATCTGTGGAGGGAAATGGACTGTTGATACTTCGGGTCAAGACTCTTAATCTGGACTCCCACCCAAAACATCGACTGTCCATTTCCCTCCACAGATGCTACCTGACCCGTTGAGTTTCTCCAGTGCTTTGTGTGTTGCTCTAGATTCCAGCATTTGCATTCTCTCTTGTGTCTCTGTCAACTCTTTTCTTTCCTTCAGTTATTTCTCTGATAATATCTCTTTGAATTTTAGGTATTTATTATGTTCATCACTGTCCCCCTAATAATCCAAACGTTACCTCCCTAACCTGTTCTGTCAGGTTGACACTTGCATTGTGTGTACACAAAAGATGACTGAACAAACAAGGACGAACATTGAGCAATCAACAGGATTGAAAGCACTCCTTTCAATAATACAACTACGAAGTTTTCACACAAGTATAATAGGAAATTTTTATTAGATTGAGAAGAACTTGGCTTCTGCAAGTCAGCAGATCATGTCAATTCATGCATCATCTACTTCTTGAAAGAACGACAGTGAGATGGAGTGTGTAAGTGGGTAATGTTTCATTTTATATAATTGCCCTGGGAGCTGGTAATTCCAACTTGAAATTTCTTCACTCAGGCATTGTGAATCTGTAGAATTCTTAACTCCAGGGTCCTTACTGCATTATATATTCATAGCTGAGGTTGGCGGTGTCTTGGGCATCAGAGGAATTGAGGGATGTGGTGATCGAGGGGCAAAATTGAGAAAGAACACTCGCCATGATCTCATTGAAAGATGGAGCACGCTTGAGCAGTAACATGGCCTACTCCTGCTCCTAATAAATATGTTCTTTAAACTTTTCATTGTTTTATTGAAGTGTAACTCATGATTAACCTTCTGCTAAGCAAGGACGTTCACATTTCTTACCATGGCAACGAAGGAGTCCAGGCCAATTTCTTGAAGAGCTATCAGTATTCCACTCTCAACCATTGGCTACTGATTCACATCATTGGTGGACATGGATCCATGTGGCTTGTAAAACATCTGCTATGTTTGCCTGAGAAATAATAACCAGTGTGTATCAAAGCAGTCCTTTGTGTGTGAGTTACTTGGAAAGGTTTCATACCAATACAATTTTTTTATTGACCCTTCTCTTGGCTTGGAGCCAGTTATGTTCCTGACTCATAATTTCTTATCTTTACACATCAGTGTCCCTAAGGAAACACTGTACAATCAGAAGTAATATTTAGAGTTAAACATTTCCAAGCTTTCACAACTACAGGTCAAAAAGAAGCCACAAAACTTGAGTATAATTTTTCACTGGAAAACTATTGACTCAGAGCTGGATGAACTCCAGATCATTGGGGAAACTAAGGAGATGATAGGAGTTACCAGGAGGCATTCACACCTAAGTTACAGGATGCAGGTAGCTTGGTGACCGTCAGGAGAGGGAAAGGGGATAGGCAGTTAATGCAAGGTACCTCTGTGGCTGTTCCCCTCAGTAACAAGTATATCACATTGGATACTGTTGGGGACGACAACCTACCAGAGGAAAGCCACAACGGCCTGGTCTCTGGTACTGAGTCTGGTTCTGTGGCTCAGAAGGGAAAGGGGGAGAGGAGGAGTGCGGTAGATGATAGGGGATTCATTGTTTGGAGGAACAGATAGGAGATTCTGTGGACAAGAACGAGACTCCCAGATGGTGTGTTGCCTCCCAGGTGCCAGGGCCAGAGACATCGCAGATCAAATCCACAGCATTCTTAAGGGGGAAGGTGAGCAACCAGAAGTCATGGTACACATTGCTACCAAAGGCATAGATAGGAAAAGGGATGAGGTCCTGAAGAAGGAATATAGGGAGTTAGGAATGAAGCTAAAAAGCAGGACCTCAAGGATAGTAATCTCTGGATTGCTGCCTGTGCCACGCACCAGTGAGGGTAAGAATAGGAAGATATGGCAGACGAATGCATGGCTGAAGATTTGGTGCAGGGGGTAGGGGTTCAGATTTATGGATCACTGGAATCTCTTCTGGGGAAGGTATGATTTGTACAAAGGGGACGGGTTACACCTGAACTCGAGAGGGACCAATGTCCTTGCGGGTAGGTTTGCTAGAGCTGTTGGGGAGGGTTTAAACTAGGTTGGCAGCGGGTTGAGAACCAGAGTGTTAGATCAGATAATGAAGAAGTTAGTATAAAGGAAGATGCAATGTGCAAAGAGACAATGAGGAAGGATTGGCAGCAGATAGGGCCAAAATGCAGTCAGTTGGATGAGTTGAAACGTGATTACTTTAACATGAGAAGTATTAAGAATAAAGGTGATGAACTTAGAGCGCGGATCAGTACATGGAATTACGATGTTGTGGCCATTACAGAGACTTAGCTATTGCAAGGGCAGGATTGGCTGCTTGATTTTCCAGGGTTTAGATGTTTCAAAAGGGATAAGGAGGGAGATAAAAGAGGGGGAGTGGCATTGCTCATCAGAAATAGTATCACAGCTGTAGAAAGGGAGGACGTCATGGGGCAATTATCTACTGAGTCATTGTGTGTGGAAGTCAGAAACAGGAAGGGAATGCTCACCCTATTGGGAGCATACTATAGGCCCCCCAATAGCCACCAGGGCACTGAGGAGAAGATAAGTAGGCAGATTTTGGAAAGGTGCAAAAATAACAGGGTTGTTGTCATAGGTAACTTCAACTTCCCTAATATTGATTGACACCTCCTCAGTGCAAAAGGTTTAGATGGGGCAGAATTTGTTAAGTGTGTCCAGGAAGGATTCCTGACACAGTATGTGGACAGGCCAACTAGAGGAGGCCATACTGGATCTAGTACTAGGCAATGAACTTGGTCAGGCGACAGGCTTCTCAGTGGGTGAGCATTTCAGAGATAGTGACCACAATTCTCTGACCTTTAGCATAGCCATGGACAAGGATAGGAACAGACGATGTGGGAAAATATTTAACTGGAGGAGGACTAACTACTATGGTATTAGGCAGGAACTTGGGAGTGTAAATTGGGAACAGATGCTCTCCGGGAAATGCACAGCAGAAATGTGGAGGCTGTTTAGGGAAACCTTGCATGGGGTTCTGGACAGGGTGGACCCAGTGAGACAGGGAAAGAATGGTAGGGTAATAGAACCATGGTTGACAAGGGAGGTGAAACATTTAGTCAAGAGGAAGAAGGAAGCATACTTAAGGTTTGGGAAGCAAGTATCAGGCAGGGCTCTCAAGAATTATAAGGTAGCCAGGAAGGAGCTTAAGAAGGGACTTAGGAGAGCTAGAAGGGGCATAAGAAGGCCTTGACGAGTAGGAACAAGGCATTCTACACATAGTGAAGAACAGGAGGATGACTAGGGTGAGGGTAGGACCGCTCAGGGATAAAGGGGGAAACGTGCCTGGAGGCGGAGGAGGTAGGGGAGGTCCTTAATGAATACTTTGCTTCAGTGTTCACTAGGGAGAGATATTTTGACAAATGTGAGGTCAGCGTAGAACAGGTTAACGTGCTGGAACATGTTGAGGTTAAGAAAGAGGTAGTGTTGGAAATTCTGAAAAATATTAGGATAGATAAGTCTCCAGGGACGGGCAAGATATACCCTTGGTTACTATGGGAAGTGAGGGAAGAGATTGCTGGGGTATTGATGATGATATTTGTGTCCCCCCGGCCACAGGAGTGGTACTAGAGGATTGGAGGATGACAAATGTTGTTCCGTTGTTCAAGAAAGGTAATAGGGATAATCCTGGGAATTATAGGCCAGTGAGTCTCACATCAGTGGTGGGCAAACTATTAGAGAGAATTCTTAAGGACAGGATTTATGAGCATTTGGAGAAGCATAGTCTTATTAGGGACAGTCAGCATGGCTTTGTGAAGGGCAGGTCATGCCTCATGAGCTTAACTGAGTTTTTTGAGGAGGTGACAAAACAAATTGACAAAAGTAGAGCGGTGAATGTGGTGTATATGGACTTTAGTAAGGTGTTTTGAAAAGGATCCCCATGGTAGGCTCATCAAGAAAGTCATGAGGTGTGGGATCCATGGAAACTTGGCTATGCAGCTTTGGAATTGGCTTGCCCACAGAAGGCAGAGGGTGGTAGTAGATGGAGCGTATTCTGCCTGGAGATCAGTGACTAGTAGTGTTCCACAGGAATCTATTCTGGGACCCCTGCTTTTTGTGATTTTTATAAATGACTTGGATGAGGAGGTGAAGGGAATGGGTTGGTAAGTTTGCAGATGACACGAAGGTTGGGGTGTTGTGGATAGTGTAAAGGGTTGTCGTAGGTTACAACGGGATATAGACAAGATGCAGAGTTGGGTGGAGAAGTGGAAGATGGAGTTCAATCCAGACAAGTATGAGGTGATAAACTTCGGAAGATCAAACTTGAAGGCGGAGTACAAGGTTAATGGCAGGATTCTTAGTAGTGTGGAGGAACAGAGGAATCCAAGTCCATAGATCCCTCAAAGTTGCCGCACAAGTTGATACAGTGATTAAGAAGGCGCATGGTGTGCTGCCTTCATTAGTTGGGAGACTGAATTCAAGAGCTGCGAGGTAATGTTATAGCTCTATAAAACCCTGGTTAATCACACTTAGAATATTGTGTTCAGTTCTGGTCACCTCATTACAGGAAGGATGTGGAAGCTTTAGAGAGGGTGCAGAGGAGATTGCTCAGGATGCTGCCTGGTTTAGAGAGCATGTCTTATGAGGAAAGGTTGAGCAAGTTAGGGTTTTTCTCTATGGAGCGATGCAGGATGACAGGTGAATTGATAGCGGTGTATAAGATTATGAGGAGCATAGATAGAATGGACAGCCAGCACCTTTTCCCCAGGGTGGCAATGGCCAATACCGGGGGACATCAGTTTAAGGTCAGAGGAAGAAAGTTTAGAGGGGATATCAGAGGTAGGATTTTTACACAGAGAGTGGTGGGTGCCAGGAGCGCACTGCCGGGGGTGTTGGTAGAGGCTGATAAAGCAGGAACATTTAAAAGTCTCTTAGATAGGTACATGGATGTAAGAAAAATGGAGGATTATGGGCTGTGTAGGAGGGAAGGGTCAGATTGATCATAGAGTAGGTTTATATAGGTCGGCACAACATCGTGGGCTGAAAGGCCAGTACTGTGCTGTACTGATCTATGTTCTATGTTCAAAGTTGTGATATACAATTACTCAAGGGTATGATCGCATCCTGGTTAATGGACCAGCAACCCAGGATTGAGTGGGTTTACATCGCCCCTGCAAGCTATAGAATATAAATTCTATTAATTAGTTAATTAAAAATCTTGAATGGAAAAGTTGTGTCAGTAATGGTGAAAACAGAATTCTTGGATTGTCATAAAAATTTAGCTGTCTCACTAATGCCCTTGAAACCCCTACTTAGCTGGTGTGTGTTATATGTGACTCCTGGTTATATGCGCCCCACTTTGGATTATTAGGGGGACAATGATGAGCGTAATACCCAAAATTGTAAGAGATATTATCAGAGCTACCATTGAAGGAAAGGAAAAGGTTGTACCTTTCACAGTCAATAGGTGATTGAAGCTTACTGTGCAAGGAGCACCACCAGTAACATTGGAATCCAGGCAAGCTGCAAGTATGTTGCACTTGTAACTATTGTCTGTAAATTGGCACTTGTTTCCTTTGTTGTTGGGGATTGCCAACAATGCTGGCCTTGACAGAATGTAAAAGCAATGTCTAGGGCAGAATTGCACCAGTGTTTATGGCCAACCCCAGCGTCCTCCCACTGATGGTTGGCTAACTCTAGAACACATTGGTTTAAAGGCATGAGTTCATGCAGTGTAGCAGTGCATCCTTATACTCAACAGAACATTTGTAAGATTACGCTTCTTCATCACAGAAAGGTTACAGCAAGGAAGGAGGATATTCGGCCCATTGAGACTGTGCTGGGTCTATCCAGGTGCATAATGGTTAATTCCTCTTCCCAAACCTCTGGAATTCTTTTTCCATTCAAGTGCTTCTCTAGATAATCTATGGGTTAAGGGGTGAAGACTGGCCAGGACACAGTGGTTAACTCCCTAACTCTTCTTTTAAGTGTTACCTTGGGTTCTTCTACCACCATTTGAGAGAGTTGATGGAGCCCCAGTTTAATACCTTTTCCTAAGTTGGTGCCTCTGATAATGCAGGACCCACTCAGTACCATACTGCGTGTCAACTTTGTGAATTTGTCTCAAGAAGCTTCTGGTGAGAGTGTCTGAAATGGTTGAATTATTGATTCGGAAGGATGCAAATTACCTTTGTCTTTTTGACAAGGTATTTAGCCACAGCTCCACGTCCAATCTCGGCGGCGCAGTTAGAGCTCCAGTGACCCAGGCTCAATCCTGACCTCCGGTACTGTCTGTGTGGAGCTTGCACTGCGTGTGTTTCCTCCAGGTGCTCTGGTTTCCTCCCACATCCCAAAGACATCCAGGTTGGTTGCTTAATTGGCTACTGTGCTCTGGTTGTGGAGGTGAATGGCAGAATCTGGGAGAAGTTGATGGGAATGTGGGGAGAGGGGACCAAAACGGATTACTGTGAATGGGTGCTTGATGGATTACAGAAACTTGGTGGGTGAAAGGACCTGTCTCCATGTGTGAATGTATGACTGATTGAAGAGCATAATTCCTGTTCTTCCTGGTCTTAGGTGGATATTCATTACTCAACCTGCTCCTTCTTCTCCCTCTGCCAGGTAACCCTGCTTCATCAACTTTCTGCCGAAGGAACGGGCCCCTATCTGACACAACAGGATTGTGCTAAACTTTGTTGATAGGTGGTTCAGCAAGATCTCAGCTATCTCTGTTTAACTTAGGAATCTTGGTAAGGCGCTGTGAGAACTATCACTTTTTCTTCAGATGGCACCATGGGATCTTTAACATCCAGAAGTGGAAGGTCTGAACCGGTCCTAATGCCTCATCCAAGATACTCCATCCTCAGCGATACAGTGGCACCTCAGTGTAGCTCTGAAGAAGACATCCAGATGAAGTCTTGAATTGAGGCTAGGTGAAAGACTTCCAACAGGGGCAAGATCCATTAAGCATTCTGAGGCACCACATTCAGCTTATTAATGCAATATGTCCCTTCAGGTACACTGAAGACCTTGTACTCAGGTTATTGGGGATGGTAGCAGAATGGTTAAGTTGTTAGACCAGCAGCCTGAACTCCCAATCATTGCTCCAGACACCTGAGTTCAAACTCTGCTGTGGTAACTGGGAAATATGACTTCAAGTAACTATTTAAATCTGGCATGACATGCAAAGCCAGTTGCAGCAAGTTGCAGCTGGTTTGGAAAGTCAAACCAGTGTGGGACTTATACTATGAATGGTAGGGCACTAGGGAGTGTAATAGAACAGAGGGACCTGGGAGCACAAGTGCATAGTTCATTGAAAGCAGAATCACAGGTAAGCAAGGTGGTGAAAAAAGGCGTTTGGCATGCTGGCCTTCAACAGTCAGGGCATGGAGTATAGGAGCTGGGAAATTATGTTGCAGTTGTACAAGTTTTGGTGAGGCTGCACTTGGAGTACTGTGTACAGTTCTGGTCACCCTGTACAGGAAAGACGTGGTTAAACTGGAAGGTGCAGAAAAGATTTACGAGGATTTTGCCAGGACTAGAGGGCCTGAGTTATAGGGAGAGGTTGGCCACGCTAGGTCCTTATTCCTTGGAAAGTAGGAGAATGAGGGTCAACCTTACAGGAATGTTTAAAATTATGAGAGGTATAGATAATGTGTACGGTAACAGTCTTTCCTAGGGTAGGGGAGTCCAAGACCAGGGGAAATAGATTTAGGGTGAGAGGGGAAGATTTAAAAGGGACCTGAGAGGCAACTTATTCATGCAGAGGGTGGTGAGTATATGGAACGAGCTGCCAGAGGAAGTGGTTGAGGCAGGTATCATTTAAGAAGCACTTGGACAGGTACATGGAGTGGAGGGGCCTGGAAGGATATGGGCCGAATGCAGGAAATTGGAGCTAACTAGGTGGACAACGTGGTCAGCATGGACTCAATGGGCTGAAGGGCCTGTATCCGTGCTGTATTGCTCTATGACTCTATGACTCTATAACACAAAACTCCAGTCCAGATGTAAGGTCTCGACCGGAAACGCCGACTGTCCATGGATGCTGCCTGACCAACTAAGTTCCTCCTGCAGCTCGTTTCTTGCTAAATACAAAACTGTACAAGGAACTAAATCTGCTGTACTTTTTCATTTGTCCTATACATGATTCTAAATCCACCAAAATATTTGATTTTCAACTGCCTTCTCAACCCAGGGACAAGTAGGGATGGAAAATAAACGTTGGTGTTGCCCAGCAACATCCACATCCCATGAGTGAATGAATTAAAAAAGAAAATCCGCTGGAAGGAATTTCACCATCATTAGCTTTTCTTCTCAGCTTGAAATAAAGTGCCTGTGGTGTTTCAAGTGAAGACAGTATTGAATTGGATAGCCTCCATACGTCTGGCTAATGTCCATGAAAGTTTCAGAAAGATAGACATGCTTTTCACAGTGCCATAAATTAGGTTTCATGTGTTCCTTCTTTGCACAAGACAGATTTATTCAAAGGAATGCTACTAATCAACCTTCACAGCCAAGAAAAAGTAAATGATGCCTTAATAACTCCAGAGTTGAGTCAAAGGATGGAAACTGGGAGTAATGAGGAACCTGGGAGGCCTGGAACTGTTCTGTAGGTGAGAGGGATGAGATGTATTGGTATTGGTATTGGTATTGGTTTATTATTGTCACTTGTACCGAGGTACAGTGAAAAGCTTGTCTTACAAACCGATCGTACAGGTCAATTCATTACACAGTGCAGTTACATTGAGTCAGTACAGAGGCCATTGATGTAGTACAGATAAAAAGCAATAACAGTATAGAATAAAGTTTCACCGTTACAGAGAAAGTGCAGTGCAATAAGGTGCAAGGTCACAACAAGGTAGATCGTGAGGTCAGAGTCCATCTCATTGTATAAGGGAACCGTTCAATAGTCTTATCACAGTGGAGTAGAAGCTGTCCTTAAGTCTGGTGGTACGTGTCCTCAGGCTCCTATATCTTTTACCCGATGGAAGAGGAGAGAAGAGAGAATGTCCCGGGTGGGTGGGGTCTTTGATTATGCTGGTTGCTACACCGAGACAACGAGAGGTAAAAACAGAGTCTAAGGAGGGGAGGTTGGTGTCTGTGATGTGCTGGGCTGTGTCCACAACTGTCTGCAGCTTCTTGCGGTCCTGGGTGGAGCAGTTGTCGTACCAAGCCGTGATACATCCAGATAAGATGCTTTCTATGGTGCATCGGTAAAAGTTGGTGAGAGTCAAAGGGGACAAACCAAATTTCTTTAGCCTCCTGAGGAAGTAGAGGCGCTGGTGAGCTTTCTTGGCCATGGCGTCTATGTGATTTGACCAGGACAGGCTGTTGGTGATGTTCAATCCCAGGAACTTGAAGCTCTCAACCCTCTCGACCTCAGCACCATTGATGTAGACAAGTGCATGTACACCGCCCCCTTTCCTGAAGTCAATGACCGGCTCTTTAGTTTTGTTGACATTGAGGGAAAGGTTGTTGTCATGACTACTATGTTACTGAGCTCTCTATCTCCTTCCTGTACCCTGACTCATCGCTTGAGATCATCTGCAAACCTGTAGATGGAGAGCAGAATCTGGCCACACAGTCATGAGTGTATAGGGAGTAGGGTAGAGGGCTGAGGACGCAGCCTTGTGGGGCACCAGTGTTGAGAGTAATCGTGTCGGAGGTATTGCTGCCTATCCTCTCTGATTGTGGTCTGTTTGTTAGAAATTCAAGGATCCAGTTCCAGAGGGAGGTGTTGAGTCCTAGCTCTCAGAGTTTGATGACAAGCTTGCTTGGAATTATTGTATTGAAGGCAGAGCTGTAGTCAATAAACAATAGTCTAATGTATGTGCCTTTACTGTCCAGATGCTCCAGAGCTGAGTGTAGGGCCAGGGACATGGCATCCGCTGTAGACCTGTATCGCCAATAGGTGAATTGCAATGGGTCCAGGTTGTCTGGTAGGCTAGAGTTGATGTAGAGAGGCTATGAAGGGCTTGGATTATGTTGAATGGCCATTTTGCCCGGCTTTCAACAATAGCAGGATTATTGGCCTGTTCTAGCAAGAAAGAAAAGAAAATACAAAGGTAACTCGAACAGCCAGGACAAGAAGCTGAGCTTTCAGGGGTAAATTTCAGATTATAAGGGACTTGGTGGGTCAGAGTAACTATAAGGAACCAGAGAAGGAACCACATAAAACAGTGCACACTGAAAATTTTCATAAGATTTACGGAGTATTCGAATTGTCAGAGGTTTGCATTAAGACAATGATTCATTCATGAGACATAACAAAATGAGTAGATACAACACTAACATAGGAAAAGAGGAAGCCTTTCATAACCACAGGTGTACCGAAGCACTCTTTCGCCTGAGGAATAGCTTTATTTTGTACTACACTTTTATCCGAAACAGTGTAGGCAACAAGAACATCACTTTGTGCACAGCAAGCTCCCACAAAGCAACAATGGCCAGATTACCTGCTTGACAATTTAAGGATTGATCTGGGATAATTCCCTGCTCTTCTTCAAACAGTGGCCATGGGATTATTCAAGTCATCTTTACAGGGTGGTTAAGGGCCTTTCCATCTCACCTAGAAGACAGCTGTATGATGAGGTTTTGGATTATTCTAGGCAGAAGCCATCACAGACACAATGAACTGAATGCTATAAGCCTTCATAGTTCTGCATAATGACTTGAAGTGTTTTATCATAAGTACTTCTGAGGTGAGTGAATTATCTTCAGAGGAGAGATGAGATTGAGCCTATGTTCACTCGTCTAGGAGAGTTGACCTCATTGAAACATATAAACTTCTAAGAGGGATTGAAGGGTACATGGTGGAGAGGT
Organism: Pristis pectinata; assembly: GCF_009764475.1. Taxonomy (NCBI): domain Eukaryota; kingdom Metazoa; phylum Chordata; class Chondrichthyes; order Rhinopristiformes; family Pristidae; genus Pristis; species Pristis pectinata. Next base: position 8,875,044 of record NC_067435.1, on the reverse strand, counting down.
TATTTTCTCAGACTGGAGAGTCTAGAGCCAAGGGACACACTCACAGGGCCATAAGACCATAAGATACAGGAGGAGAACCAGGCCATTCAGCCCACTGAATCTGCTCCACCATTCAATCATGGCTGATTTTTTTTCAACCCCATTCTCCCACCTTCTCCTCATAACCCTTAACCCCCTTACCCCTACTTATCAATCTCTGCTTTAAATACCCCCAATGACTTGGCCTCCACAGCCCTCTTGTGGCAATGAATTCCACAGATTTGCCACCCTCTGGCTGAAGAAATTCCTCCTCATCTCAGTTTTAAAGGGATGTCCCTTTATCCTGAGGCTGTGCCCTTGGACCCCAGATTCTCTTACTGATGGAAACATCCTCTCCACGTCCACTCTGTCCAGGCCATTCAGTATCCGATAGTTTTCAATGAGATCCCCCCTCATCCTTCTGAACTCCATCGAGTACAGGCCCAGGGACATCAAGCACTCCTCACATTATGCTTTTCATTCCTGGGATCAGGTATTAACATCTGAGATAAGGACCTTTTCTCTACTCTTTAGAATTCTCTCCTTCAGAGGGGATAATAAGTTTTCCTACATACCCTGGACATTATTCATTGACACTTCTCCATCCTATATTTCTAATCGACCTTCTACATTCCGGCTTTGGTTTTTGCATGGAATCATATCTGTGGGGACAAGAGACTGCAGATGCTGGAAATCTGGAGCAACACACAGAAAATGCTGGAGGAACTCAGCATCCAAGGAGGGAAATGAACAGTCGACGCTTTGAACCGAAACCCTTCATCAGGACTGGAAAGAAAGAGAGCAGAAGCCAGAATAAAAGGGTGGCGGTGAGGGGGAGGGCAATGACCAGGCAGGTGATAGGTGAGTCCAGGTGAGGGGACAATGCAGGTAACTGGGGGAGAAGGGGAAATTGGTTTGATGTGAGAAGCTGAGAGGTGATAGATGAGTCCAGGTGAGAGGGGGGAAGGTAGGTGGGTGGGGGAGGGAGGTGGAAAAAGGGAATGATGTGAGAACCATAGAACCATACAGCACAAAACAGGCCCTTCGGCCCACCATGTTGTGCCGTCATGGGAGCTGGGAGGTGACAGCTGGAAGAGGCAAAGGGCTGAAGAAGATGGAATCTGATAGGAGAGGACAGTGGACCATGGAATAAAGGGAAGGAGGTGGGGAACCAGAGGGAGGAAGGTGTGTGTAATGGGCAGGTCGTGAGGGCAAGGGAGGGGTAAGAGAAGGGTAAAGGGTCCAGAGAAGATGAGAGAAAACAAGGTGGGGGGGGGGGGGGACAGTGGAGAGTGGTTACCAGAAGTTAGAGAAATCAATGTTGATGCTGTCAGGTTGGAGACTACCAAGGCAGAATGTCAGGTGTTGTTCCTCTAATCTATGTCTAGCCTCAACTTGGCAGTAGAGGAGGCGGTGGACAGATATCAGTGTGGGAATAGGAAGTGGAATTAAAATGGCTGGCCACCAGGATCTCATCAATTTCTCTAACTTCCGGTAACCACTTCCCTCTGTTCCCTGCCTCCCCCCCCCCGGCCAGAAATGTCAGCTGTTCATTTCCCTACATTGATAATGCCTGACACACTGAGTTCCTCCAGCATTTTCTGTGTTGCTTCATATCTGAGGGGGTTGTTCTTCAACCTTCAGCAGGTCTTCCTCAATGCCTCATCAGTGGTCAGACCACCTCAGTTGTTCAGTATATTGAAAGCTGACACTGGGGGAGTTTTGAATACCAAGCGAATCAGGAACGGGGATCAGATAAATGGGGTACAGGATTAGCTGTGATCCAGTTGGGTGGTGACGTGGGCTCAAGGAGTCAGATGTCCGACTCACCATTTCATTTCTTTTATTAATGTAATAGAAGAGGCAATCAATATATTAATAAAGATAATGCATAATTGTTTAAATAGTTGGGCTGTAATGGAGCATGGAAACTTTAAGGCCATAATGTTGCCTTTCAACATTGCAAATTGTAATTAACCACAAAACAACACCGTTCTGCTCTTGCAACTTCTCCTACGCACCCCACACAAAACTCTGAACGATGTCCATTGACACTATTCCATTCTATTTCCACATACGCTCTTCTGCATTCCTGCTTTGGGCTTTGAGCGGGGTCATATCTGAGGCAAATGTTTCATCACACGACAGCCGATCTTCCTTGATGCCTCACCGATGGTCACACCGCCTCCAATACCACAAAGCCTGCTCGAGCAATATGTTGCAAAGTCCTCCAACTGACCTTCGCTAAACTCCAATCAAGTCGGACACTCTGTGTTTATACCATGCGATCCTTCTTGCTTCCCTCAAGACCCACTCACTGGAGTGGGGGGGGAGATAACTACTGATCCATCAGAGATCTGGGTCTTGACATTGCAACACGATTCTGCAATAGATACTCAGAGGCATAAGGAAGTCCAAAAATACCACAATTAAGACGTCAACAAAATCCATCCTTGTCTTGCTCTGCTCAATCCACATCCCAGCCCTTGTAGGTTGGGGTACTTCAGCTTTTTGTCTAGCTATGTTTTAAATATGATAAAAGTTTCTGCCTCCTGTTCTGATGAAGGGTCCTGGACTGAAAGGTTAACTGTTGCTCATTCCACAGATGTCACCGGACTTGCTGACTTCTGCAGCATTTTCTGATTTTTGTTATTTCTCCAAGTCCCCAACCATCCCCAAAAGGATGAAACTGCTCCTCATCTCCCGTCTAATCCTTCCATCCACAAATTAAACTTCTGCCTCTTGGTTTTGATCTCTTGTGTTAAGAAAAATAAATCCTTCCCATCCACTCTATCATAAATTTATGCACCTCGATTAAATCTAGATAGCGATCAAGAGAAAAAAACAGTTACAAACAGAGCTCAACATTGGAAGAGAGAAGCAGGAATGCAGGCATTCAGCCCTGTGAATCTGATCCACCGTTCCTTGCAATTGAGGCTGACTTTTCCCCTTATTTTGCACAATGTCTTTGATTAACAAGGAGATATCAGCCTCAGATTTAAAATTAATTACTGGCCTGGCATCAATTGCTTTTTGGAGCATGGAAACTTAAACTAAGCTCACAACGTTAGATAATACCAACTCTTCACCAGCCTCTGTCTGTAGAAGTGCTCTTATCTCCATTCCTGTAAAGTGTGCCACAGTTATCTTATGTTTATAAAATCATGAGGGGCATAGGTAAAATGGATTGTCACAGTCTTTTTCCCAGGGTAGAGGAGGGTAAAACTTGGGGGCATAGGTATAAGTTGAGAGGTAGGGGAGGGTAAAACTAGGGGGCATGGATTTAAGGTGAGAGGGGAAAGATTTTAGGGGACCTGAGGGGCAACCTTTTCACACAAGAGGGTGGTGGGTATATGGAGCGAGCTTCCAGAGGAAGAGTTAGAGGTGGGTAGAATTACAACATTTAAAAGAAATTTGGACAGGCATACGGATCGGAAAGGTTTAGAGGGATATGGGCCAAACACAGGCAAATGGGACTAGCTCAGGATGATACCTTGGTCGGCATGGATGAGTTGGTCCAATGGGCATGTTTCCTTGCTGTATAATTCTATGACTCTATACTCACTAATCCTCGACTCCTATTGTCAATAATCTTCCCACAGACCCATGTGTTTGTCAGGTAGGTAAATACAGTCAATTTACACCAATACCATTATTAGTCTCTATCCTAAAAATTCCTCGTTTACCGCAAAATATTCTTAAATAGCTCTTGCCTCAGAGTGTTGAAAGGTGATTCAGATGGTTTAGGCACTTGGTCTTTTGAAATGATGCCAATGTAGATTAGTCTCCATTGAAGAAGCTATCAACTTTATACTTTTACTGGCAAAGAAAAATGTTTGGTTTCATTAAATAGTCTGTGCATCTGAGCCCAAGGCTATTATTCCATTATGACAGCAGTACTAAGCCAATGGATTCTATCACACATTAAAATCTGTGACAAGTGCATCGCAAAGGACAGGCCCAAGACCGAAGGTAAAATTTTTGGAAGAGGTCATACAATGGGATGGACGTCCATGATGCCTGTTGGGACTCAGTCAGGAGAATGTCCAGAGACTGATGAGAATCCCTGTGTTGAATATACTTAACAACTGAGTCTCCACAAGCCGCTAGGGTAGAGAGTTCCAATGATTCACTATCTCTAACTCCTTTGCATCTTAGGTTTGAATGGCCAGTCCCTTACTTTGTTATCATGACCCTTGGTTAAATAACCTTTGTTGTTGTAATATGAAGAGGGAGATGGAGCCATGTGTTGTTCATCTGCGTGCAGTCACCATTCTCCCCGATTGTCCATCTGGTTAATTACTGGTATGCCAGTGCTGCAACAACAGATAAATGCCACATATCCCACAACTCAGTCCAGGATGTCCTCAGGTAATGAATGGGTTCAGTTTTAACAGACATCCATAGGTCAATTTTGTCCATAAGTCAGAAGATACACAAAATCACTCGATATGCTAATCCTACCTCCACAGTACTATAATGAATGGTGTTGATGAGGGCAAATTAACATGAACATTTATTTATTGTCTTCCCCTGCCTAGTTACAGTGATACTGAATCAGGATGTCCCATGCTCAATGGCTGGTTTCAATGGTCTTGAACTATCAGTAGGTGTTACGTTGTTTATTAAGTATCATTGCACAAGTATCAACAAAAGCTCTACCATGTTAGTTGGTGTCTTAACAATAGCACCCACTGTTCTCTGAGTTGCGATTAAGTCTTGCTCATCAGTTCAATAGCCTAAGTATTCCAGTCCAGATGAAGGGTCTCGACCCAAAATGCTGACTGTCCATTTGGCTCCACAGATATTGTTCGACCTGTTGGGTTCTTAAGCAATTTGTTTTATGCTCCAAATTCCAGATTCTGCAGTCTCTTATATCTCCATTCCACTGATCTCTGCAGGAATTAGCTTCACTCTGATTCCATGTTGTTGTAATCTGGATGTGACTTTCTCCAGGACCATCAGATGCTCTATCAATGCAGGTGTTGAAAACGGGATATCATCCATGAAGATGATGATACAGTCCAGCCTGGCAAAATCTGGTCCATGACGTGCTGAAAACCCATTAGTGTTGTTGATTAAAACTCCACAGGCTGGGCAATAATATCCATGTGTCCCTCATGGGTGTGAATGGTGAGGTGGACTTCTGACTCTGGATCTAACTCCAGATGCTGGTACGTGAATAAACCCAGTCAACTGAAGAACCTTCCACAGTAACAAGTAGTAAATCCCTTGTGCTGGGTAATGGATATGTTTCAGCTTTTATACAGACATTCACTCTGACCTTACAGTCATCACTATATCCCCACAGTCTAGTCTTGCTTTGGTATAATCATAATAGGAGCTATCCTGCCACTCCTCTCAGAATGCCTCTCCAGGTGATCCAGTTTATTCTCAACCCCTTCCTTCAGGGCACAGGGACAGGTCAGGGCTGATGGGAGGTGGGAGTGGGTTCTACCTCCATATGCTTTGTTGTTTATCTTCCTTAAAAACAGAAGCAAGTCTACCCCATACTTCCCGCAGTGCAGGTTGTGGAACACTGGCTTTGTAAACTGAAGTTTAATCTAATATCTTTCAGCCAGTTCCACCTCAATAGCACAGGGTTGTTGCCCTTCACTAACAGCGGGGACTGGATCCAACCACTGTCTCTGTACTTCATTGAAACTTAAATCTCTCTCAGAACAGGAATGCCATCATTTGTATATTGCAAGAGGTGAAAGGCGCACCTCACAATGCTTCTCTTTGTAAACATGATTTGGCATAAGTGACACAGATGACTCAGTGTCTAGATGGATGCTTACTGATTTTTCTATCAGCTCTATCTGGAGGTAAATTCTCTAAATCCATCTACAAATTTGCAGATGATACAGTCACTTATGCCAAAACGCATTTACAGTGGGCCGTATCTCTAATAACAATGAGTCAGAGTACAGGAAGCAGATCGAGAGCTTAGTAACATGGTGTCATGACAACAACATTTCTCTCAATGTCAGCAAAACAAAAGAGCTGCTCATTGACTTCAGGAAAGGGGGTAGTGCACATACACCTGTCTACATCAATGGTGCTGAAGTCGAGAGGGTTAAGAGCTTCAAGTCCCTAGGAGTGAACATCACCAATAGCCTGTCTTGGGCCAACCACGCAGATGCCATGGCCAAGAAAGCTCACCAGCGCCTCTACTTCCTCAGGAGGCTAAAGAAATTTGGCATGTCCACTTTGACACTCACCAACTTTTATCGATGCACCATAGAAGGCATGCTATCTGGATGTATCATGGCTTGGTATGGCAACTGCTCTGCCCAGGACTGCAAGAAACTGCAGAGAGTTGTGGACACAGCTCAGCATATCATGGAAACCAGCCTCTCCTCCATGGATTCTGCCTATACTTCTCGCTGTCTCAGTAAAGCAGCCAGCATAATCAAATACCCCATACCCCAGACATTCTCGCTTCTCCCCTCTCCCATCGGGCAGAAGATACAAAAGTCTGAAAGCACGTACCACCAGGCTCAAGGACAGCTTCTATCCCACTGTTATAAGACTATTGAATGGTTCCCTAGTATGATAAAATGGACTCTTGACCTCACAATCTACCTCATTATGACCTTGCACCTTATTGTCTACCTGCACTGCACTTTCTCTGTAGCTGTGACGCTTTATTCTGCATTCTGTCATTGTTTTGCCTTCTACTACCTCAATACACTGTGTAATGAATTGACCTGCATGTACAGTACGCAAGACAAGTTATTCACTGTACCTCGGTACATGTGACAATAATAAACCAATTGCAACTCCAATTCCAATCCCTTGTGTTGTGCAGACTGTTAATATCACAGATTTTTTCTTCCTCAATCTCCTCTCCGGTGCCAATCACACACTGTGAATGACTAGAATGTTTTGCAATTCTGTGTACTCTATTTTTCTACAATTGTGGCACTTTTCCTGGTAAAATCTGTTGGAAATGTATCGATTGCTACCTGCACAGAGGTAACATGCTTGTTGGTGTGACAATTACCTGAGGAACCTGTGATTGCTGACAAAATAAAGGAGGTTCATTTCAAGTTTTGCCACTAGCGTTGCTGCCTGGTGCTCTGTAGACTCTATGAACAGTACCTTTGATTGGGTCAGAATGACTCCTTAGTATCCTTACAGGCAAGTTCCAAATCCAGTGCAATATCTCAGGATAACTTGAAAAGTTAAGTGGTCTTGTGACAACATTTCTTTTTAACTAGTTCCCCACAGACAACCTGATCACAGAGGGCATTTGGGAATGCACCAAAGTCATACAAACTTGCTGGTCACTTCAGCGCAATGATGTCATCAGCAAGAGCTTCTCCTTCCTCTTGGTGCCATAGACATAGAGAGATACCACATAGAAACAGGCCCTTTGGCCCATCGTCCACACCGATTATCAAGCACCCATTTACACGTCTTAATTAATTCCACCCGCATTCTCATCAACATCCCCCAGTTTCTACCATTCACGTACACATTAAGGCGTAAGTTACAGTGGCCAAATAACCTACCAATCCTCACATCTTTGGGATATGGAAGGAAACTGGAGCACCAAAGGAAACAGGGAGAATGTGCAAACTCCACACAGGCAGCACCCGGGTCACTGGCACTGTGAGGCGGCAGCTCGACATGCTGCACCACTGTGTTGATAGTGAAATCTGAAGCATTCTGCAATGAGAACCTCTATTCTATCCAGCTCTCTATTCAAATAGCATAAAAGCAATCTTGTTCTGTCTTAACCTAGAAAACTAAGGATGTGGATGTTATCCTCCCAGGACTGATTAGGTAGATCCGGCCCCTATTTTCTATGGTTCCCAACTTGGGCTACATGACCTTCTCAGGGTCGGAGGGCACATAACTGGGGCTTAGCAAAAGTTACAGAATTGCAGGAGGTCTGTGAGGACTTAATAATAATGAGATTATTTAGAAAACTCACACTAAAATGAAAATAATGAAAATACACTCCACATGTTCGATGCCCTGTCTGTAGTCCACAGGCACACCTCTAACATGCTATGAGGAACGGTCTGTGTCATCATTAGATGTTTACGAA